>NC_053124.1:5248175-5556508 GCF_010015445.1 Perca fluviatilis | reverse complement strand
GTTCTGTGATCACGCTCCGTAGTTTGGGAACTCAGGAAGCTGCAGCAGTAACGTTGTGGACAGTGTTGCCAACTTGCCGACTTTCTTGCTAGATTTAGCGACTTTTCAGATCCTCCTGGCGACTAAAAAATAAATTCAAATATATTTCTACTTTGATTCCAATTAATTGATTCCACAAGACTAAAGTTATCTTCATGTACTGTTGATGTGAACTGAGTTACCAGTACGTCCAGTCTCAAACACCACGTACGTGTGTGTGTGTGTGTGTGTGTGTGTGTGTGTGTGTGTGTGTGTGTGTGTGTGTGTGTGTGTGTGTGTGTGTGTGTGTGTGTGTGTGTGTCTTCAGGCTGTTTGCACTGCCAAATTCTTTCTGCAGTCTCACAGCATCACTGTAGGAGTTATGGCTGGAAATGATTATTAACTCTATTAATTATAGAGATGCAGTGTACAGCTGAGATTAGGGAAACTGGAAGCTAATTTTCTACTGAGAAAGATTTCTGTCATCCTGTTCTGGAGTATTTTCTAGCATTACATAGTTGCAGAGGATTAGACACATTCAACCGCTAATCACTGCTGGCAGTGACCTATTTCATCTTATCACAAATTCCCATTGATGTGTAAACACTTGTATTGGCTGTGCAAAAAGGCAGTTTTAATAACCTAATAGTATCCTACTGAAAAATGTATGAGAAATGATATCACAGCATCTGAAGCAGTGTTTCTAACAGCATTTAAAAGACGGGGAGAGATACTGTAAGAAGTAAATCCACCAGCCATTTCTCTCTTTTAACACTAATTGCCCAAATATGTATTTAAACAGCTTAAAATGAAATGCATAGATTCTGGTTCTTATACGACCATGCATTTAGCATGTTTTAGTCTTCATGCAACAAATTATTATCCTGGACTTACATTACTGATAACCACTTTCCAGAGCATTCCACAGTGTTTAAAGATTTGTCAATGTGTTTTTATTCCTTCCTTAAAGTTTCAGTAGGTACTGTAATAGTAATTTACATTTTAGATTTATTAATGGTAAATTACAGGTTTGTTGTTCTATTGCTTAATATTTCACAGTTTCTGCCTTCAGCACAAATGTTTCAAAGTAGATGATGTGTAAGTGCTCCTTGACCTTGGAATTCCATAAGTTGCTATTCCCTGATAGTCAGAACTGGTTCAGGCTTGACTTCCTCCCCCCATACAACCTTGTAGAAACTAGATAAGGATGCTGCTCCCCCAAAACTCTTTGGTCATTCTCTCAGACTCTCCTGATGAACTGAACCTTCTTTGCACAAACTATAAATACTATAAAGACTTTGTTGAGTGGCCCTTTCCCGGTACCTTCAGTTCATCAGTTTCTCATAATAAACTTGAGACACTGTTTTTCCTTGTTGTGTTGTTAACACTGCCTGTGTAAAGCATTGCACATTATCATTCTGGAAATACAATTTAATTGCACCTTTTACTGTTTGTTTTGTTTTGTTTCCACCCTTGACTCCAACCAGCAGAATTTGTTGAAACTTAAGTTTCAGTTACTGTTCACTGTTAACATTTTTATTTTTACACTCAAAAGCTATTCTTTCAGTTTTACGACAGGGAATACACAACCGAGATGGTTTTCCTTTTGGGTTCGGCGCAGCCAGAGTTGGCTAATTGAACAGCTGTACAGGTAACCGAGCTAACTAAGTAACGGCAGCTACCTACAGTTAGCGGTTACGAGTATAGCTAATATAATCCGTCCAAATCTCATTAAATCACCTCGGTACTGCATTCACAATGGTCTTATAACCTTTATTATCCTAATGACAAGTCCAAATGGTTCCACTTACCTTAAGGTCAAGAGGATTATTCATGACACCGTTATAAAAGGATTTGATGGTGAAATCAAACTTCATGACAAGTCCAAATAGTTTCACTTTACTTGAGGTCAGGAAAAAATATTCATAACCCAATTTTTAGTGGACTCACTGCAGACATTGCAGCAATCACTGTAGAAGTAATTGCCAGGGGGCGGCTTCTGGCTCACCCAGTGGGAGCGTTCGCCCCATGTTGGCTGAGTCCTGCAGCGGCGCAGGTTCGGTTCCAACCTGCTGCCCTTTGCTGCGTGTCGTCCCCCATCTCTCTCCCCCTTTCGTGTCTATCCACTGTCACTGTGTAGTAAAGGGAAAAGCCCAAAAAAAATTATCTTTAAAAAATTTTAATAAGCTGAATGCAATGGAAAACAGCGAATGGATTGCCCAGCTTGTTAATAGCCGGTGTATGTTCATTTTAGCTTTCAGTTTGTAGATGTTAGTTCGATGGCACCAACATTTGGCCTAATCATAACTGACCTGGCAACCCAAAGGCCAATTTTTAGCATTAAACACTTAATTTCCTGCATTCTATGCACTTATTTCTACCTTTTTCTGAATCAATATGCTGGAAATATCTTTATGTAAAGGGAAACATAGATTACAATCCAAATATAAAAAAAAATTGAACATATTGCAGTAAGGCTCTCAGGCATTCTGTATTGCTTTCATCTATTTATTCTCGTTTGGATCGACTTTTCTAATTATATCTGAGTCAGCACACATGTAGCCTAGGCATGACTTACTCTTCCCTCCTCTTTTGCCTCTTTTGTTGGGGAACTACCCTCCTTAAATGTGCATATGACAATTATTCCCCTCAATGATACATTATTAATTTAAATGTATTAATAAACCCCTGGACTGTAATATTTCAGATATTTAGCAAGATTGTCCAAGATGTCCAAAACTGTGCATTCAAAAAATAACTCATCCCATCTCTGTGTTCTCTGAGATTCGGAGGAGTTGTGATATTTTGAAAAAATAAAGTTATAATAGGCTATTACAAGAATAAAGTCACTATATTTCAGAAAATAATCCACCTGCACCATAGTCTGCTGTGCAATATGTGGTTGCTCTGCTGATACGGTAGATCTCAGACCTTCTGACAGACACAGAGCCCCGTTTGGGTCTCTGGTCTCTGAATGAGACAAAGTTTATGGAAGTGGCTGTACGCTGCTAAACATCGGAGGTGGAAAACCGAAACTACAGCAAAAATACACAGAGCACAAACGCGACACATCTTCCGCAGCATGTCGACAGCAGAGCGCATCCTTTATAAACCTGAAGCTGCACAGCTTTTTACAGCGAGAGTGGACACTAAGCAACGCACAGGTCTGCTTCAGAGCTCCGTGAGTTTGAGTCTGAACCATAGGCCTAGACTGGAAACGTCACCTCACAGGAACTTCAAACTAAATCATAGTATTGCGCTCCTAAACTTTGTGATAATGGCATCAATGTATTAGCCTGATTTGGCTATGATTCCTCCGAAAATTACACCTTTCACAGCTTTCCTCAAGTAGAGACGGTTGTGATATCAACAAATACAGCATGGTCAGACCCTGCATGTAGCTGCCCGTTCTATTCGCCTCGGAAAAATAAACTGGACAAAGTTACAGTTCTACCAGGAGTTCTACAAAAAGAATGTAAGAACATAATTATACATTCGGGACTACACTCAAAACATTTGGGGCTGAAGCCCCGGCAAAATCGTCTGATGCCGCGCCTGTTGGTGTTAGAAAGGGATGTTTGACTGGCCTGAGTTATCTCTTTTCTACAGGCGGACCCGGAGAAGAAGAGAGCTTACAGACAGCTTACATCAGAGAAAGCTAACAGACTCACAAACTTTTGTACTAGCTTTGACATTCTCCCACTGGTTTCTGCACCATTTCTTTTTATCATCATAGATTTGTTGTAGCTACCTGCATTCGTATGTCTGCAACTGGATATTATAAATATAATTTAGTGTTTTTATTTTTATTTTTTTATTTATCCTGTTTTTAAGAATACACATTGTTATTCCTTTTTATCAGTTTGAGTTTGCCTCATTTTAAACACCTTAACTGTAGTCATTTTCTTTTTAACATCTGCTGCTTCTCCTGTGTTTACATGCAGCTGATCAGAGCAGAAAACAATCCCGCTGTTTTGTTGCTTGAAAACAGGAAAACCTTTCCAATACTGCAGGAATACTATATGTCTTTCAAATCAAATTTAACTGCTATGGATGTAGTCCTTTCATTGAAAAATACTACACATTTTAACCAAGGATGTGCAGCACACACTTTTAGGCATACTCCTGTAAGTTCTGTACATACAAACCTTCCTACTCAGTGATAAGGTTTATGTACCTTTTACGCATTCAATATTTTTTCACACAGGAGATGTAGAAGAAGACGCCATGGGGACAATTCCAGATCCAATAGGGTAAGGGGTATAAGGGTTCAATTTCTGAGGGTACACACTTGGAACTTCCACCCTGGCTCAAGATGGCGAGCAATTCGCCACATCACGATGGAAAATCCCACAACACAACAGCAAATCACTACCACAGGACAGCATTGGTGAGACTGTAACGAAAAGGGCAGGTACATATTGGACACTGATCCTCGTCCTGATTGTTGTGTCGTGTTGTGTTGATTTGCCATCGTGTTGTGCGATTTGCTGTCGTGTTGTGGTGATTTGCCGTCGTGTTGTGGTGATTTGCTGCACTTCAGGGCCACCGTCAAATAATACAGTGAGTTTGTGTGTATATAATATAGCTACTGTGTAAATTTTATATTTTCATACAAACAGTTTTACACTAAAATAGCCTATAAGGGCTATATACAGTATATAGGGTATACATACATATGCTATATATATGTAAATTATTACAGCGTATGTTAAAACAATGAACAGCTGATGCCGCACATCATACTTAATTTGCAAAGATGTTTGAGGTTTGTTAAAGGCTTGTTCTGTTGCCTCAACTCCTCTTTCCTGTGGGCGGGACTAGGATGCCAAGAGAGGAATTGAGGAGAGGAATCGGGGGATGCACAAACTGGGAAATGGCAAAGGGCTATAGTGTCTGTATCCACCTTGGACAAAAACTGAAAAGTGACAGCATTGATTAAGAATTCCCCATGATGAAATTATTTTGTTTGGGTATAAAGTGTAGAAACATAGTAGGGGTGTTAAGCAGGCTGAGGGTTATGTAACCGGAGTCCAAACATTGCAAACACTGAGAGGGAAGAAGCAACATCAGCTTCATTAGAGTGGCAAAATGTCAGAAGCATTATCTGCAGGCACCCACACACACATTCACATACACACAGTCAACAGCCTACACACACACTAATCCAAGTTGCTGTTTCTTCATAGTAAATTAACCAAATGGAAAACATTTTGTTACCACCCCGACACCGGGCCTGTGCCTTTTTCCCTGCTTCCCTCATTGTTTGGTTTTGCAGGGCTACATAGAGCAGCTTTTATCAAAAACTAGGATTTGTAAATGTTTTCAGTAAGAGTTAAAGGAGCTGTACTCAATATTCAGAACATTAATATAGCAACTATGTGAAGATATAGTGGAGCAGAGAATGAAGTCACACTCCCTCTGTGAGAGTTGGAATCTGAGCTTCTTGTTCTTTGTTTTTGTCGTTATTTGGCAAGTTGGGAAGTGGTCTTTGAGGGCCGTGTGGAGGCTGGTCTCGCTTTGCCAGACCATCCACATGCTGAGGACCGGAGGGAGGTCTGGCTAGTCCACATAGCATTCCGGGATGGGAGAAGAACGTGTTCTGGTTTATTGGCATTTCTTTAAATCAATCACAATCGTCATGGGTGGCGCTAAGCTCCACAAGGAGTAGCTGTAAAATTGTCGTGCAAGAGAAAACTTAGATTTGATTTTACCATGCAGAGATCTGAGAAGCAGTTAAAGTGATGGTTTGGAGTAATTTCACCCTAGGGTCCTTTGCACCACGACCTCAATGGATTGGAAAGTTTGTAAGTACACCATGAGTTATCTTTTTAATTTTACATTTGGCAATTGCCCTTTGACATTTTAAGATTCAACTTTTCCATTTCAATTTAACATTTGGCTTTTCGATTTGGACTTGACAGATGTCAATGTAAATGAGGAGGCATGGCCTAAAGGCTGGTGGGAGGGTCTGAAACGAAAGGGGTGCAGAGGCACCTTATGGACAGCAAGGTGGAGCTGACTGCTGGGTAGTGAACGGGGAGAGGCAAATTATTTTTTGATCCCGTTTGAATTGAGCCATGGATGAATATGATGTTCGTCAATTTAAGAGATAATTTTTCAACCAAAGAAAGTCTTAGTTAGCCGTAGGTTTGTCATATGACCACTTAGTTTTGTCTGAAACCGCTCAGTGAACTACATTTTCTTCTTTTTTTCCCTTTTTCCTCCCTTTTGTTTGGGTGTTTTTTTTTTTGGGGGGGGGGTTTTTTTTTTTTTTTTTTAAATATTTTTTTTTTTTTTTTTTTTTTTTTTTTTTTTTCCAGTGAAGCTTTTTCAGCAGATAAGCAAAAGAACAAGCGAGATCCTCTGCTCATTAGAGTAACGTTACATCCCCGGTACGATACACACAGACATCGTAGCTTCAGCGAGACGTCATCCATGCCACTTTGAACTGTGGAGTCTTTCTAATTACGTATTTTCAGTCTTATACTTATACTTATAACAGTTTAACAACAAACTGAGACTTTCTTCGGTTGAAAAATAATGTTTTAAATTGACAAACATCATATTTGTAATCCATGGTTCAATTCAAACCGGATCAAAAAATATAAAAAATATAAATAAAATCCGTTGGTCATTCTGTCCCATTCTTGTGAGTGCAATATCCCAGCACTCTGTGTGGACTAATGTTTAATCTTAAAAGATTGAGCTTGGTCTGGTGATAGCCAGACTAATGTTCTGGCTGATCAGCTGTTCACTAACCCCGTCTCTTGTGCCTGCAGTTTGCCACCTGGACCTGACTCATGCCTCCACTCCACACCTGCCAAACACGGACCAAGGACCTCAAATAACTGGATTTAACTGGACTGGAAATCACTTTCACTGGTTCACTGCCACAAGCCCCTCATCTGCCCCTCTGCATTACCCTGCTCTCCCTCGGACCTGAATTAGAAACCGCACATAACGTATTAGACCCCAATAAGCCATATACTTTGTATCAAATTAGACCAAAACTAAAAACAATTTGGTCCTTATTACAACGTAAACGGACACTTATAGCCTACTTAGACACAGCTATCTAAATTATGCTGTAATTAGAAACCGCACAATTTCCAAATAAGAAATAAGCCGTACTTTGTATCAAATTAGACCAAACTAGAAACAATGGGCTCCTTAATAGAAATTAAATGAACACCATTATAACCCAGGCGCCATTAACCAAAATGGTGCTGTAATTAGACAGGTTTAATGCCATATTATATCGCCTTTATTATTTATTAATAATACAAACAGAAAATGTGCAGCAATACTCTACAGCCATTGAAAACGGAAACAAAGGCGAGCTTGCCACGGTCAGGCAGAGGCCGATCTACAATGAGACAAGAACATCAGTGTTAATAAATGACAAAGCAAAGACTAAATTACAAACAAAACCCAAGCACAAGATAAACACTCTCCTTTTCAGGATAAATGAGTAAAACCTACCAACACATGTTGTGGTAAGCACAATGGGCCTCACTCACCAACCGTTCTTACGAAGAAATGTGTTCTTAAACCCCGCTTACGCACTTTTTACGGAAGTTAGGAGACCGGGTGGGCATATCACAGCCATCCATCAGTCGCGCTCTCCCACGAGTTGTGGATGGAATAAATCAACTGGCCACACAATATATTATCTTCCCCTACACAGCGCAACAACAGCTGCCGGTCAAGATAGGGTTCTACTCTATTGCAGGTCTGCACAACGTAAATGGGGCAATAGACTGTACTCATGTGCGCATTAAGGCACCCTCACCAGACCCATTCCCATACCTCAACCGCAAGCAACATCACTCAATCAATGTACAAGTCATCTGTGACTCCGACAACCACCTCTTGAACGTGGTCTCCCGCTTCCCAGGAGGTGCACATGACTCTTATATTTTGCAGAACAGTTCTGTGGGAATGTGCCTGGAACAAGGAGATGCTGGAGACGAGTGGGTCATTGGTAAACATCGCTGAGTAATTTCAAATTCCAATTTTTGGTTTCAGAAAGTGAGTTTCTTCATTATTGACTTGTTTCATTAGGAGATCGGGGGTATGCCCTTGCCCCCTGGCTAATGACGCCACTAACAAACCCTCAGACGCACCAAGAGGCCTCTTATAACCAGAGGTATGCACTCACCTGCTCCACCATTGAGCGAACCATCGGTATTCTGAAGGGACGCTGGATGTGTTTGGACACAGCAGGTGGTAAACTGCTTTACAAGCCTGAGAAGGTGAGTAGGACTACTTGTTTTATTCAGGTTTGAAAAATGGAGAACATGTTATAGAATAATCTAAATCCAAGAATTTATTTTATTTAGTATTTCTAGCTTTTGATCATCTTTTCACCATTTTTAGGTTTGCAGAATAATCATGGCCTGTTGTGTGTCACACAACATCGCTATGAAGCGTGGTGTTCCACTTCAGCCACCACACCAGGATGTGCGTCCTGACCCATTGCTGGGACCAGACCACCGACTTGGCGTGGAAGTCAGACAACAAACACAATCCGCTCCTGGTTATCCAAGACCGCATCAGAGATAACACGTGCAGTTGGACGGGACCTGGGGGCACGTACAGAGGCAGGCCTACTGCTGGAAGGCTGAATGGTGTCGGGGTCCTCTTCACAGAGGGGTTGTGTGGATTGGTGATCTGAAAAAAAAAAAAACTATAACTCATTTTAAATTGTTTTAAATGTTTCATTTTGTTCTATATAGGCCTACTGCAAAAGCAATAGGATTTCAAAGTGAATAAACTAAGAATTCAGGTGAGGACTCATTCACAGTCACATAGGCCCACATTTGGTTTGACAAACTGGTGTATAATTCCTTTCCAATGGTTTCACCGTTACTTTCAGTTAAATTATGGCTTTAATTAATTTCATTATTATATTTATTATAAATTAATTATTTAATTAATTATTTGAGCCAGAGCAGAATCTGTCATTTTTTCCTTCAGGCATAACATTGTAAAAATTCAGAAAGACTTGCTTTTCGTCTGATTCACTGGTGGGAGATGGCCTTGGAGGATATGAAGCTGTTGATATAGGGCCCTGGTCGGTGTCCAGTTGCTCCGCCGATGGCACACCAATAATGGCCCCGATGCGCTGGTCAATCTCAGATAACTCAGGGCCTGCATGCCCCCCTCCAGTGGTGAACATATGTCTCTTATGT
Organism: Perca fluviatilis; assembly: GCF_010015445.1. Taxonomy (NCBI): domain Eukaryota; kingdom Metazoa; phylum Chordata; class Actinopteri; order Perciformes; family Percidae; genus Perca; species Perca fluviatilis. The sequence goes on along the minus strand of NC_053124.1, from coordinate 5,547,293 downwards.
TTGGCTATGTTTTTTTTGGTCTCTGATTTTAAGTCAAACCATTTTTTTATATCTACATTTGAGCGATGTTGTCCAGAAACAGCATTTACTGAATCCGTGATCTCCTTCCATGCCTCCGTTTTGTTGGTGGCTTTAAAACCACTGGAAACACTACTAAATAATATGCCTCGTTTGGCATTTACCTGTTGCAGTAGAATTTCTATTTCAGCATTATTGTAATTCTTTTTTTTTGTTTGGTGATTGGTGGATCTGAGCTTTTGGGCGTTCACCAACTTTTCCTGCACACGGTCACAAAAATATGGGTATTTGCGGGGCGTTTTCTTATGCTAATTAGGAACAACTGACACGCAATTTCAATTAAGAAGACGTGGGATTCATCAATCCTAAGAACACAGGTGCGAACAATTCTTTGGTTCTTTGGTCTTTGGTCATGAATCTGACGTAGACTTTTCTTAGGGACTTTCTTAAGAACATATTTAAGAAAAAACGTAGGAAGATATCGGTGAATGAGGCCCAATGTGCTGCCAGCCAGAACAACAAAGGTAATGGAGAACAGAGAGGGAAGTGGCGCTGTCTCCTCCCTCCTTTTATCCAGAGAGCTGAGTGAACACAGGTGCGCTCACTCGACCGCCTGAAAATGTTAACAAAGCCTATTATTGATCAAGACCAGATTCAAATGAAGGATTTAAAGTTTGGAGAAATAGTAGTGTGCTCACTGAAATGAAAATTGACTTTTCACTTTTGTGCTGCTCACTTTTTGAGCAGCACAATAGAATCAATCCAAATAGCATTGTTTCACTGTATGATTGTAATTGAATGCTGCAACGCTGCTGTTGGGCTGGGGCTCGAGCCACCGGACCTGATCAGAGTAAATGATTTACTTTGTAATGCTGCGAGTGTTGTTTAATTAGTATCGATGATGTGTTGCTGTGTAGAGAGGAATCTGCCGACACTGTTTCTTGATTATAAAGGTTTATTCACATTCAAGAATTCAGCATCAAATTACAAGCCCTGCAGAGCTCGGAGAGGACAGCTTCTCAGATTCTCTAAAGTCACTCTGAGGTTCTGCTGTTAACACATGGTATATCTATTCTTCATAACTTAGGGTGGGTTCGATAACTGACCAATTGCTTCATGCCAACTGGCTCTATCTCAACATCCTGGGGGCCCATTGATAATGCATGCCAGATGTGTCCTGTGGCCCTTTTCCTATAGAAGTATCCCCCAAAAGTAGAGTAAAGTTCATCACTCCTAGCTACATATAGTTAGTTCAGATATGGCTTAAATACAAATTATAGAATAATCAGATAAAATAGGATGACAATACACCTCACGAGCAGAGCAGCTTCCCTGTGGGGAGAGATCGGAGGAAGCTCTGGTTATTGTTGAAAAGTCCAACTGCTGCACACACTTCTCACCTCCCAATGCCAGTCAAACCACAGCAACACTTCAGTATCACCACTGTGTCGCTGCAATACATAGTGTTACAATAGTGTGATACATAGGAGACAGTGTGAGTAAGCAGCTCAGCCTCTGCAAATTGCAAGGTCATACTATTAATCTAAGACAAAATGAAAGTCCAAACTGCAGCCAGGATTTTGGGGGAAATTCTTTCCACGATTGTACATGCTGTGAAATATTTTCATTATTATACTGCAGCAGTAGCTCCGGGCTCTCTGACAGTAAACCTGCTGCAGTATACTCTGACTGACTGCTGATAATGTTTCATTGCACGTTGATATCGCTGCTGTCAAAAATTCTACACCAGTGTAATCCCAGTGTCAGAGCAATGTTGAGCTAATGGTCTTTACGAGGAGGTGAGCACTGGGTGTGCCAAGCAGCCTGTCATGCAGTGCATCTCGTTTCCTCGCTAACACCCTGCGAGGCTGAGGAACAGCGCCGAGGAGATGACTCAGAGGAGACGACAAAATCAAATTCTGACTTCACGATCACCAGCTCCAAGCTATTTTCAGAGACACTGCATGGAACAAAGTCATATTACACCAGCACAGGTAGCATGTGTGATGACAATTAAGTAATGCTTTCACTCAGTACTAGTGGTAATTTTCTAGTCAATTTTAGGATTTAGTCTTAAAATAAAAGTTGACTAAAACTCGGGATATTTTATTCACCCCTAAGTCATCTTGCTTCATCTATCATAAAACGTGTTCCAAAATGCCAATCACACTTGCATGTGAAGTCATATGGGGTTTGTTGCTGGGTGACCATCCCCGCCCTAGTGAATTTACCTTGCTGTCGTCGACCCCAGTAACACCAAAATGTGAAAGGTAGATGCAAAGCATGCAAAATAGTCTGTTGTTGGCTACAAGAACCAACAGAAAAGGCTTTCCATACTCCCATCATCTGAGTGTGTGAAGACCCAACAACAGGAAAACGTTTTTTTTTCACCACTGTATGTGAACCAACTTCACACTTGGAAGCTGTACATTTTTGCCTCTTTTTTGTTGCAATATGAAAAACACAAAAACATCACACACCTATTCCAAACTGCTTCCAAAAATGTACCTGGCCAGAAAAAAAACTAGCTTCTTCTTTCTGAGAAGGGGTACATGTGGCCCCATTGGCTCCTACAAAATGATTACATAATGTACAATGTATACTTAATTTTATGCAAAATAATAACATTTTATTGGAAGTATAAGGGTGAAAGGAAAGGTGCACATAGTTGTTATTGTTCTTTTTTTTTAAGATAATTTTTGGGGCATTTTTAGGCTTTTATTGACAGAACAGCTGAAGAAATGAAAGGGGAGAGAGAGGGGGAATGACATGCAGCAAGGGGCCGCAGGTCGGAGTCGAACCCGGCCCGCTGCGTTGAGGAACGAACGCAGTACAACCAGTAACAAGTAACATAGCTCAAACACAGCGTTCGTGATTCGACTGGTCATGACTGTTATCCAAGATGGAGGCCGCATGTAAACATTAACGCTACTGTCTTTATAATCTATCTTTGTAATAAACTGTCTGTACACTTACAAAGTTCTCAATGCTTTGGTTCGCATGTAGGGACCCTCATTATGCTACCGTGGAAGTGTGGTGCTATTTTGAGCCTTGTTAGTGGTGTAGAAATAGTGATTTACCCTGTTTCCCCGAAAGCCATTGTTACCAGCTAAAGACCGGTTTGCGGTAGCTAGTTTCAAGCTACAGACACATTCGATTAGCATGAAAACAGATCCCAGAGAATGTTTGACTCAGTACACATATGTTATTAACCCCTAGGTTCATTTTTAGCGCGAATTGTCCTTTAAGGATACACGGAGTACTTACCAACACAATCATCATTTTTGAGAGAAATAGTAAAGGTGAATGCATATACGAACAAGTTCTCTGTTTAGGATTAGAATTTGACAATACAGCAAACACATTACTGTTGATCATCTGTCCATCATCGTATAAAGCCCGCCCTGACAATTTGATTGGTCCACACAGCTCTGGTTCGAGCATAGTTGCTCCACAACGGATCAAGTCCAGACCGAACTTCTAAGCTAAGTTCAGCTGGCATCCAGGCTAGTAAACTATAGGACATTTTTGTTAAAATTAAGGCAGTGTTACCAAAGCTTAAGGTAAGCTAACTGGTTTATCTGTGTCACTGTAGAATCCACATACTGAATCATCGCTGGTGTCCAGCACTGTACAACAACTTCCATTACCACGCTGCTGGTGCCTTCACAGGGGGACAGAGGATGATTTAGAACCGAAACTCTTTCTACTCAAACCCCAGAAATAAAACAAAAACTAAAAAACTGATCATGTGTTTTGTTAGTCTCAATCGACACCCAGATGGACGTCATTGAGAAGGGCTTTCAACACATGTTGAAGGCATTCTTTATGGGGCAAATGCTTTTTTTGTGTTTGACAGTGAGAAGTTAGAGGCCAGCAGCGTTCAGGACATCCAGGGTACCATGCACGCTGTGATAAAGAATATCCCTTCATTTAATATTGAGGGTGAAGTTCAGCTCAAGCTGACTGATGAAGAAAAAGCTCTGACTGAGAAATTCTCCTGCAAATTCTACAGAGACTTCATTCTACAAAGCAACCGTGCAAGATTTGAAGATGCAGTGAAGATCTACATACAAATTCCAGAGCTACTAGGAAAAAATGGAGAAAATGCTGTTCCAATGAAGGTCTGGCTGATGCCACTGAAGAATTTCGACTCCAAAACTGCTGAGCTGAAGAGAGAGAGAGAGACTAGTGAGAGAGCATTGGACTAGTAAGTCAGGCGCAGGATACTTTTGAAGATTTAAGGGAAGTAGAAATGAGATGCAACGATTCTCTGGAAGACACAGTGGTCAAGAACCTTCCCCAGATTCAAGAAGAATTAAAGAGTTTGATTATTGTGAATCTAACCTGCAGCAGATTATGGCAGAGTAACTTCCCTCCATCCGTGAAAGAATATGAGAGCTCTAGACCAACTTTTTAAAGACAGAAGCTATGTTTCCATCCACACGTTTTTATCCAAATTAAGTGATATCAAATGAAAAATGCCATATGGAAACAATAAAATTCGATTGAATTTCATGAATATCGACTCAAAGGAAATACGTTCGGTCTCATCGGATTTTATCTTGATCGATATACGGCTTATGCAATAAACGCTGATGGAACCGTTATTTGCCAAATAATGAATTGCGATTAAGTTTTAGGTCATTTTATGGTTGCAACCCACCACAAAACGAAGAAGAAGTTTTAGTTCATTTCCACCCAGTGTGCCCAGTTTGCACACATGACAGATGTCAACAAAGACAGATGTAAGTGGACAAACGAGGAGATGAGAGACTTTTTCAATTTAATTTACGAGCAAAATATAACGGCTATTTTAGATCTAAGAAATCCCATAATTTATCGGGAACTCGCGAAGGAAATGGCCAACAAAGGTTACAAGCCGTGTGAAATCCTCCGGAGTAAATGGAATGAATGTGGCCACAGGGTCAAATTTAAATGATTTATTAAAAATGTAATAACAATAACTTTTAACAATAACTTATTTCAGGCTGAGTGTGTGTTGTTTTTCAGACAATGGCAGCTACAGTCTGGTGTTACAATCCTCTCCAGTGAAATACAGACACACTTTTACACCGTTTAGCTGTCAGCATTTTAACCGTGTTTACTCCAGCTGCTAGCTAACGGTAGGCTAACGTTACCTGCTGCCAAGTGTAGCGTTAACTAGCGTCCCGTGCGCCGATGTTTCAGTTCCCTCTAACGTCCATTTTCGGAGCATCAGAGAGAAGCACAGGCATTTTAAGTGGCACCTAAATAAGGCACCGAAATCCGCGTTGCTATTCGGTCTGATAGATAACGGTCGTTAAGGCACCAGTGCCGTATTAGCACCGGGTCTGTGCAGGTGCACAAACCAATAGGGTGTCAGAATGATATATGTTTATACTTCTCATCCAACCACAATCAGATTCACTCTATCCGGATGGCGTGATTTATCTGGATAGGTTGTTTTTTTGCGTGAAAATGTAAGGAGTAGAAGTAAAAGTCTCCTGTAAAATAATTAATCCAGTAAAGTATAGATACCCAAAATTTCTATTTAAGTAAGGTAACGAAGTATTTGTACTTCGTTACTTGACACCTCTGGATACATGTCTCAAAAAAGAGAGTTGTCTCAAAAAGAGAGTTGTCTCGCAGCGGTGCCAGAGGGAAAATAAAAGGCAAGTTCCACCTTTTTGATGAGCTGGATCAGATCCTCGGGAAAAGGCCCATCGGAGCATCCTCGGCTTCTAATATTAACAACAACTACTTTTGTCTAGCAAAACTTTGTCTGCAAATGTTTGCTTGAATGTTGTGCGATTCAGTGCGAAAATGAATGGAAACACTTTAAAATGTCTTAAATCAATTTGATATACCAATTTAATCGCAAAACAGCATGTGACGTCATTACGCACAGGTTTTTATTTATTTTCGCTTTAAAGCCGTTGGATGGAAACACACTTTAACCAGCTTTATTCGCATGAGATTTTTTTACCGAACTTCAGATAATTCGATTGACAAGTGGATGGAAACTTAGCTAGAGACAAGTCCCCATTCAGTCATGAAAATCTAAACAAGTGGCTGTATCATAAAGAGAGACAAATCAAAGTCATCAGATCCTGTGTGGATAACATGGAGGGAAAGATCGTCCCAAATCAGTCAGAGCTGGACAGGGAGGTTCTTGCTCCAGGCGTAGACAATGCTCTGTGCTTTGTTTTCACCTCCATGGAAAGGGGTGATACCAACCTTGACTACTTGGACTTACCTAAGTTAGGAAGTACCAATGAAGACCAGTGGTACCACTCAGATGAAGTTTTAACTAAAATGAGAAAAAAAAGCAAATGCTTACCATCACTTTGCCATATCACAGAAGAACAACAGCAGATTCTGTTTCCTCATAGCAGCCATTGTAAACTCATTGAGAAAGTGGGCTAAGATTGACTCCAGATGGCTCTCACAGACTGTTCCCAAAAACGTGAAATACCTGTTTTATCACTGCCACATTCAATTACATGTATGCATGACCGGACTGGCTATCCCAACCAAGAACAGACTTTACTGCTATATTAATGTTCTGGGTGGCGAGTACAGACCCTTTAATTATCGCACATTAGAACCATAAGAATCAAGTTTAAATTTGGCAAAGATTTAAAGTCCACTCAGTGCACATATAATTGGCAGCTTGCCCAGACCACCTGCAAACAGTTCCAGTGTGCATCAGAGATCATAGGTTGATAAAAAGTCCCTTTGTGTTAACAGGCTCTAGGAACAGAAAAATGAAGTCAACCACTTGGATAATGTGGACTATAAAGACTATTTGTAGGATTTAGCTCCCCTCTAGGGGCCTTTTCTAGCAGTGAGTTTAAAGGTGAAGCCAGGCAAGGGAGGACACTCACAGCCATCTGTTTTCCTCTCTTAGGACTATATATAGGTGGCTCACACCATGATGAAGAGAACATCAGAAGAAAAGTGGAAGAGATTATGTGTGTCAAAGGTTAGACAAATAGATTTATTGCTGAAGAGTTGTTGCTGTTTTTACATAGCAATGTGGTGTTGTAGGAAGGAGATTATACTTCTGCTGAGCAAACATCAAATACTGTGATACACGAGTATTAAAGTAACTTGGCACTAAATCTTCCTCGACTCTAAGCTCAATATCTTTGCTCCTTAATTTACCAGTGTAAGTGAAGGGGTTGAGCTGATATTTCTTCCTGTTCAGCAGGTTTATTTGTATTTTTAGCTCTTTCTGCAGTTTGCTCAGCATGCAGAAGCTAGGGGGAAAGATACTTTGAATCTGTTAATGTAAGGGGATCTATGATCCTTCCAACTCTGCAAATAATTCACAGTACAACCGACTGAAATATGTGTTCTTATTCAACTGTTCATCTGTATTCAGGTGAGATTTTGACCTTGGAAGTACATTTCCCTCCCGTTCTCCCGTGTGTTGCCGTTACGATTATGTGATAACGTTAGTACTTTTACAATAGCCAAAGTGTCTGCAGCAGCATGTTGCAAAGCAACGGCAAACAGGAGACGCAAACTGTTAAATTCTCGAACCAAGAACGGACAACCAGTGTTGACCTATATCTCCCCAACTACTTTTTGAATCCACTGGTGAATCCTCTGCGTTTCTTTTCTATTTTTAAGATTTTTTTGGGGCATTTCAGCCTTTAGTGGAAAGAATAGATATGAAAGGGGAGAGAGAGGGGGATGACATGCAGGAAATGGTCTCAGGTCAGACTCGAACCCTGGACCTTCTGCGTTGAGGTATACACCTCTACATATGTGCGCCTGCTCCACCAACTGAGCTAACCCGGCCACTCTGCGTTTCTTTTTTGTCACTGAAAAGCATTGTTAACGCTACAGCAAGCTGACGCCCTTCGTCAGTTTCCATTCCGTTTACATCTGTTTCCCCGTGAGGTTTCTCGCCTCGCAGATTTCCTTGGATCGTGGACTCTCCTGTACTGCTACTTCTATTATTTCTAGTCATAGTTCTATTATTTTTACTCGTTACTATAATTGCCACTGTTCATCATACCAACTGCAATAATTATTATGAATCATATTTCTCTATATCTGTATCAGTGTCTCTGTGTCCCAACCGGCAGCATCAGATAGCCGTCTGGATCTGTCCGAGGTTTCTGCCTGTAAAAAGTACGTTTTTCCTCGCCACTGTCGCAGCAAATTCTTGCTCTTGAGGGGGGAATTGTTGTATAAATGATATGAGTGTGGTCTAGACCTACTTGATCTGTAAAGTGTCCTTCGATAACTCCTGTTATGATAGGACACTATAAATAAAATTGAATGAATTTGAGCTCACGTGAGAGAGTGGTGTCAGGTGGGGCATTGCTCTTTCTGGCACGATAATCTCAATAACATGCTATCCCATCATCTACTGGCTTGACTTCTGTAAATTAATTCTGAAAGCAGTTACAAGATCTCAGGGAACAAAGTGACAGGAAGCAGGGTTCAGTTCACAATGTTCTAAAGGTTTAATGAGACACGCAAGGACACATACATAGAGGAAAGGAGGATTGGTTCAAGGTAGGTTCATGTAGATAAATCTTCAAGAAGGAAAACACGATTTATGATAAAAAAAAATGTATTATACATATTACAAAAGATGAGTGAGACTTTGTTCAGTTTTTTTCCAGAATGGAATGTAACATATTAACAACAACCTTACTTTCAAATCGTGTAGTGTGTGCATGTCCTTATGTGGGTGTTGCAACCCAATTTTAACATTGGTTAGAATTCCTGTAGTCTGAATTAATGCTGCTTTAGCTTTATCTTCATTAGCTTAATAAATAACTCTCTTAGGTAGGAGTATTTTTAGTCCTAGGTTGACTGTTAGCTCAATTCCGAGGAGTGATTCCGAGATGCTTTGATATCTGCTTGATTGGTGCTAACTTTATATAATCCATCCAAACTTGATAGCAGTGGCTGAGGGAGAGACTGCATGGCGCAGAGATAAAGTGTGGCTTGGAAGGCAAACTGGTGAGGCATCCAGCTTGATTATTCCGTTTGAATAGCAGAAATACTCCTCTCTCTCTCTCCCCCCCCTCCCCCCCCTGCCTTGGCAGCTCTGAAGCAGTTTCATGACTGCAACCCTGAGATGACTGGTAAACAACTCCTCACAGCCTCTTCACACTGGCCACACACACACAAAGTAAAACCTATAAATGGGCAGATATGTTCATATGCAACTCCAGCTCCACAGTTGCAAACATAAACACAGATCAGCACATAATCTTCCAATTAATACAACTTCAACATGTTTATGAGAGCACAGTGAGAGACCCACTGTCTCTGAACTGGTCTGCAAGAGGCTAGGATATAGAAGCTGGTGTATGAATATATGAATGAAGGACATGCTCAGGAGGAAGTCTTCCTGAGGCTAACACTGACCCGGCATGCTGACTCCATGTTTAAAGCCAAGTCACGCACACAGGAATGCAGCCAATTACAACTCCAGCACAGAGCTGCTTCCAGCACAGAATGTTAAAGGGTCAGTTCACCCAAATTATGGCTCCTTCCCCACTTCTTCTTGCTCGGACCACTCCCATATTCAAACTTGGCCTTCATTTGTTTTTAAATAACATGTAATAATTATGATACCTGTTAATAAATACAGAATACAAAAGGAAAAAAAAGGAAAAGAACAAAATAAAGAATTGGACTGGCCCTCGCTCCTCTATGCGCGTTGGGGTTACTGGCAGATGCTGCTCCTTGTGACCGTGCATTTGCGCGGTACTGAGACACTGCAAATCATCACCAATGAAAAGGGAACTCAATGATACCTCACACAAGACTCCACGTCATACAGTTCATTAGCTGTGAAAGGGGGCGTGGGTTAAGCATAGGGGGCAGGCCAAACCATGACCAATGAAAAGGGAACTCTATGCTGAGTTCAATGATACCTCACACAAGACTCTACCTTAAACGGTTCAAAAGCCATAAAAGGGAGCGTGGCCTGAGTACATGGGCGTGGTTAAAGTATAGGGGCCAGCTCAGTATCACAGGTAGACCACACATTCTAAGTTTTGTGTATGTTTGTCATATAAGGCTGATTTACTGTTGCCAGAGGGGGGCGCTATGATCAAAAGTCAATATTGGCCTTTATATGTCCTCAGGCCTGGACTCTTGTTGATTGTTGGAAATTTCAAGCAGATATGACAATGTACACTGTAGTTACAGCCACTTTGTCGTTCATTGCTAAACACTCAAAATGGCCACCACGCCACGCCCACACCGCTGGACGGAAAGGTTTTCTTTTAATACATTTTCATCTTTAACGTCTTAAGATGGCACAGACCAAATTTGAAGTTGATCGGATGAAATCTCTAAGAGGAATTCATTAAAGTACGACATGCGGGGCATCCGCATAGCTCAGTTGGTAGAGTGGATGCCCATATATAGAGGTTTACTCCTCGACGCAGCGGGCCCAGGTTTGACTCCGACCTGCAGCCCTTTGCTGCTTGTCATCCCCCCCCCCTCTCTCCCCTTTCATTTCTTCAGCTGTCCTGTCATTAAAAGCCTAAAAATGAAAACTCCGACCCAGTGCTTTATAGACTAACAGCAGGTGTACAGGGAGCCAATTAAGTGATTTGAGTACCCGAGTATAAATGTACGTGTTCAGATTCTGCTGCTGTATTTTGAATGAGTTGGAGTCATCATGCTGATTGTTTGGGTAATCCTGCAAATAAAACGTTACAGTAGTGACGTTTACGGTTAGCGTATTGTCACAGATGCTTGTTTGCTGCCCCAGCTAAACTTATTCAACTCTGTTTTATTGTTTAATTTAGTGACTAATTGCCTGGATTACATTTAAACTACACTAGTTATACTCATGCACTTATAGTTCTCTTCTCTTACAGCGACTGCCTTGCTGATCTCACAGTTGTTAGTTACTTTAGCTTAGTCATTAGCAATGGCTAATCCCTCTCCTGCTCTTTCTTGCTCGGTGTGTCAAATGTTTAGCAATTCCTCTGCCTCCTCTAGTGATAATGATACATGTAATAAATGTAGTGTAATCTCTGCTCTGGAGGCAAGGCTTAGTGAGTTTGAGGCACGACTCTCAAATGTTATGCTTCCATAGCTAGCCAGCGCTCCATAGCTAGGGTGACCAGACGTCCCTTTTGACCGGGACAGTCCCAATTTTGAATTGCTTGTCCCGAGTCCCGACAAAAGCCTGTCGGGACGCCAAAATGTCCCGGTTTACACCAGGAGTGGCGAGAGCCGATTTTGCCGGGGCTTCAGCCCCGAATGTTTTGAGTGTAGCCCCGAATGTAACTTTGTCCAGTTTATTCTTCTGAGGCGAATAGAACGGGCAGCTACGTGCGTGGGGACCGACCATGCTGTATTTGTTGCTATCACCTAGCAACCGTCTCTACGTGAGGAAAGCTGTGAAAGCCGGGGGAAGTTTTCGGAGGAATCATAGCCAAATCAGTGTAATACATTGAACACACAAAGTTTAGGAGGGCAATACTAATGATTTAGTTTGAAGTTCCTGTGACTTGATGTTTCCAGTCTATGGTTCGGACTCAGACACACGGAGCTCTGAAGCAGACTTCGTGTCGCTTAGTGTCCACTGTCGCTGTAAAATGCAGCACAGCTTCAGGTTTATGGATGCACTCAGCTGTTGACATGCTGTGGTAGATGTGTTGCGTTTGTGCTCCATGTATTTCTGCTGTAGTTTCGGGTTTCCACCTCTGATGTAGAGCAGCGTACAGCAACTTCTCTAGCTAAACTATTTGTCTCATTCAGACACCCAAACGGGGCTCTGTGTCAGTCAGAAGGTCTGAGATCTACCGTATCAGCAGAGCAACCACATATTGCACAGCAGACTATGGTGCAGGTAGATTATTTTCTGAAATATAGTGACTTTATTCTTGTAATAGCCTATTATAACTTTATTTTTCTCAAAATATCACGACTCCTCCAAATCACAGAGAACACAGATATACTGTATTTTGAATGTGCACAAAGTTTTGTACATTGCTCAAACACATCTGAAATATTACAGTCCAGGGGTTTGTTAATACATTAACAACAAAAGACGCAAAATAGGAGGGAGGAGTAAATTATGCTAGGCTAAATGTGTGCTGACTCAGATATAATTAGAAAAGTCGATCTACAGGAGAATAAATAGTTGAAAGCAATACAGAATGCCTGAGAGCCTTACTTCAATATATTCCATTATGTTTTTATATTTGGATTGTAATCTATATTTCTCTTCACATAAAGATATTTGCAGCATACATTGAGTCAGAAAAAGGTAGAAATAGGTGCATACAAATTCACCAGAATGCAGGAAATGAAGTGTTTAATGCTCAAAATTTTTAATAAATATTTTTAATTCTTTTGGTGTTATTTAGAAAAATCTCAACATAAATCTCACACTGAACTGAAAAAGACTGTTGCTGCAATTTTGTTCATTTTACCAGAAAAAACACTTATTATTAGATGAGGAGCCTACGATCAAAATAATGAAGTTACTGTCTGTGTCTATGTCTGACCCGGGCTGGCACATGTTCACGTCAAAAAGCGTGTGCGCGTGCACAAGCACTACGTTCACGCACTACGGTCACGTGCAAAGTGTCCCGGTTTCAGCTCCCGGAAATCTGGTCACCCTATCCATAGCTGGTGTGGGCCGACATACTGTAGCTTCTGTTAGCAGTCTCCCAGCAGCCCCTGAGCAGCCGGGCGAGTGGGTGACTGTCCGAAGGAAGCGTAGCTCTAAACCAGGGAGTGCATATGGTGGCGGTTGCTCTAAACCGGAGCCCATGGTTAACCACAAACCCCTTCATGTTTCTAACAGTTTCTCCCCACTCAGTGACACACCCGCTGAGAAGACAACTCTGATTATTGGGAGCGCCATACTGAAAAACGTGAAGTTAGCGGCTCTGGCGGCCGCGGTCGTGTGCATCCCTGGGGCCAGAGAGGGCGATGTGGAATCCTATTTAAAACTGCTGGCTAAAGATAATCGTAAATACAGTACGGTTATTATTCACGTAGGTGGTAATGATACCCGATTACTCAAATCGAAGATCACTAAAATTAATGTTGAGTCTGTATGTGCATTGCAAAGAGAATTTCGGACTCAGTAGTTTTCTCTGGACCCCTGCTAAACTTGATCAGCGATGACATGTACAGCCGCATGTCATCCTTCGACCGCTGGTTGTCTGGGTGGTGCCCAGCTAATGATGTGGGCTACGTAGATAACTGGCAGGGGTTCAGGAGAAAACCTGGTCTGATTAGGAGACACGGCATTCATCCCACTTTGGATGGAGCCACTCTCATATCCAGGAATCTGACCGAGTCTATTACCAGTCCTAAACCTTTGGAGCAGTTACCCACTCATAGTTCCATAGCCACGGTGTCTGTCCCCCGACTCAAGTCTGTTAGATCAAGGTTAGACAAAAGAGGAGCTGTGTCCAGAAACCTGGTGGAAATTAAAACCACCGCTGCAATAGTGGGGCATAATAGTATAACTAAATGTGGACTATTAAATATCAGATCTCAGGTCTTCTAAAGCAGTCCCTGTAAACAATATTATATTAGATAATCAAAATGATCTATTCTGTCTTACCGAAACATGAAGAATATGTTAGTTTAAATGAATCCACTCCTCCCAGTTATATTAATACTCATATTCCTCGAGGCTCTGGCCGAGGAGGGGGAGTTGCAGCCATCTTTGACTCAAGCCTGTTAATTAATCCTAAACCTAAACTAAATTATAACTCGTTTGAAAACCTTGTTCTTAATCTTTCACATCCAACTTGGAAAACATTAAAGCCAACGGTTTACCGCTCTGAATTCTCTGAGTTTTTATCAAGTCTAGTCCTTAAATCAGTAAGTATTATTGTAGGTTATTTAAATTTACGTGTGGACATTGATAACGACAGATATTGTTTATTGTGTTCATCTCACTACTAGATTCAATCGGTTTCAGTCAGTGTGCATAAGGCCACTGACTGTTTTAACCACACCCTCGACCTTGAGCTGGCATATGGCATCGAAATTGAAGATTTAATAGTATTTCTACAGAATCCTATATTATCAGACCATTCTTTTATTACTTTCAAATTCTTACACGAAATTAGATACAAATTAGATAAAAGTTTCTACACTAGATGTCTATCTGATAGTGCTATAGCTACATTTATGGAAGTAATTCCAACGGTATTTAATCAATGCCATGCCTTAATATAAAAGAGGACTCTTATGTTAACTTCAGTCCCTCCGAAATTGATCATTCTGTAGACGGTGCTGCGGCCTCGCTATGGACGACTTTAGACTCTGTTGCTCGTCTCAAAAAGAAGAATTTAGCACCTTGTTACAACTCTCAAACCTGCAAATTAAAACAAACCTCACGAAAACTTGAAAGTAAATGGCGTTCCACCAATCTGGAAGAATCTCATTTGGACTGGCTATAGTCTGAAAACATAAAAAAGGCCCCCAGAAATGCCAGAGCAGCTTTTTACTCATCATTAATAGAAGAAAATAAGAACAACCCCAGGTTTCTTTTCAGCACTGTAGCCAGGCTGACAGAAAGTCACAGCTCTATTGAGCCATCTATTCCTATAGCTCTGAGTAGTGACGACTTCATGAGCTTCTTTAATGATATAATTACAACAAATAGAGATAAAATTCATCACCCCCTGCCCTACCCCCCTACTTCACAAATCAACGCAAAAGATCGCTTAGACCCCATCCCAACTAGGCTACTTAAAGAAGCTTTACCTTTGATTAACACTTTGTTACTAGATATGATCAATACCTCTCTATTAACAGGTTATGTACCGCAGTCATTTAAAGTAGCTGTGATAAAACCTCTTCTTAAAAAACCCACCCTCGATCCTGAGGTCTTAGCCAACTATGGACCTATAGCTAATCTCCCCTTTCTCTCCAAGATCCTTGAGAAGGTAGTCGCTAATCCAGTGATCTTCAACCAGGGGTTGAAATGCCGATGTGTGTTATTTGTGCAGCAACACTCTCAAATTAAGGCATGAAGCCATCAAAGCTGCAACGACACTTGGAGACTAATCATGGCCACCTGAAAGATAAACCGCTGGAATACTTTCAGGCTCATTTGCAGTCTCTCCAAGGCCAACAGACAATGATGAGGAATTCAGCGAAAGTTGGAGAGCTTGCTTTGAAAGCCTCCTATCAAGTTGCACTTCGCATCGCTAAATGTAAAATAACATATACAATTGCGGAAGATTTGATATTGCCCGCGGCCACTGATATGTGCAAGACCATGTTTGAGAATGATGAATATGCAAAAGACTGATGACTATCCCTCAGACACAACGATTGCAAGTTTCCGAAATGGCATCTGATGTGAGGTAGCAGTTAATTAAGAAGCTGATATTGGCGGAAGCCTTTTCATTACAGTTAGATGAGTCTGTGAACAGCTCTTGGGATTTGTGCGTTTTGTTGATCAAAACGAAATGTATGAGGAGTTTTCGTTTTGTAAGAAGCTTCCTGAACGCACAACAAGCTCTGAAATTTTCAAAGTGATTCATGACTTTTTCAGAGCAAATGAGATAAGCTGGGAAAGGTGTGTTGCGTGTGTACTGATGGTGCGCGCGCTATGACTGGTCAGAAAAGTGGACTGATGGCGTTTATCAAAAAAGTCGCCCCAAAAGTTACGTGGATTCACTGCATGTTACACAGAGAATCTCTCGCTGCCAGAGAAATGAGTGCAGACTTTGCTGACGTTATGGACACTGTTGTGAAGACGGTCAATTTGATTAAAAAGAGTGCCTTGCAAACGTGCCTCTTTGCTGCGCTCTGCAACGCTACGTCAGATGGCGTTCTCGTGGATCAATATTGGCACGTGTGTTTGAGTTACACACAGCTATCCATGAGTTTCTAGCTGGTCAAAACCGCATGGTGCTGGCTGCACATTTTAATGACAATGTCTGGCTCACTAAACTGGCATATTTATTGAAAAGATTTCTGGTACAGGATATACAATCCCCTGTTCCAGACTCTAAAAAACACAAACAAATATATATATATATATATATATATATATATATATATATATATATATATATATATATATATATATATATATATACATATAAATTCACATTTTAACATTTATAAAACACATTAATTTCATAATTGAAGTTTTCTACAAGTTATAAATAAATTACATAAATGAATTACATAAGTTACTGACAAGCTTTATAATTACACATAACACCTTTTGACAGGCAAAATGCATCCAACCTATTCTTAAAGGAATTAATAGAAGGGGAACACACAACTTCTTCTGGAAGCTCATTCCATGATTTTACCGCACGGAGTGTAAAAAAAGTTCTTTCTCTTTTCAGACAAGCATGTTCGAGGGTAGAGTTTTAAAGAATTCCCTTGTGTCTCGTACCTATTGTTCCAAAACTGAAAGCTAGGTTCGTATATTCCCTGTACAAGCTTATATACCTGAATCATATCCCCTCTGTATCTCCTAAATTTGAGAGTTGGTAAACTTAATTTCCTCAATCTATCTTCATACGACATATTTTTCATTCCTGGAATTAATTTAGTAGCTCTTCTCTGGACCCTTTTCATTTTTTCTACATATTTTAATTTATATGGACACCAGACTGAGCTTGCATATTCAAGATGGGATCTTACCAGGGATTTGTAAAATGGTAAAAATATATCCTTACATAAATTTTGAAAAGTTCTTCTTATTATTGCAATCATAGATGTTGCTTTTTTAACTTTTTCAGAAATATGTGCGTGGAATTCAAGTGAACCATCTACCACAACAACTACGTCCCTCTCCTCATGTACAGGATTAACCACTATATCCCCAACTACATAATTGGCTACAGTGTAATTTTTTTTCCCAATATGTAAATGTTTCCCATTTTTCGGGATTCATCTTTAATAGCCACTGGTCACACCATTTGCTCATGCTACATAGATCTTCTTGAAGATGGGCTCGGTCCGTGTCACTTGTTATTATTCTGTAAATTTTAGTATCATCCGCAAAAAGGTAAACATCAGACAGTATCCTATCTGGCAGATCGTTTATATATATTACAAAGAGAACAGGGCCCAAGACTGATCCCTGTGGGACCCCAGATGTGACCGGCTTCCAATCTGAGGCAGCACCATTCACTACCACCTGTTTTCTATTGTGCAAAAAATCCTGTATCCAATAAATAGTTTCTTTATTGTTTGTTTATTGTTTATTATTTAAATCCCCATTAGCTACACTTTTAAGCAGAAGCTATTCTTCCTGGGGTCTTAACAATTTTTACCAAAATACTAACATCAAAGCTGTACAACAATGAAGACAAATACAGAAGTACATCAACTAACTAACAAACATACACACAACACAACATAACACATATACACTAAACATAACAACATAACCATATAACAATATAAGCTCTTCCATGTACAAAATATTACCACTCACAGGGTATAATATAAAATAAAAATCACATTTCAATTGCCGTAGCTCATTATACAGTCATTATTAATAACATAATTACAGTTACTCCAAAGTAAATAAATACAGTCTCAGTCTTTTAGAAAAACTTACATTGTGCCTCTCTGAAACCAAAAATAACGGGAGCAAGTTCCATGCCACCATTGCTCTATAACACGATGATCTTTGCAGTTGATTTGTTCGACAGACAGGTAACAAGAAACGCCCTTCACTTGATTGGCGAGTGGAGTATAAACGTCACTGAAGAAAGACAATCTTTTATAAATAATTTCTGGTGCGTTTGTAATAATTATATTTTTTAAGAATTTAATAAGAGAATAATTAATTCTGCTTCTTACATGAAGCCATGATAACTGATTGTGCATGTCCCTAATTTTTCCGTATGCGAATCGGTATGCATTTCCTACAATGGCGAACTACAGCCATACTCCTGCCCATTTTATTATTTTTTATAACTCTGTTATAAAAAAAATTTATATTTTTTTTTTTTTTTTTTTTTTATAAAAAAAAAAAAAAGAAAATTAAAAAAAAAAAAAAAAAAAAAAAATTTTTTTTTTTTTTTTTAAGGAGGGTTTTTATTTATTAAAAAAAAATAAAAAAAAAAAAAAAAATAACCCCGAAAAAAAATATTTTTTTTTTTTTTTATAAAAAATTTTTTTTTTTTTTTTTTTTTTTTATTAAAAATTTTTTTTTTTTTTTTTTTTTTTTTTGTTAAAAAAAAACGCCAAACCAATTTGTTGATAATTTCCAGCTAAAGATTTATTTCATTTTTTTTAAATTGCACTAATTTGAGCCTCTTTTCATTCATTTGGTAAAACTAAATCCTCTAATGATTTGTTAAATGGTACGTCGGGTATCTGCCCGTCAGGCTCTTCAACAAATACACTGCAGAAGTATTCTGACAATATATCTGCCTTTTCTATATCTTTATCTGTTTTTATAGAATTTGTATTATTCTGATGGCAATAAAAATCACCTTTTTATTTTTGTCCTTTTATTTATGTAGTTCCATATAACATTTGGTTTATATTTAGATTCCTTTGCATATCTTGTGGATATTTCCTCAGAGTTGAACAAACTGAACAGTTCCATGCAGGGCCGTAAAACACATGCAATTCAGCTGTATGACAAGATGGAAAGCTTTCTCAAAAAAACAACCAGATGGAGAGCGCGAATCAGGGAAGGTAACTTTTCTATGCTTTCATCAGTGGAGGAGTTGGCTTATTTTAATTAATGGACACTTGGAGGCACTCGAAAGCCAATTTGAGAAGTACTTTTCGGAGGCTGAGTCCTGGAGAAGGGACAAGACATGGATACAGTTTCCATTCAGATTCAGAGAGATAGCTCAATGATAGATAGTTCAATGATAGAGCGGTCCACAGACAGTTCACACAAGAATGTGTATGAGTCAAGGCCTCTCATTCAGTTCTGGATTTATTGCCAGAAACACTCCCCCCAGCGCACTGCAAAAGCAATGCTGAGCCTTTAGCACTACTGTCAGAAATCTTGGAGTTATTTCTGATCAGGATATATCCTTTAACGCCCACTTAAAACCAATCTAAAGAACAGCCTTTTTTCACCTGCGTAACATTGCCAAAATTAGGCACATCTTGTCTCAAAACAATGCTGAAAAACTAGTCCATGCATTTGTTATTTCAAGGCTGGACAATTGTAATTCTTTACTATCAGGTTGCTCAAATAAGTCCCTTAAGACTCTCCAGCTGATCCAGAATGCTGCAGCGCGTGTGCTGACAAGAACTAAGAAAAAAATGTCTCCTGTATTAGCTTCTCTGCATTGGTTTGAATTTAAAATCCTTCTCCTGACCTACTAAGCTCTAAATGGTCAGGCACCATCATATCTGAAAGAGCTCATAGTACCTTACTGTCCCCAGAATGCAGAGTTACTTGTGGTTCCTAGAGTCTCTAAAACAGTGGTTCTCAATCTTTTTTGAACAAATGCCCCCTGACCATTTCATGATCCTCTTAGCATGCCATGATCCAATAGTGAATAGTCTACTTGCCCTCTGTTATTTTATTTAACCTACATTTAAAAGCCTCAAGTTGAGAAATATTGTGTTTGGGAAAAAAGCAAAAACACATGGATTGTTATATAATATATATAAATGTATATATTTAGAAATTCAAAGAAATTCAGGCTCACACACACATTTTTTTTAAGATTAACCTATCACGTGAACAATAAAATAACCTAAATGGCCAATGAAAAAGCAGCGGTCGTTCGCACACTCAATTAGGCTATATACTAGGCTTCAAATTTGAACGGTCATTTGATTTTTAACAAACAAAGAAGACAACAGCTCGGCCACCTGAACTGAACCGAAGAAAAAATGACAAAGGCGTCAAAAAGCAGAGTATCCTGCCACCGTAATTAATTATTATTTCATTAGTGTGAGCCCTGAGCTTGGTGACTGGCAGCCAACAACATCAGGACACACGGATGTCAGCTTGAGCCGGAGTGCGCCTGAGGTAACCAAATTGATACTTCGTCTGCATGTGCAAAGCTTGACTGAACCCCTGCTCAACAAAGTATGACGTTGGAAAAGCAAGGAGCAGAAGACGAATCCTCTGCAACAAAAGAGGGAAACGCTGACCTTGCGTGGCCCACATTACACACCAGCCACAGGTCCAAAAGGTTGCCCTGGCCTCCTCATCATTTTGGAGGTCGATGAGAGTTTCTTGAATTTCGGCCTCACTCCTGGACACATCCACTTGAAATGGCTCCATCACCCACTCAGGGACATCTAATTGGTCGAGGTCCCTGAAACGGATCTCCATGTCCGCCTTCACTGCCCTCAAGAGATCGGGGTAACGCAGCAGGTGGTTATCGGTCAGCTCATCAACCACCTGAATGTAAGTACAGAAAGGCAGGTAACGTTATTGTGATTATTTTTAGGCTGCCTTTGTAAATTAAAATATACTTAATAATAATACTAAAAACAACAAAGTTGCGAAGCCACGGTACCTGCCAACTACAGCGGGAGCTCCATCTGTGACACAGGCGAGGATGTTGGCGATCGGAATACAGTTCTCCAGCAGGTACTCACTCAGGGCCCTGAAGATGTCTCCCCCCATGTGTCAGTGGAGAGATATTTTAACACATTCTCACACCCAACTCGTAAAATAAGGACGTTCGGTCAGGAGCCTTTCTCGTTCTTATTTGACGTTAAAAGGGTTGGATATTTGGGAAACAAAACGTCCTCAGCCACATCTCTCTCAGACACACAACACACATCTGCCATCAACAGAACATTATTGTCCATTGTCGTGGTTTCATCCAGCTGGATACTGAATGGATTTTCACGCAGTGTGGCACAAAACTGCTGCTCAGTATCCAGCGCCATCTCCTTGATTCTCCGAGCCACGCTGTCGTGGCTGAGCGGGATGGCCTGCATCAGTGGCGATAGGTCTCTCTCCATGACAGTGGAGATGGCCTCTTTAATCGCTGGGATAACCAGCTTCTCCCCCACTGTAAATGTCAATCCGGACTTCGCTATCAGGAGATCTGTGTGGTTTACCTTCCTAGCGAACATCTTGGAGATGGACCGTTTTGAAAGTTGGTCCTGGAAATATGCAGCATCCTTGGATGCCTTATCGGGGTGAATTTTAGTTAGGTGCTCCTTTAGACGGGACGGTTTCATTGCCTCGTTAGAGAAAACCTGCTGGCAAAGCAGGCACAACAGGAGCTGGATGATCGGGGGGAAAAGCCATGTCTAGCTCAACACTATACTGTTGCCTTCTTCTTTTTCCGCCATGATGTTTGAATGTGTTTTGATATCAAAATTGTATTACGTATTGTGCTTGTGCATTTTGATTGGACACATTCATCTAAACCCAAGCAGAGTTCGGGCTGCTGTCAAAGTCCAGCAGGTTACCACTCTGACAGCGCCGGTTGCATGGTTTTTGCGCTATGTTCAGACAAGCCCAAAAATGAACATTGTATGTGTTGTCAGAGGCTTAAAAGTTGTGATCACTAACAGTGATTAACACCCCCCATTGTTGCAGCGTTTACCTAGACCAGCGGGGGAGGTTGTATAGCTTCAGAAAGCCTTCCCTTCTCTGCTTCTCTTCATAGTCATCCGATTCATCTACCAACCCTTATAGAGCTAGCTCAGGTTTGCCTTGGACCAACTCTTAGTTATGCTGTTATAGTTTTAGACTGCAGGGGGACTTCCTTTGACACACCTTGGTCCTGCAGTGCCCTGCTATGCCCTGCTACGTACTGCTATGCCCTGCTACGTCCTGCTATGCCCCTCAGTGCCCTACTACGCCTTGCTATGCCCTGCTACGCCCTGCAGTGCCCTGCTACGTCCTGCTATGCCCTGCAGTGCCCTGCTACGCCCTTGCAGTTCCCTGCTACGCACTGCAGTGCCCTGCTACGCCCTGCTCCACCATGTAACGCCCTGTGATGCCCTGCTACTCAACAAACTACTACAACTGCTATTTCTAGTCATAGTTCCATTATCTTTATTGTGACTATTATTGCCACTGTTCATCACACCCCCAACCGGCACCGTCAGACACCGCCTACCAAGAGCCTGGGTCTGTCCGAGGTTTCTGCCTAAAAGGAAGTTTTCCTCACCACTCAAGGTTTTTCCTCGCCACTGTCGCACTAAATGCTTGCTCTTGGGGGAATTACTGGAATTGTTGGGTCTTTGTAAATTATAGTGTGGGCTAGACCTACTCTATCTGTAAAGTGTCTTGAGATAACTTTAGTTATGATTTGATACTTTAAATAAAATTGAATTGAAAATTAGTTAAAGTAGTCAAACCTGTTTGAGATGAATGCATGCACCACTTTCTCAGAGAGCTAATAATAATATTTTCTATGGAATTTATTAAGCAATGAAAGACCGATTTGAACAGTTTGGTAGGGATGGAATCAGGAGAACAAGTGCTAGACGTTGGGTGCTGGATTACTTCCTCTAGATCTTTGGAGTTGACTGGTTGAAAGATTGAGCTGATGACAGTAAATTGGTGTGCGGGTGGAGCAGGGCTAGATTTATTGCTGTAATTAATAGTTATGTTAGCTCTAATATGAGAGACTTTTTCTTGGAAAAAGACAGAGAATTCATCACATTTAGCTGTTGAAAGGAACTCATGAGGGATAGATTTTGGTAGGTTAATCTGTTTGTCAATTGAAAAGAATAGAATGAGACAGTATTGTTGTTCATTAATTGAGGGATGTAGGAGTGTCTGGCAGATTTCATTGTAATTGTACCTGTTGAATTTTTTTAAATGTCATTTTAGAACACTGACCACAACAAATCTCAGATTGACAAAATCTGTGCAAATAAAACCAAAACTATCAACATAGCTATAAAGTACTACAGGTAAGAAAGAAAATATGTTTTTTATTTTTCACTTGTGTTAAGCAACCTTTCAAAATTCAAACAAGAGGCTCAACATCTCTGCCTGCCAAGTATGACTTGTGTAGTTTTACAGATTAGCTGGGTGGAAATAGAGGAAGTAGAAGAGACAGCCTTTAGTATGTCCTCCACTAGAGTCATTACCTTCTGATAGTATTCCCATGGTTTGGGGTGTTGCATTTCTGAGTGGGAAAATAACTGACTCACTGCTCTCTTAAAACACACACACACACACACACACACACCGCTGCATGATGATAATGTAAAATAAACTTTTACCAATGGAATCTGAAGGATCTCTGCCAGTCCCATTCCTCTGAGAGAGGTCATTAAAATTGTTGTTGTAAAAAACAACAGTGTCATCTCACTGAGCAGAAACTAAGTGCTCCTTGGAGAGCTTCCCACATGATTGATGTGGAAGATTAAAACCTTTATGACAGAAGCCATCCACGAGGAAGATAGAAGCAATGTGGTTCCAGACAATGTGGAAACGAGGACACTGTGTGACTCTGTAAGAGTTCAGTAATCAGTTGCTGTATCAGCCGTATAAGTCATAGGGGGATGGTAGCAGCCACTGATATCTGCGCTGTGTTGCTGATAAGACCCCCCAGGAATTTGGGAAGTGTTTGTGAACAGTTTTAGAATCCAACATTGACAAAACAACCTCGAGTTGCGAGGTGGGAGGGGTGGCTGGTTCTGGAAATGTTCTTCCCCATTAGGTATTCCCATTTTATTTTGGTCTGTAAACAATATCTTCCCGGATATTGTAACCATCCTATAGGTTTATGCTTTGGCCACCATTTTTCATTATTTCAACATCATTTCTGAGTTTGTCAGACAGCTCAAAATATAATACCCATGAGCTTTAGCTGCCATTGCTGTGCAGAAGAAGTCAGTCAGACGTGCGAATAGGACAAAAAGTAACATTCAAAACACTTCTTTGCCGCTTAGAACTAAAACATGGCACCATAGCTGCTGAAATCATCCAAAAAATAGAGGTGGAAGTCACAATCCTAATCCCTATGCTGATTCCTATCACTTGAATTATATTTTTCCATCACTGTTCAAATGCACCTCAGTATGTATGTAACACATCACCGTTAAACATTCAGCTCAGATTCAGACTATAGCACGTTCAGTCTGTTGCTATTCCAACAGTCACACATTCAGTTCAGTTCAAATAGCCCTCTTCACCTTTTCCTCTGGGGTTCCCTGTCCTGATGAGTGACTCGTAGTCATGAGAAGCCGCAGAGATAAGCTGTGTCCAAAGTCCTTCCCTCCTTCCCGCCTCCCTCCTCACTATATCAGGGACTTCTCTGTAGAAGACTATACTGTATGGAGCTCATCGGCAAAATGAAAAAACACTATTGGACACTACTAGGTCATTTCCTCGGCACCAATAGTTACATCACTGCTGTCGCACAGATTAAACATCCACTACCGTCACTATGGCAGCAAGTGGAAGCTGAATTGGCCTCTAATATATTACATCCATGGTTGGCCTATTACAGCGTCACGTTACCTTATTCTTCCAAACAACAATCCAGCAAGAGCTAACTAACAAATCTGGGTTAAGTTTAGGGAAATATTGTGGTTTGGTTATAATGACTACTTTGTGAAAGTTAAGGTACCTCCATCATTATAGTTGCAGTAATAACCACATAGTTAAGGCTATCGCAATTTTTTTTAAAACTGCTGACTCGGTCGGACATTTTCTGCAGCAAGCTCATGCACGTTTTATTCATAAGATGTTGCCTAAAGTTTATTTAATATATGCACCTGTTTATAAAATGTACCTATGATGCACATTTCATTAAGTATATTGGTGACTGAATGACAAATCTCATTTACCTTATTCTAAGATAGTGACAGTTTCTGGTTCCATAGCTCCAATAACAGAAACTTTGAGAAATGTAATTTATAATCAACCTACATGTTCTCGTTAGAAATCCAAAACACACAACCACATGGCTCTGTTGTTGCTTCAGAGGAAGGGAGCAGGAGCAGTCAGTCTTTTATGGAAATTAGTTCAGAGATGCAGTAAACTTTAAAAGGCTTGAATGAGATCCAACATATTTTCAATTAGCCTGACCTTGTGCAGGTTGAATCTGAAGGACTGCTACGGTAGATACATGTGGAGCCAGTTTTGACGACCTGTCAAATCCTCAGTAATCAAATCAAGTTAACTTGATTATTCAAGTGGGAGAACAGAGGGCAGCAGTGTGCAGGCGGGAGTTTAGAGCAGCTTTGTTACAGAAGAAGGAGTTCAGGGATGCTGTTCATGTGATGTTCAGACCCCAAGGGTGACGTCCTCGCATTCACTCGTAATAAAAGAGATGAAAAGAGCTTTCAGAACCGTCAGTGGAACAACAACAAGAAGATAAAATGTGTTATCTTTTGGAAAACTCTTCTATTAAGTCATAATAGAAATTAATTTTCTGACCTCTGCTTCTTCGAGTGTGGACTGGCAGCTGGAGACAGGCCCAGACCAGCCCACCACAATCAGCCGGACACCCCCCGTCCTTGCACTCCCCTTCAACACATTCCAGCCCCAAATACTGCCACTTAGCCGAGTGCTAAGTAAGATAGTATGATAGTGTACTCACAGAGTCAAAAAGGCTGCTTGGCTTTAGATGGCTTGATGGTTAAAGGTTGAGGGTAGAGCATGGATGTCATCAAGATGTCTGATAGTAAACAAGTGGCTAAATCAAGTCTATATAGTCTAAAGCTGCATTTTGTACACAGTATGCAGCTTGTGTTATAGTGGAATGTGGATAAATCAGAAAGCTATAGTACTATGTTTGCAAGTGCCTTAGCTTGCTAATAATACATAACTAAAATTATATAACAAGCAGCTAACTTGTCCTCTCTGGTAGACAAAAGGTGTTAAAATAATCCTTTGACATGCTCAAATCTCATGTTTTTAGCTAGCTACGGGCACTTAGTGGAGTTGTTTTTCCCGCTGGTGGGGGCGGGACTTAAATGCACTCTGTCCAGTGTTCAGATGAAAGACACTCAAGTGGGTCAATCATATGATCTCTCTTCTCTCTGGCAGATTTCAAAATAAATAAAAGCTTTTGCCTGGTGTGCATCCCATGCAGCCAACACAAACCGGTAAATCTCCCCGTCCATGGCTGGCTGTAGAGGTGTCCACCTCCTGGCCACTGCGTGAACTGCTCGGGGGGCCTGTCCATGGGCATTCGTTGGTGACTATTTTCAGCAGCGTATTAATACACATTTGATTAATCTGCAAAAAGCGGGCTATGCAGAACCTTAAGCAGTCCAGAGTCACTTCAATAGATTTCACAGATCTGAAAAGCCTGACTGCAGCTGCTGGACAGAGATAACATTAACCTTTCCAAACAGAATCTGTGCACCACAGAGGCATCACAAACCGAGCGTTCTGGGAAAATATTCTTAGAAACAAGCTCTTTCTTTATGCATGCTGTCACCTTATTTACATTCAGTACAATTACGTGCCTTAGTCATAAAAACATTTAAAAGTATATACCTGGAATAACTGTTTACTACTCCAGATTAATTAGATAGATTTTATAGATAGATAGATTTAATAGATTTTCTATTGTTTTTAACTATGCCTGCAAGGTAGGAAATTTCTGTATTGTGTGTATGGTTGTGTGTGATTTGCACTATACTATCTGCTGCAAAACAAATTGCCCAATTGGGGGACTTGAACTTGAAAAATTTTCACGGCAGAAAGCTGCTACCAGCCAGGCTAAAGCTAATATTCTGTAGGTAGCCTAAAAAAAAGTCCAAACTAACGTTACGGTTTCGGAGCCGCGACGCTGGAAACGTAACATCAATCTACAACAGCAGTCTGTGTCTGAAATAACGTAATTTACATTGACTGAAGTGTTCTTGGATACACAGTTTGTTGCTAGTGCGTGACACGCAGGTCTGCATGCACAGCCAACCACCAATCACAATCTATGTTGATCAATTTATCAAACAACCAAAGCAGGCCCCGCTAGTCGACCACAACCTAACATTTAGAGGAAGCAATATGCATGCATTATTAATATCATTCACTTTAGCCTGGATTGATAGTATTATATGAATAGGCTACAATGGTGTCATGTCAGTCAACCAGTGTATTTAACTACCTAATGCCCCTCACCAAAATCACTTCAGAAGGGTAGTCACAGCGCTTACTTGCTTTGGTGTTTGTAAAGCATTAAAGTTCATCAAAGAATGGTTCCCATTAGAAAAGTTCCTTTTTCATTTTTATTTTCTATGTAGATGCACTCCCTTACAAAATCACCCCAGTAGTCGAGAATGATTTTTTTTTTTTTTATTAGTCATCTTTTTTGATATCGCAATATATATCGCAGGAAAAAAATATATAGCAATGTAAGTTTTTTCCAATATCATGCAGGCCTACTTTAGGCTAAACATTTGAAATTATATAAACAATATGATATTCAAACTTCTGACTGCTTTCTTTAATTACTACATAACACAATACTTGTACTTTTACTTTCAGTACTTGAGTAGTACATTTTAAAATAAACTACTTGCAATACTTCAGTACAAAAAATGTTGAATACTTTAGTACTTCCACTTAAGTGTGGTGCTTAAAGAGCACTTCTACTTCTACTCAAGTCACTTTTTTGATAGAGCATTTGTACTTCAGTACAGGTCTCCAGTACTTTATACATGTCTGATTATATTTATCTGACATCTTTGGCTACTTTACAGAATCAGATTATTAAAACAAAATATAATCAGCTAATCTTTGATTATGTATTATTGTAGATTAAACTACCCAGCAGTATATAATTACAGTATATCTGAGCCGCTCCATGGCGACAGACAGCACACAGCCAGCGGGGAGATGGAACTTCTGAGTCATGCTGATAGACTAAAAGGTCCGTTAGTGACGGATATTGTGTTTATAAGATTATATGATTGTGGCTAAGTAATTATTTTGTGTGCAAAGTTGTTTCTGTTGCCCAAACTATGCACGCATCCTTCTTTGCTTTACCAAGAACAATACAAACATTAAACATTGTCCCTTAAACTCTTGTGAGCCACCCACTCACCATACTTACGAGGATAGTGGTGGAACAGATAGTTGATAGTTGATCCATGGTCTGTACGGATCAACACTCATGATTCGGAATGCATGTTAACCGCAGATTAATTGCAAAGTTTAACCATATTAAAATGAAAATAATTATACATTTTTACCTAGAGATTGGCATGGGGTATTTTCCATAAAATCATCTCTCAATGCAAATCAAACCAGCTATTAGGCTAACTGAAATAAAACCATGCCAGTCTCTAGGTATGGTGAAGGGTATGTGATGATGTGGGGGGCTATTTTAATTCCAAAGGCCAAGGGAACTTTATCAGGATGCATAGAATCCTGAATCCATGAAATAACTGGCCTTTAAAAATAAAAATCTGCCTGCATAGGGGTGTACTTACTTATGCCCCCTGTATTTTAAGGAAGAACATTTGTTTATTTACGATACATTATTCATTCACAAAGAAAATTGGTGTTCTTAAAGATTGGATTTTTCCTCATTTTTTAAATTAAGGCATTAAGATCAATTTGAAAAGATGATTTTTTTATTCCTCTTTTTAGTCAACTTTAGCATGGGTGCCCTAATTTTTTCACTTGACAGTAGGTCTAGAGGCTGATTGCGTATGGTCATACATGTGTGAGTTCCATTGCCACAGTCTTTACTCTTCTATATTGTTGGGCTTATTGCATGAAGCCTTTTAGTTCCTTACCAAATTTAGTATTTAAACTGTTGTTATTACAGAATTAAAGCTATTGCTTACATATTATATGGTAAATTAAAGGTCAGGGTTTGACTTTTGTTTCCAGAGTCATACTTTTATTTAAAGTCTAACTACATAGGCTGGCAAGTATTAGCGACAAATTATTATTATACCATCAACAATTTGGTACTAGGGTATATGGAGGCAGAGCGTCAAAAAAGAGTTCACAGTAGTCAGTAGCAGTCTTGACAGACTTCAAATTGAAGTGGGCTTTGTGACTTTTTGAGATGTAATAACCCATGCCAACTTGATCTTTTGTGCCTTTTCTGCAAACTTTGTTACTATTAGAAAAATAAAGGAAATACACGTAATTGAACTTTAACCTGTCACTACCTTGATTTATTAAGTGTAATTTTAAATAGTCTTATTTTTGGACAATGCACCTTGTTTTTCATTAATGTATAATGGTTTGAAGCACTTAAGTTAACACGTAAAGCACGAGTAAAGCAAAGTTTTTTTGTTTTTTTTATCGGTTAAAACAGCTTTCACATTATATGCACCAAATGTCTGGAATGAACTCCAAAACACCTTAAATCTAGAATTACTTCCACCTTTTAATACTTTTAAAAACCTTTAAAGTGGCCATTTTATAAAAAAAAAAAATGATTTGGGGTGTTATTTTGTGTCTCTGGTGCTTCCACACGCATACAAACTTGGAAAAAAATCCATCCATGCTGTTCTGAGTGAGATATGGTTTCTGAATGTGTCCTGCCTTCAGTCTCCGGGTGAGCTGTTCAAAATCTGCACGGCTTTCTATGTCGCTAGCCGAAACGAAGGGGCTAACCGTAGCATGCTAGCGCTAGCATGCTAGTTCGTTCTCAATGGCAAAACACTGCTACAACACACACTAGCTCACCATAATCTACAAAAGAACTACTTACATGTCCATGTTCTGCAGGTATTCCATGCAAAGTTGGAAGTGTGCCCGAGTTTAGAAGAAGTCTCCCGGCTAATCCAGCTTGTACTGATCGAAGTTGTTTAAACAGCTAGCTAGCTGATATGATCCTTACCTAGCTACTGTGCATGTGCAACTGCCAACAAAGATGTTACAATAGTGAGATGTCTCACTCTGTAGCTAAAACAGAGACCTGAACACGGGGTGAAAAGAGGAGCTGCAGCAATATACAGTACAACAAAAATATGGTGTTTTTTGAAATTAAACCATGTAAACCTATTCTGGTACAACCTCAAAATACAATTATGAACCTGAAAATGAGCATAATATGAGCGCTTTAAAGTCAACTTTGACTGAACAGTATAATTGCTTTTACCTAGGTGCCCTTTACGTTGTATGTCTGTATTAGCTTAAGTTAAGTGTGTCTTGTTTGTGTTGTAGTATGTATAGTGTATGTATAGAGATTTGTCGTCTAGTATGTAACCTTTATCCTGTATTTTGTCCAGTGTTGGCCAGGACTCCCTGGGAGAAGAGTTTCTGTAACTCAATGGGACTTTTCCTGGTTAAATAAAGGTTGAATGAAAAAAAAGCATGGTTTTAACAATTAAATCACATTAAGTACATACAACTGAGAAAATCTAAATTGCAGGAACTTTCACATTAGTTAGCCTCACTTAAATAAATGAGTTGCTTGGAAGACACAGTACATTTTACTTTAAATGATTTAGTTTATTTTTAAGTTACTTCAACTCAAGTGTAAGTGTACTACACTAGATAAACATTTGTTATTACAACATACAATACCTATTCCACTTTACTTGTCAAACAAGTACCTTTAGTGTTTTCATGGCAATCGGTTTGCATGTTTGTTTTTTAAATTAGAATTTACAGTGTGGACCCAAGGTTCAAGTTCCTGTCTCTTCTAGACCCTGCCCTACGCCAGAGGACATACAGTAATCTCACCACTGAGATTATAGCCACTGAAGAGGTCAAATAAATGTATAAGAGTGAATTACTTAAATAATAAGAGTTTTAGTCTATGCTATTGGTAATATAATCATCCGTTATCTATTTTAATATTAATCAAATGTTATTGCCACAAATATATTTCAATAAAAATATACAATTAAATAGTTAGTTTAATAGATCAATCATTTTTTATGCAGGGTAAACTCAAGGGCCGACACCAAGGGGAGCAGCCTCAGAGACATCTGCTCCACAAAAGAAGTAAGCCATGGAGAAGCTTTTTGGGGAGACCTTTGTGAGCAAGGACACAGGCAGCAAGATGTTTGCCAACACCATCAAAGAGGAGGTGGCATCCTACAAGACAGCAAGCAGCATTCCAGAGGATGGTGATCCACTGGCATGGTGGAATAGTAATGAGTGCAAATACCATCACATTGCTACGAAAGCAAGGCGCTACATCGCTGTGCCTGCCACTTTAGTTCCAAGTGAAAGAGTGTTCTCCACAGCAGGGGACATAGTGACTGCAACAAGGTATACCCAGACAACGAAGGCATCCTCATCTTTCTGAAAAAGAATTTGAAGTTGTAAGCTCACCTTATTATAAGCTCTGCTTTGCTATTTTGCCTTATATTGCACTTTAATTTAACCTCTGAGGAATGCATATTTTATTTTAAGATATAAAAATTGGACTTCTTGAATGTTGTTTTGAACTGTGTTTGAAAGTTCTTTGCTTTACAGTTCTTTAAGTACTAAATGGAAAGCATTTCAAAACAAAAAATTGTCCCCCCTTTTTTCTGAAAATGTATCCCAAACCCGTGATTTGATCCGAACCATGAGTTTTGTGACCCGTTGCACCCCTAGTGGTAAAAAAGGAGCAGCTACAGGATTGCTACGGCTGGATCTGACGAGGAGAAGCTGGAGTTGTCTTCAGGGCGTTGGAGAAGAGCTGGGGGTGACACCTCCATAGGTGTCCAGCTCTGCACTTGTTACAGGGCCCAAGTGGGTCGCAGCAGCAGTAAGGCTTTAGCTGATTATTGTGAACCACCTTTACTTTAGTCTTTGGCCCTTTCTGGATTCGATAAACCCGGTCATCCAACTGTCCTAGCACGGACTTTATAAGATTGGAGGAACTTCCTCACTTTGTTTTTGACTTTCCTTTTTAGGAGGTACCACACAGCATCACCAACTTTTTACTGTGTGCGGCAACAGTTCTCGTCATATTTTCTTTTGGCATGTTGCGCAGACTCCCCGAGAGCATCTCTGGCGATTTGGTGTGCCAGCTGCAGTTGTTCTCAGAGCTGCTGTACTCAGGGGCTGAGGGAGCTGTTTCAGGATCCGTTGGCAGGCAGGATACAAGGTCCAATGGCTTCCTGGCCATCATGTAGTTATAATAATAATAATAATAATAATATACATTTTTATTTAGAGCACTTTTCAAACTCCATGTTACAACCACCACCGCTAGCAGTTCTTGCTGTGTGGTACAGTAATTCTGTTCAGTTTTTGACAGCTTCCATAGGCAAGCACACGTTCCACACCCTGCTGAACAGCACAGAACAGCACTGATGCCGACGTCAGTGTCCAATATCCTGCTGCCTGGGTCGAGTGGGTACCCCACTACTGGTGCTGTGGTTAGCCAGCTCTTGAGTTTATTGAATGCTGCCTGGCATTCCTGAGTCCACTGAAACTGGACATATTTCTTTGTCAAGACATGGACGAAGCGACGGACCTAGTGGAGCGAATTTGCCGTTGGCAATTATAAATGAAAGTTTCGACAGAGCCTTGACATCGTGTGTCATATGCTGTAGCTGCGGCGAGCCAGTCCTGCCTCTTTCCTTTTTTGGGGAGACTGAACGTGATACATGGACAAAAACTGTGGCCGATTGTCGCAATAATGGCAGTGGTGGCCTAAAGGTTAGAGAAGCAAGCCTGTGACCTCGAGGTTGTTGATTCAATCCCCAGACCGAGGATAAAACTGGGTGGGGAAAGAGAAAGTGAAAGTCCCTCCCTCATTACCACCACTGAGGTGCCCTTGAGCAAAGACCCTTAACCAAAAACAGTAAACCTTCTCTGAATAAATAAAGGTAAAGAAAAAGTCCCCTCTACCTCTGGAGCTATGTTTACTCTGGGATTATTCTCAAATATCCAAGTATCAAAGTTCTCTGTAATTTCCTTGGTACAGTAAAGGCCTATCGAATTATTCTAAGACACTGTCGGGAAGACATTAGAAGCCCCACAGGTGAAAGAATGGGTCAGTGCAATGACTAAAAGTACATTTAATGAATGTATGATGAGCAGATTGGGACAGGTTATGGGATTACATATAGGTGGGATCCTGGAAATACTTCTGTAACATGTTTATATTATTGTACATTCACTTCCATCTTTACCTTATTTATTGAACTCTAGGTTTATGTTCACTGGACTACAAAGTTGGAGTCTGCCTCTATTACAAGAGTATGCTATATGCTACTGTATCCTGAAACACACCATGTGTGCCATGTACCAAGCCTGTGAAAAATTCAATAAACAATTGGAATAAAAAAAAAAAAATACCTGCTTTGCATTGAATTATAGTCAGTTTAAACACGTTGAAACAGGTTATATCTAACCTAAGCCCTATTCGCTCAGCACTATTACCTGGCTACCTCATGTGTTTGAGGCTTGACATTTGCTCCAGTTCCAGCAGGTAATCCTTCACGGTGAACATCATGGCGGCATTTGTTGTTCTCGCGGTGGTGCAGTTGTAAATTCAGATTGATAGTTGCAAAGTTTGTATAGCAAAAGTTGATTTCCATATGTGAAACACATAAGAACAAATGCCTAAAGATCAGAAAAACACAACATGAAATGTGAACACCCACCTAAGCTTTTGAAATCACCGTCGGACACCCGCCCACCAAGAGCCTGGATCTGTCCCAGGTTTCTGCCTAAAAGGAAGTTTTTCCTCACCACTGTTGCACTAAATGCTTGCTCTTGGGGGAATTACTGGAATTGTTGGGTCTTTGTAAATTATAGAATGTGGTCTAGACCTACTCTATCTGTAAAGTGTCTTGAGATAACTCCTGTTATGATTTGATACTATAAATTGAATTGAATTGAAATGTGTCAGCAGTAATGTATTCATGATTTGTAAGAGATAAGCTAAAATAATGACACAATCCTTAAAATGAGTTGAAATTGATTTGGATATCTGATGGTAGCAGCGATGTGGTAACAATGATCCTGCTCTTAGCTCATTCTGAAAATGTTTACTAACCCCTGACCAATGCTAATGCTTTGGGTTGATTAGCTAATGGACCGGTGCCTGAATTTGTCGAAGAAAGGTGCCAGGACCCTAATTCAGCAGTTGCATGTGTCTTGGATATATTTATATTCACACTAGGGATGTTAAAATTAACTCAATAGTTGTGGCCGGTTAGCTCAGTTGGTAGAGCGGGTGCACATGTGCAGAGGTTTATTCCTCGATGCAGAAGGTCCAGAGTTCAGAGTAGAGTCCGACCTGTGACGGTTTTCCTGCATGTCTTCCCCCCCTCTCTCTCCCCTTTCATATCTCTCAATTTCCTATCCAATAAAGGTAGAAATGCCCAAAAACTAAAATGAACTCGATAGTTAACGCAAATTCCATTCAACACCAGAATTTGTCAAGTGATGACCCCTGTGATAACGCTCCATATTTTGGGAACGCAGGAAAGCTGCAACAGCAACGTTGTGGACAGTGTTGCCAACTTGGCGACTTTCTCGCAAGATTTGTGTCTGAAAATGTGGTTATGTGGACTTTACATAGAAATGCTTGTTTGTTTTTTCCCAATAAATCATGATATGTAGCCTTTTTGAGTGTAAATTTCAACCCATTCATAATACTGCAAATACTTCTAATAACAATTACAAGTAAGGGTACTCCTGCGGACCAAAATCAGAAGAGCTGGTACTCAGTACTGCTGAGGCGCTGTAATGGACAGAAACAATGACGTGCCGTCCAAATGATGCTGGCACTGGCATCATCTTGAACTCATTACAGAAACCTGTTTCTGAACTGTGTTGTGTTGGCTGGCAGTGTGGGGAAGCTTGAACAATCGGCTGTAAGATGATCTGACCCTCCTGCAGCCATGTAATCTTCTACCGCCCTGATCTTTCGCCGCACAGGGCAGGAGGCCCTGCTAGCTGGCTTTATGAGCTGTTAGAGACCCAGACGCCATCTTGTAAAGGCCCAATTAAATGAACACAGATCAGCAGGGACTGCATAACTGCCCAGAAGGAACCATAAAATCTAATAAGAAGGGAAAGTTTAGAGCATAGGAGGCTCTGCTGAGGATAATTGCAGCTGGGGAATTCCCTCTGCCATGCTACTCCATTCCTAACCCCCCCAGGACCACTTCTAAATATCAAGCTGGTACTGTGGAGCAGGAAAGGCAAGAAATTCAATTTCTCACATTTTCATTCAGCGGGTGATAAAGTGAACGTGGGCCTCACTGGTCCAGCTCCCAGCTGGATGTTTTCAGTCTGAGAAATATGGATGGAATGAGGAATGGGGTTGTCTGCCGCTGGCCTGGAGAGATGATTATATGCTGCATACATATACAACCAAGGTGCCGTTACCTTGACAGCCTGAATAAATGAGACAACAGCAAACAGGAGCTGCTCTTGCTTTGCCTTATACTATGCAACACAGGCATGGCAATGTAGTTTAATTTCTGTGGTGGACACAGGGCAAGACACAGCCAGCGATTGTTCGGGCAGACCGCTCATATTGCTCGTTATACATTTAGAACACAAAGTGTCACACATGGCATACAGAACAGGCAGCACAGACACAGAGAGAACCAGAGGAACAGGGAGGGGTCGCCTCTGCACATCTGCACGCCGTGTTAACGGAGAGGGGGGAAGGACAAGGAAGCAGGGGCCCCAGGAGACTGTGATTCATATTCTCGTCCCTCTATGACACACACCCAGCTGTATGCAGCAACACCGGTCAACTCACAATCGAACTGGAGCTGCACGCTGCACAATCCATCTGATCCCTCCGTTCAATGTGTGTGTGTATGTGTGTGTGTGTGTGTGTGTGTGTGTGGGTCGCCTGCTTCCATTACAGTTAATAGTGTGTCAACCAGAAGGACAACAAAGAGAATCGCCTTCATTATTGAGCATCAATCTTTTTTTACAACTTGGGTCTTATTTTCACAGTTTTGGCCATCCTTCTTATGATCAATAACAACATTGTAATATTCAAGTGACTAGCTGAGGTCTGGAAACACAGACTTTAAAGATAAAGTTTGATGGTTGTACACAGAGACAAACAGAATTTAACTGTGGTTGACATCATATAAACAGAAGTGCAACACGTGTGTGAAGGTTCCCTGGCCATGTGCTGTTGTGCACTAAAGTGTGTGCTGGGGCTGCTCACACACAGCTGTGTGTGCCTGTGTTACCGAGGGCCCTAAGTGCAAACACAGTGGCTAGGACACACAAAATAATCATCATTACCCAGAATGTCTTTGGTTGCGGTAATGTCATCGTTACCGATTGAGTTTCCCTGGTGCGGAGCTTCGCCTCCAACACGACAAATAAACTACAGTTATTACAACAATTATCACATTAGGAGGCAGAGGAATAGCTAAACATTTAACCCGCTGATCAACAGAGACGGAGAGTGAGAGAGAGAGAGAAGCCTAACTGCTAAACTAAAGTAGCTAACAGAGCTGGGGAACAACTGTTTTAGTGACAAGAAAGTCACTAAAAGGTGGTCGCTATGAGTGCTTGAGCGAATGAGATATGTGAGAGAATATAACAGAAATAACTGCGTCGAGCTACCGAAGCGAGATGCCATCAACACAGAAGCATGTCAACACGTCAGCCAATCAGGAGGCAGGACAGCAGAGCCAGCGTAGTTTCATTGATGAAAGAGAAAGACGCTCCGTATAGCCATAATATCTTACGCCCAATTTGGTGTTGAAGCCTGTCAGACTGAAGATCAGATGGCCTATCGGCGACCCTCGAGTAACCACGATTGGATGGTCTGACTGATGTGTGTAGAAATAATGGCCAAACCAACATAATAAGACCCAAGTAGTAATTAACCGAATTATCCCTTAACTATCATTATTATACACATAAAACCACAATGACATAACTCTGCATAAGTATTAAGATGTCACATACTGTACATCAGTGCCATGCATTGCATTTGGTGTATGTGACCTCAGCTGAGGAAAGAAATCCCATTATTATATAGTAGTTGCATTAGTGGAGAGCTGTCAGCACTTTATGGACTCGGGGGTCCAGGTAGTTTGGCTCAGGATTGATTGCACAGTGAAAACAATCCCTCTTCTATCCGTCCTTCACTAGGCTGTTCACACTGTGTCCTGGAAACAGGCAATGGTATTTTGGCATTGAGATACAAGTTGATTTCTCGCACTGCTGCCAACCCAAGCTGTGGAATTAAACAGTCCGTCAAATTGCTTTGCTCATCTGTGACAGTGTAGGGTCTAGCATATTGTTCCTTCATTTATATAAAAACATCTGCCAAAACCAACCGGAAGACAAGCAAGGACCGTCTGTGTATCAATATTCCACTGAAGATTGAGAATGAGTTTTGGAAGATCTTTGTGAGAAATACTGTACTCCAAATGCTCCAGGTCTTGGTTTTTCTCTCTGCCCCACGCAGGAAAAACACAAAGGCAGTGCAGTTTTAGAATCCAGGGGAAAATATCGTTACGATCCTTGGTTGTCATGGTGTTTGTATCCCTCAGGACTGTGAAAAGCAGGCAATCACTGGAAAGGCCCGGAGCCAAAACTCTTATCCCACTGATAGCACTGCTGCTCTAACTGGTCCAGCAGTCTGTCCACTGAGTCCTCTTTGTTCTCTAGTTTCAGGTATCGTCTCCCGCTGCCCAGGTCCAGCCGAGGCCAGCTCCGGCGCGTTTGCTCCTCTGCAGCATCCGCGGCCTGCCAAGGCATGTCGACATAAACCTGTGAAGCAGCTTCTCTCCGTGTGACTGCCAGCTGATTTATGTCTCCTTCCTCTCCGCGTGTGTGGAGTCCATCAGTCCAAGCTATATAAGGCTTAGTCCTGTGGCTCAGACTGTGGCAGCGCCTCGGCTGGACCGCTGGGACATCCCCCTGGTCCAGGGTGGACATGGAGCTGGCAGACAGCAGGCAGCTGTTGGCGGGCTGCTGACCCCCGTGCTTGGCACCACACTTTGTGTCGCAGTCTGTCTGACTGGAGTTACATGAGTTGGAGCGGGAGGAGTGGAGGGAAGGCGGGGGCTCTGACTCCTGGTGGTGGAGGGCCTCTGTCTGGAGGACAGCCTGCTGGTAGACACTGTCCTCCGCCCTGTCCTCCTGCTCTCTGGGCTGTGTGGTCCGGAGCAGAGGCTCCGAGCTGGCCAGCTGCTGCACACACAGGATGTTGAGATGGGCAGCTGGTAAACTGTTGACCCACTGGTAGTGGTTGGCCATGTAGTTGGCTGCTGCTAGCTCTTTAAAGTCGGCTGAGGGAACAGCCGCTGACACAGAGCAGAGGACACTGCGCATCTGAGCCAGCAGCATTTGAGTCTCTCTGTCCCGGTTCTCGTACAGGACCGTGTTGGCGCATATGAGGATGAAGAGCCCCACCCCCATGATGACCGGTCCTAGCAGCTTCATCCGCTCACTGTGGACCAGGCTGGCTGAGGACAGGAGGCCCTTAGCTCCTAGAGTCCAGCCAGAAGTCTGCGACTCGGAGATACTCTCCCCCTCTGCAGCTCCCAGGATGGAGGACCTGGATATCCGGTAGGGCCAGTATCCTGCCACGGCCAGAGCCGTGCCAACAACCACCACCAGGACACCCAGCACCAGGAAGGCTCCGGGGATGGAGCGCATGCGAAGCTTGCCTTGGATTACCCCGTCCTTCTTCTTTCGGCCTCGTAAGGCGAAGCGAGACCTCCGCGGGAAGGGAGGGGAAGCTGGGGCAACACCTCGGGCCTTCTGGGTCGTCATGGCAGCAGTCAGTCCAGAGCTGCTGCTCCTGGCACACCCTGTCAGAGGACTATGGGAGGGGGGGAATATTAACAGTTAATTCAGCTATACCAGTGTATCTACATGTTGCCTCGATTAACTCAAATACATATGAGTCTTTATCTAACGGTGCACAATACATCAGTCAAAGCCTAACGTTTTTATCTTCTATAGAAACTGTAGATCTATACAGGCTTTAATATCTAAATGTGTATTTCTACAAATGATTGTGATAAGGCAGTAGAACAGTCTGCATCTTCTATGTTGGTAATAAATGTTTAGCCTTTGAATGTTGTCCCTTGGATTGGTTTTTGAATGGAATGACTCAATCAGCCAATCAAAGGCAATCTTTCAAGGATCCATCCGCTGTAAAGAAAGGAAAGAAAAGAAAAAATGCAAATATAAAGATGTTCTGAAATCTTTCGCAAGATCGTTTATCAGTATCTGTCAAACCACAGAAAATATTGGTAAGGGTAGGGCTGAACGATTAATGGAATTCAAATCGTTATGGCGATGTAATAGAACACAATTTTCAATCTCAAAAGTGGCAATTTATTTAAATGCTGCAAAACTCGTGGCCCCGTGGGCTTTAGGTGCCCTACGCTGCCCTACGCCGCACGTGACATATGCCACTGAGAGCAGAAGAAGAAAACTACTTGTAAGACGCCACGGGCAAACTTTAAAGCTCGCAGTGCTGTGGAAATGCTTTCAGTATAATCCACCCTGTTGTAACAGTGTGTGGTCCAGAGAGAGAGAGAGAGAGAGAGAGATGGTGGATCTGAGCAGACAGCTGTTGATATGATTAAAGTAACATCACATGAGCCGCGTTATAATAGCCCTTCAGGCCGACATTTCAGAAACAGTAAATCCCGAACTGTACTTCTTGCAGCGGAACATTAAAGTAGAGTGACAGTGTACAGCGTGTGCGTTTAAGTTATCTTACACTTGATGTTTTTATTTTTCTATTCTTCACTGTGGCATTTCCTTTTGATAAAAAAAAAAAATCCCATCATATTCCTTTCATTGTATTTAAAAAACTGCACTTTAACTTTAATTGGAAAAACTAACAATTCCATTAATTACTGACATGTTATAGGCTACTGTTTCAGTCTATAATGTGGCCATTTGCATATGAAAATAACTAATTAGAAAGCCTATTCTTTTAATAAAGATTTGACAATAAAGATATGTTTCTTAAGATTTTAGCCAGAATTGTGTTAAGGCAAACAGTAAAATAAATTAAAAGCATGTTGAAATTGGCAATGTACCAAACTAAAACAAAAACCGTGACATGAACCGAACCGTGAATTTTGTGAACCGTTCCAACCCTATACATCAATATATTCATTTGTTATCCAAAGTAATCACGTTGGAGTTTTTCCCTAACTTAGTGATAAAGAGAGACAATTACAATGAGGAGATGTTTGTACTGGAGATAGATTTCTTTTGTGTGTTACTGAAAGCAGCAGATACGTGTTTTTCAGACTGCTTGATGTTGCCTTCAATAACATTCTCTACCAGCCAGTTCTTGTGCTCTCCATGTTGTATCGCAGTCGTGATCTGCAGCTAAATTCACCCTGGCGAGTTCCCTGACGGAGCTTCGGAGCAAAGCCTCTGCACCACTCAACTAGAAGCAAACATCTGGCTTTAGAAAAGGAGTCTGCTGATACAACCAAATACTTTCCTTCTGTAATGCATTTTATCTGTCATCATGGCACACCAGACGTGGATGCCTGGAATCCAGGCGTATTTAGCCCTGTCTTAACTCACTTTGGTCACCCATTAGTGAGTGGCTGTTTACCTCGCACAAGTTCGTTTTCAATGTTGTTGACTACTCCTCGAACTGTTCCAAACCTTCGATGTCTGTGGGGAGCTTGGAAATGAAATTAGGTACAAACTAAAGTAAAGAAACACGTGCGCTGTTCTTCTGGAGATCCCACATGGTCATAAACATTTGTGCGTTTGTGTGAGGTCCCGTGCATGTTACACTAAGTGTAAACTGTGAGAAGTCTTACAGCTCGCTCATTTCTCCTTCTTCCTTGTGGAAATATTCCTGTCCAGGTCAAGGTTATTATGGTTTTGCATTTTTCATTAGTTTTTATTTTTATTTGGTTTTGACTTTTGGTTTTCTAATTCAGTTTAGTTTTAATTAGTTTTTAAAGCGGGTTTGCTAGTTTAGTTTTTATTTTTGGAAAATGCTTAGTTTTAGTTTAGTTTGTATTAGTCTTTTTTTGTAATATGGGTTATTTGTCAGAGGCAAGATTCAAAAAGGTCAGAAAAAGTATTGCGCAATAATAACTCAACAAAAACATCATACAATTTTAGAAATATGTATTCAACAATAACACCAGTACATGTACATATGATGAGGACAAATATGTAAACAGTACACAAGATGCCGCAGTAAGTGCAAAATGTGTAAGTGACGTGTTCCAGGAAAAACCCTAAATAGCCAACAGACTAAAGAAGACAGACGTGAACAGGTGTTTTAAACTTTGGTTGAGTAAAGTGATGAACTTTTTGAAGTCAATCGACTCACACAGTTGTGTAGACATCCCAGTATCAACACACATATTAACCCACGCTTCCTCCCGCTTTTGGTGTTCTAAGTATGTACTAACCAGCAGCTATCGGGTCGAAAGCCCTCCTGTAGTGTTCTCTGTCCTATGGTTGTCTATACCTTCTCCTTTACCTTTTCAAGGTAAGCTAGGTTAGCCTCTTTGTGCGCGCTTCTCAAATCTACTTTCAAATTTGTGGGATTTTTCCCTTTAATAGATTGTCCAGATATTTTACCACCTTCCACTGCGAGGCACTTGCTTTTATCTGACACAGTCATAATCAAATAGGACTCTGCCACTTTCTTACGACTTTCGGTGCCGCCATGAGGCCAGGCGAGGGGCATGGACTATGTTGTGTTCAATTTGACATGGAATGTCGGAATTTCTGGGTTCCCAGTGGGAAACTATATGTGTCTATGGCATAGACTGAATAAAACTGGTCTATATATATATAGATATAACGTTATTTGCTCTGTGAAAGAGGTTGACAATGACGAAAACTAAGGACATTTGCTCGATCATTTTATTTTATTTTAGTTAGTTTTGCAAACACACAGTTTTAGTTAGTTATCTTTTTTTTGTAATGCCTCCTTTTTATTTTTATTTCAGTTTGCGACTATGTTTTTTCCCACCTAGTTTTCGTTATTTTGTTCGTTTTCGTTATGTAACCTTGGTCCAGATGAGGCTGGGCCTCAGCAGCTTTAATCAAAGCTTTTTAGATAGGTTTATTTTTTTTAAGTTAGATCTGTGGTCCTCAGACGTTTTCTGTTATTCCCCCGTTAGAAGCCGAAAAAATGCATGCCTCCAAACCTAGAAAAAATGAGACTGTCCTCCCTGAAAAATGCACACATAAGTGGTTTGTTCCAGCATGATTCTGACCCGTATTTAGGTTTCTAGTGGCGGCGCCCTCTAGTGGCCGTAGTAGTTCTGACAGGAGCAAAGCAGGAAGTGAGGTGAGGAAGTAGAAGAGCGCCAAATGTCCTGTAAGGAGGTAGGTTGGGGAGGTGGATGGGTCAAAGAAACTCAGGACTTTCACCCAGGAGACCTGGGTTCATGTCTCGTTTGAAAAGAAAAGGAAACATAATGGGGCTGATTGCCTGTTGCCCCACTGCAATTTGATTGGCTAATTTGCCAAATACTGTTTTTACTAGAGAAGATAGTA
Organism: Perca fluviatilis; assembly: GCF_010015445.1. Taxonomy (NCBI): domain Eukaryota; kingdom Metazoa; phylum Chordata; class Actinopteri; order Perciformes; family Percidae; genus Perca; species Perca fluviatilis. The sequence continues at coordinate 5,505,046 of NC_053124.1, read as the reverse complement.
ACTGTGGTCACCATGAACCATCTGGATTATCTTATGGCGCTTACCCACTGCTATTACCATCTCTACTCGGCTCGGCACGACTCGACTCGGCCGCGGGGCCCTGTCCTCCATTTTCCATCGCAGATTTAGTACCGTTGTCGGTACACGATCCGTGCTGCCTGCATGATCCGTTCTGGCATGTGCAAGACGTTAAGCGCATGCACAGATGAAAATCCAGTTTTACGAGGATTTACGACATTAGACATTAGCTGTTAGCTATATAAACTAACGTTAGCTTCCCAATGGAGGCTAACGGCTGGCCTCTACAACTACGTCCGGAAGCGTGGAACAAATCGTGCAGTGTCCAGTATCCTCTTGAGTATCCTCGGTAAAACAGGATTACACTGCGTGATCTGTTCCATGCTAGCCTCCACCGGGAAGCTAAACGTAACTAAACTAACAGCTAATTCGGCTAACTGCTAGATAGCTGACAGCTCGATTCAGTCTGAAATAACGTTAACTCAAGCTTAACACTGGGAAAAGCAGGCAACAGCTAAATTAAGACTTTACAGTAATAATAATAAAGACAAGTATTGATTTGATTGTATTTTAAATGAATGAGCACAAGTAAAGTAGAACTGACGTTACAGCTGTTATATATTTTAATTGTTATTTTCAGGTTTTATTTTGAGGGTCTTTTAAAATTATTACATGCTGTCTCAGCTAGCGGTTAGCTGAATTAGCTGTTGGCTAGCTAGCTAAACTAATGTTTAAACCAACGACCGGAAGCGTGGAACAGATCGTGCAGTGTAATCCTGTTTTACACATGGTTTTACCGAGGATGATAGTGGACACTGCACAATCTGTTCCACACTTCCGGTCGTAGTTGTAGCGGTCTGCCGTTAGCCTCCACTGGGAAGCTAACGTTAGTTTATATAGCTAACAGCTAATTCGGCTAACCGTTTAGTGCAACTTCGTAAATCCTCGTAAAACAGGATTTTCATCTGCGCATGCGCTTAACGTCTTGCGCATGTGCTTAACGTCTTGCACATGCGCAGAACGGATCGTGCAGGCAGCACGGATCGTGTACCGACAACCACCTCATGCGTGAGGCGAGCGTGGCTGGTCGTCATAGCGACGCCGCAGGAAACTACCTTGACCTAACGCGACACACACACAGAACGTCGAAGGTCTGTTGTTTCGGCACGTGAATGTTGCCACAACCAGAAGACTAATTTAGTTTCAAAAGAAGCTGGAGGCTTCTTTCCCCCGAGAGGGTGGGGGGTGGGTGGGAGAGGGTTTTTGTTCTTGTTGAATTTGTTTATCTGTTCTATGCACCATCTGACATTACCTGGCACATATTGTGGAATTTGTTCTGTATGTCTGAATGATAAATGGTGCTAAAAAATTATTAATAAAATGATCTAAAAAAAAAAAAGAAGAAGCTGCAAAAAAAAACACCACTGGCTAAGCTATTTAAAAATGGCGGGTTTGTTCAGGACACCCCCGTCTATCGCTAGCAAGGGGGGTAAGCCTCTCTTCAGAACTCGAACCTCCTATGGCGCCATTTTGATGCTACCAAACGCTCACCTGCCGTTAGCATCACATTGACTGCCATTCATTTTGACGTCACTTTGACAGCGAATAACTTTACATCTGTAGCGTTTAAAGACTTTATTTGGCCATTGTTAATTTCTAAAGAAACACGACAATGTATAAAAGGCTCCATTACCTTGTACCTCACGTTATGGCTCCGTAGCAGACCTTTTTTTATAAAAATAGATTGTGTAATAACTACACGACTACGCATAGTAGAGGAATTACCGGAATTACAGGAGAAGCTCGCAGGCAGTTTCAACTTACATGAGCTGTTTAATGTTAACTAGCATTTTAGTTAGCAATAATTAGCCTGTGCCCATGTTATCTCCTTACATATACCTACGCTCTCTGTCTCTGTAAGATTGGGAATGATTGAGATTTCTCTTGGCACAGCTACCAGAAGACTTCCAACTTTCAGACACGTTGCTCACGTCACATCTACGTCGTCTCTCTCAGTTGGAGGCTATTCAGTAAAGCAAGAGATCACCGGAAAAGTGACTTTTAATATCCTTCGCTGGTCTCCGTCCAGAGCAACGGGATCTGTTGGTCCAGTTTATATACTGTCTATGGGAAAAATGGAGCGGACTTTCCTTTCTAAACAGTGGAAATGTAACATGCAACGTACTGTATATATACAACCTTTTACTTTCCTCCTGAGTTTGTTTCAGGGACGCGTATTTTGTTATTAGAAGTATTTTAGTTTCGGTTTGTTCACATGATGCCTCCGTCACACAAATAACCGGGCCATCTACTGATGCAACGATGTCCGAAATCTGGTTTGGTTGTTCCCTATGTACTTCACTATTTAATAAACACTATATAGGGAATAGTGAGGGAGGGAATGAGAGAACGGTTTCGAACACAGCTTATGGCTCCAAAATTACAAGATGGCGGCGCCCGTATCCGGGAGATTTTGGCTTCACTTTCTACAGCGGGAGGAAGTGGAGACGCGTCGGCCATCTTTAGAAACAGTCTGTGGTCAAGAAGGGCCTTTCAGGATCTTTGGCATCTTTCTGAGAGGATTACCAAAAATGAAAGCAGCAGGACAACAAGTTAAAATGGAGCAAACCTACCCAAACTGACAGCGCATACAAACGGCAAATGTAGTAGAACAAGCATGAGCCCAGTGAGATTAGGCTATCACCTGTGTTAAACTGTGTGGGAAATGTGAAATGATATCAAAATTGTGTCATTGTTTTGTGTTTTGCATGTGTCCAAAGTAATATTTGCCCCGCCATTTTCCCACCTAAAAACACCACTGCATTGACCCATCATCACGCCGTCCATCTGTTTCCCAGCAGCAGAGGAAGCTGGACTGGAGCCAGTTCACTCCTGGGAAGCCACAAGTTGTGCTTCACGATGGGAATAAATCAAGTATATGGAAATAATGCGTTATGATAACCTTACAGCAGGCTGTGGAAGGGTGGAACCATACAAACATGTCTCTTTTTCTTCAAGCAAGCTGCGGTTCTTTTTTTATGAAGCCTAACAGAGGCGGGCAGACCCCTGAAATCATCTTCACTCAAGGCTTCAGTTGTGAAAAATCTGAATACAGGCTATAGCTTATTCACTCGACAGGAATAAGGCGTTTTATCTTTACCTTAACGATGAAACTGCCGCGCCGTGCCGAGCCGTGCCGTGCCGGACTACCTCCTAAAACTGTGTCTGCTGTATGGAGGCTACACACAGACAGGAATGTGTCTGACTGACGTGCCGCTGCATTCCTCTACAACAATAACACACAACACACACACACACACACACACGCACGCACGCACGCACGCACGCACGCACACACACACACACACACACACTGTCATTCATTAAACTGAAAGTCCCAGTAATAACCGAGTTGATGTCATTCAGCAGCGTGACTGCAGCTGAATGTTGAAGTTCTCTGTGATTCTAACCAAACAACCAGCAGCCGTGACTTTCGGAAACTTGCCTGTATTTCTCGGATCCTGTTGCGGCTTGTTCATAGTTGGAGAACACACAACGTCCCAATAATTTTGGGATGAATATTCTCCATGCTGTGCACGACCCAGATGTTAACTCTGTTCAAACGCTATCGTAGGCTACGCTGTCTTCACCAACTTCTCCGGACTGTGCGACAGAAAGCTCCTTTCTTCCCGAGGACAGTTAAAATTACGCAGCGGCCAGCCCCGCACGCATGGCTCCATGGCCCCGCTCTGTAGTCCGTCTGCGCTGCGGCCGCCAGCTTCAAATGGACCAGCAGTCAAGCGCGCAGCAACTAATACCGATCCGCTCTAGAATGCACTGTGTTTTTCAAAATAAAAGTATGACCAGTATTGTGCTAAAATCAAGGAGAGGGTTAACTTGTCCTGCTACAGATTTCCCCACCGTGGTCAGAAAGCACAGGGAAGACACTTTGTTTCTCTCACTATACCTCCCGAGTTGGTACGGCTCTGAAGGGAATCACGTCACTCTCTCACTCGCTCTACCACACACTCCCCAGCAGCATACAAACATGTTGCTATTCAAGGCAGACACCAAAGTATAAGCTTTAGGCCACTTAGATAGGCTATGGCAAAAGCTCTGCGTAGAGACCCGCAGAAGCATAAATCCGCCTTAAAAGTCAATGTCAGTGGGGGTCCGAGGCCTTGTTAATGAGGCTGACTGCAGAGGGGAAGAAACTGTTTTCATGCCCTGAGGTTTTGGTCCTGATGACTGCAGCCTCCTACCAGAGGGGAGGGGTTCAAACAGTTTGTGTCCAGGGTGAGAGGGATCCGCTACAATCTTTCCTGCCTGCCTCAGCATCAGCCAATCACCTTCTCAGCAGAGCGGATGATACGCTGCAGTCTGCCCTTGTCCTTTGCAGTGGCAGCAGCGTACCAGATGGTGATGGAGCAGGTGAGGCTGGACTCAATGATGGCAGTGTAGAAGTGAACCACCATAGTATTTGACAGGTTGAACTTCTTCAGCTGCAGCAGGAAGTACATGTGTCGGTGCTGTATTCTTAGATTTAAAAAGAGCATTTGACACTGTTAATCATGACATTTTATTGTCTAAACTGACATATTTTAACTTTTCTTCAAATACCGTTCAATGGATTAAATCTTATCTGGACTTAAGAAAACAGTGTGTTAACATTAACGTTGTCAAATCGTCTTTCTTGGATGTCCCCATTGGTGTGCCTCAAGGGTCAATACTTGGTCCCTTATTATTTTCTTTATATATAAATGACCTTCCAAATACTTGTGTTGATGTTGATTTTCAAATGTATGCTGATGACGCTGTCATCTACACAAGTGCAAAAAGTATTCAAGAGGCTTCTGTTATCCTGACCTCCGCCCTGGTCCCTGTAAATGAATGGCTTTTTAAATCCTGTCTGCTACTTAATACCAAAAAAACTGTTTGCATGATGTTCACGAAACAGTCCTGAGACATAAAACAATCTGGTGTATTTTTAAGAGGAGTAGAATTAGAAGTTGTTTCAGAATTTAAGCACCTTGGTGTGACTCTTGATTCCACATTAAGTTTTAACAAACACGTAAAAAGAATATCGAGTACAGTGAAATTTAATTTACGTCCTTTTATACCATTTGGGGCTGACAAACTGTTTTTACATTGTATGATTTTATCACATATTGAATACTGTTGTATAAGTTGGACATTGTCTGGTATGAAGACTCTTAAATTAATAGAATCGCTCTATTAAAATGCCTTAAAAGTCTTTGATAAAAAAGCCAATGTCCTTTCATATTTGTAATATTTTACAAAAACATAACCTATTAAGTATGGAAAATTTTAAACATTTCAAATATGCTTTGTGTACAAAGTGTTAAATGGATTAGCCCCTCCTCCGATGTCGGACTTCTTCAAAACAAAGACTCACAGTGGGGCCAGGACTAGGGACTCCTCTAGAGGTGACTGTGAGGTGCCTTTTAGAAGAACAGCCTTTGGGCAAAATGCTTTGTCTGTGAAGGCTGGTAAGTTCTGGAACAGTATCCCCATCAGTGTTAGGGAATGTCCGACATTAATAATTTTTAAAACCAAACTTAAAGTGTGGCTTAAAGCAAACCAGTCTTGTAACCATTAAGTGACTATTTCACTTTTGCCTGTATTTATTCATTTTTGTATTGTTTTTCTTTTTCTTTTAGATTTGTATGTTGTAATTTCTGTATTTCTGTAATTTGTCTGGGGACTACGGATGTAAATTAGCCCTGTGGCTATAATCCGGCGTGTTTACGTCTGTTTTTGTTGTTTCAATGCAGATGTTCATTAATGTGCATTGTCCCTATCAAATAAAGGATTAACTAACTAACTAGTTATTCAGTCCTGTGATCCTTGTTTTCTTGGGGACAGGGATGATGGTGGCATGCAGTGCTTAACTTGTAAAGTGGGAGGTGCCAGAGCGCAGAGCGGGGGTGGATCCGGCGACTCAAAACGGGGGTTGGAGGTAACGGAACAAAAAAAAGAAAAATTACACTGCCTACGTAGCTTCTCTGACTAAAAAAGCCTGAACAACGCTGTGTGTACATCAGGGCATTGTTCATTTTAATATCAGAACATGCACTGCATGGGTACGAAATGTAAAGTCTCCACATTCTTGATCGGCGGAAACGATTTTTGCTTGTTTGGGATGCGACTGGCCAGCATATTTGAAAAAGTTAGGCAAACTTTGTTGTCTTTTTGACATTTTTCCCCAGAGTGAAACGAGGCTAACGGCAATCTCAACCAGCACAAGCGCATGTTTCACTTGAAGTGCCTCCCCTCCCTTTCCCCCCTCTTTCTTACCCTGAAAATTCACCTCAAAACGCATCGAAAAAGGCCAACACAAGCTTTTTGTGGAACTTCGATGGGGACTAACAATACAGATAACAACATTGAACACTACACAGTCAGTAATTTTTCATAGTGACACAGGAGGTTCCGGATCCAACGTCGGAGGTGCTGGAACATGTTTTGGTGTGTTCCGGCTCAAATTAAGCTCTGGTGGCATGTCTCCAGTGAGGTGTTAAAAATGTCTGTGAACACCAGAGACAGCTTCAGGGTGGAGGGAGAGACAGAGTCTGGCCCGGCTGCTTTGTGGGGGTTTTGTTTTTTGTCTGTTGACTTGTCTTTCCTGACTGGAGAGTTGTTGTAGTGGCCTTGGTGATTGGTGCATACATACACAAACAAACCTATTAAACATTTATAAGAATGAACAATAAATACAGAAACAGAAACAAATATATACAAATTAGCTGTTTAAGTAGTTTAAGCTCTGTGTCTGCTGGACAGCATTGTCTTTCAAAGACCCCTTCAGACAGAAAATGATACGCTGAAAACTGTTGTTGCATCCTCTCATCTCTTCCTGCCTTGCTAAACCTGTAGTTTGACTCTTTAAACTGGTCCCTGTCCCCGCTCCTAAACACCTCTTCCTTCACCAACCTTAGCTGTCTGAGTTTGGCTTGTCGTTGTTGTACCTGTACCTGTAGTACCTCACAGAAGCTGACGTCACAGCCTCTTTGTACTGGTCCAGAGTGTTGGTAGCAGTCCTATAAACATCCCAGTCTGTGCAGTCCAAACATGCCTGAAGATCTGCCACAGCTTCACTGGTCCACTTCTTAAATGTCCTCACAACAGGTTTAAGAAGTTTTAGTTTCTGCCTGTATGATGGAATCAGGTGGACCATGGCGGGGTCTGAGTTTCCCAGTGCAGCGCAGGGGATTGTGTGATATCCAGTGATCCAAAATATTCTCCTCTCTGGTTGGACATTTAATAAACGGTCTGTATTTGGGGAGCTCATGGCTGAGTTTACATATGTTAAAGTCACGAGGACAATAACAAGGGAATCCGGGTCCACACACACACACACACACACACACTATCTGGTCGGAGAGCGCCCGTAAAGTTTATAGTTAAATTTAGGCAAGAAAAGATGAGCCGGGTACAGAGCACCGTAAGGTCACGGTCTTTTCAGAGGCCGTTACAGTTAAAGGAACACTCTCACTTTGGCGGATTTTGTCTTATTCACCGTATCGCCCAGAGTTAGATAACTCCATACATACCCTTCTCATCTCCGTGCGTGTCCTAACTATCTGACGCACCCTCCGCTAGCCTAGCTTAGCACAGATCCTGGAGGTAACCGGCTCCATCTAGCCTACTGCTCCCAATAAGTAATAACGCCAACATTTTCCTATTTCCATGTTGTGATTTGTATATTCACAGCGTGTACAAATAACAAGGTCACATGAGACACAGCCATCTTCTAACTGTATACATACTGGGAACTATATTCTCAGAAGGCGAAGGACTGCTACTTCTGTTACTTGGGCGGAGTGATTTGCTCGCAGCACCTCGCCGTGGTGAGGAACAGAGAGTTTGCTCAGAGTTGGAGTAATAATCACTCCGCCCATGTAGCAGTGCTTTGCCTTCTGAGAATAGTTCCCAGTATGTATGATGAGAAGGGTATGTATGGACTTATCTAACTCTGGGGGATACGGTGAATAAGCTAAAGTCCCAATAAGTCGGCGTGTTCTTTTAAGTTTAGACGACAAAAGGTGACCGTCCTGTGGCGACGACAGTTAAGTCACACCAAAATGACTAATCAAGATTAGAAAAAAAGAGAAGGGGAAGGATTCACAGGGGAAGAATTTCAGCAGGGATAGATTTTTGGGTAATTTAGTTTGTATAAGCTTTTCCCAGGATGCCAAGACCCACAAATTCCCAGAAAGAACATAAAGGATATGACCGAGCCTTGGAGTTGCACTTTGCTAATATTAAACTTACTTTATACTCTACTTACATTTCAGAGGGAAATATTGTACTTTTTACTCTTTTATTTATCTGACATCTAAAGTTACTGGTAGGCCTATAAGTTGTTAAAACGTTAGTTAATTGACTTAAATATAACTGTACAGAATGATTTACAATAACATCAAATAAAAATATTAGGTCTAAATAATATTCACTCACATACACTGATAGTTTGGACCGTCTGTTGATGATCAATCAGTAGGTCAACTAATTTTTCAGTAATAGAAATCTTACTTGATATAGCTTTCTTAATTACTTTTAAAGTGAAGTTATTTAGACTCTCAGAAAAGATGTGTAGCTGAATCCACTCGTACGCTACAAAGTTGTTAAAATGTTTTTTTTAACCATCTTATTATTTTATGAACATTTTCACATGCTGGCTTATACATTACCCGGGTATAATCAAATACCAACCATGTGTGAGGGTCTCCCCAGGTTGCTAAAACCACACACATTCTCTCTCTCACACACACACACATTTCAATCCAAATTCATCCAAATCTCATGTTGTATTATTTTCAGTCTTCCTCTTTGTATTCCTTGCATAACGACATTGACCAATATGTGTGAAAAATCTGACCCTTTCTATCCACACAGACACTATACCCTTCATTCATGATGTGATTGAATTAAATTTAATTAGATAGACAGACAGACTTCCTTGATCCCAACTGGGAAAGCTCAGTGTGTTATCAGTTAGCTCAGTGTGTTGTTTCTATAGGATATAACTCCATGGATACAACCAATCCCAAGAATCCCAAGAGAAACAGACACGGCTATTCGTCTCCACCTAGTGGGTGCCAAGTGATGTCACACAGTGTAAATCAAGTCTTGCACAAAGTTCTTTTTCACCTGCGTCAGACAGTTCCACCATCACATGGAACATTTGGATCTCTTCATACACCAGCTGGCAGTTTGACAGTGTCGAGTTGATAGTAGCTGTGATGGCTGTAGCAGCACCACCTGCTGGAAACTGACAAACAGGATGAAAATCCTCCTGGTAAAATGAGAATACTTTCTCTTATGTTTTACTATTACTATCTTGTGATGACAAGTCATACATTTGACCTAGGATCTCAAAATGTTGATTTACTCGACGTAGACTATACAAATTCCAAATGGATAAACACTTTTGTTCCACAATGTAATACTCATGGAAATTGGAGCATGTAGCATGTACAGCTTATAAAAAGTGACTCCATTCCCGGCTCCACTAAACCTAACAACCGCGGTCCCGCATAAGCTGTGTCACGATGGTGGTTAACAACATAGACATATATAAACTGGACCAACCAGTGAAGGATATTAGAAGCACTTTTCCGGTGAGGGCTGAGCGTTACTGAGCAGCCTCCAACTGAGAGAGACAACGTAGATGTGACGTGAGCAACCTGTCTGAAAGTTGGAAGTCTTCTGGTAGCTGTGCCAAGAGAAATCTCAATCATTCCCAATCTTACAGAGACGGAGAGCGTAGGTATATGTAAGGAGATAATATGGGCACAGGCTGGACTTCCGGTTTGGTGAGCATGTGAGAGCGACGTGGTCTCAGTCTCCCGTAACTCAACTTTGCAAAAACCCGTATTTTTCTTATACCCTTGACGACCCAAGTAAGACCTGACACCTCACAAAATCAGTATAACATCGTGTCACCAGGAATAATGTCAAAAACGGCAAAACTGTTGAAGAAGAGTAAGAATGAAGCTCGGAGTGCTTCATTCTGGAGACAAGGCTGGAAAAAATACAGACCACGGTGTTAGATCATGGACAACATATCATCTCGATGGAAACCAGTGCTGAATCAGATGACCAGCATATTCGTACTCTGGAGGCGAGGTTGGTAGCTTTAGCGGATAGCAACAACAAGCTACCAGCGAAGACGTCGGACCTCGAAAGCCGGAGCCGCAGGAATAATATCCGCATCATTGGCCTCCCAGAATGGATTGAGGGGCCCACACCCACCATGTTCTTCTCGAAGCTGTTAGTTGACCTACTCGGAGAGGAGATCCTGGAATCCCCTCCCGAGCTTGACCGAGCGCACAGGGCGCTAACCGCCAAGCCACAACCAGGATCGAGGCCGCGGCCTGTGATTGTCCGCCTGCACCGCTTTCAGGTTAAGGACCTAATCATACGAGAGGCCCGCAAAAAAAGAGGGAAACTACAATATCAAGGAGTCCCCGTCCAGATATTCGAAGACTACGCTCCGGAGGTGGTGGAAGAACGCGCAAAATACCGGACGGTGATGGCAGAGCTGTACAACCTCTCTCTTAGGCCCGCATTACTCTTCCCGGCTCGCCTTCAGGTAACACTCAACGGCGGGGCTAAGAAGAGGTTCTCCTTCCCAGAAGAGGCCGCGGCGCTCGCTTCAAGCAAACAGAGCCCGAAGCCGGACTAGCTTAGCCAGCTAGGTTGGGCATACACAACACTAAGGCAGCTCCGGTGGAACGTAAGGTCACCAGGTATAGTTCTGATAACCAAGGCATGACTATATGTGACTGAAAACTCTTTGGTTTGGACTTCTGGCAGCTGCGCATTGCGTTAGCCAGTGGCTACCGCACTAGCTGTCCCTTTGCCTTGGGCACCAAAGGGCTAGGCTGTCTCAAACAAGCGAAAGGTCTTGGTTTGTTTTATTCTGTTCTGATGGTCTACTTAATACAGTGATGGTAAATAAGTATATTTGACACATTACTTGGGTCATAGTTTACTATGTAATATTCCACATATACAGAATATTCTATTTTTATATATTCTCTACTTTGTGTTGGAAGGGTACATTGAAGTATTTTGTTAAAGGCTCAAAGGGTTATGTAAAACATATTAGGACACTTGTTGAGTTGTGGGTTCTGAGACGACTCTTTGAGGTAAGATGCTTCAGAAAGGGAAGTATGAGCAAGTTTGTTCAGTAGTTGATGACATTTCTAGGGGCTAGGGGGTATTATGGGAGGGGACAAGGGCAGGAGACCAGGTCTCCTCACAAGTGGAGGCTCTAGGGAATGGGCTGGCAAAGAGACCTTTTTTGTTTGTTTAGTACTGACATCTTGTACTGTTTTATGGTTTGTTAAGTTTTTGGTATCATTTGTTATGATTTCACTTATGTTCTGCTGCCTGCGCCTTAGAATCGACCTGATACCCTCTCTACCATTAGCTGTAACATGACTGGCTCAATGGATGGAGGGACCACCGGTGGGCAGATGGTAAGGTTCACCTCTTTAAACACTGGGGGCTTGAATGCTGCATTAAAACGTACAAAGATTATGACTTACATAAAAAATTTGGACGCAGATGTAATACTTCTTCAGGAGACACACCTGCTAAAGTCTGAGCATGGAAAGTTGAGCCGACCCTGGATAGGACAAATCTTTCACTCCCAATTTAATTGTAAAACAAGAGGTACAGCTATTTTAATTAGGAAAAACGTCCAGTTTACCTCCAGTAATATTATCACAGATCCAGAAGGACGTTATACAATTATCTCTGGTATACTATACCAGAAGCCTGTAGTTTAAGCATCAATCTACGCCCCTAATTGGGACGATCACAGCTTCTTTAATTCGGTATGGTCTTTAATTCCCAATCTGGACTCCAACACTTTGATTCTGGGTGGGGATTTGAATTGTGTCATTGACCCAGTTCTTGACAGGTCGAGCTCCCGACGTATCCCGCCCTCAAAGATGTCACAAGCTTTGTCCACCCTCATGGACCAGTTTGGCTACATTGATCCCTGGAGATTCATGTCCCCACGTTCTCGTCAATATTCCTTTTTCTCGCATGCCCATCGTTCTTTTTCTCGTATTGATTACTTCCTAGTGGATAAAAATCTTATCTCTTCAGTTATCTCTGTACAACATTTACCTATAACAGTTTCAGATCACTCAGCCGTAGTACTGGATCTTCATTTTGACCTAAAACCCAAATATTTTAGGTTTTGGCGCCTTGACCCCCTCCTACTTAAAGAAGAAAGATTCTGTGATTATATTTCTGACTCAATCACAGTCTTTTGCGACACCAATAAAAATAAAGAGACCTCCCCATCATTGCTGTGGGATACCCTGAAAGCTTTTCTCAGAGAAAAGATAATTTCATATACATGCTATGCCAATAAACAACGCAGAATGCATAAGGAAGAACTGGAAAGATTAATCGCAGATCTGGACAGATCGTTAGCAGTAACAAGTGCTCCGGACTTGTGTAGAGAGAGACTTAGACTTAAAGTGATGGTTCGGAGTAATTCACCCTAGGGTCCTTTGCACCATGACATCGAGCCAAACGCCCCCCCAGAAGCTTTTTTCACCTGGGTCTAACATTGGGAGAGTTAGCTAGAGTAGCGTTATCAGCTGAATAGCTTAGCGCAGGGGCTAATGGACCCACGTTTGTATCTTGTAAGTTACCCCACTAATAATGCCTGAAATGATACCAAACGTCTACAAGTAGTACAAATAGGTTATGCACTCATAAAACGATGGATTGGAAAGTTTGTAAGTAAAAAAATATTTATTAATTCAATGATTAAATAAGGTAATGTCTCCAAACTTACCTCAATTATTACTTGTCTCCTGCTAGTTATAATACAGCACTTACTTTAAAAAAAAAAAAGTTAAATTAATAAATATTTTTGTTGCATCTCTTTTCGGTGTTGTAATTTGTAGACGGCCCTAAGCACTCGTCTTACTGCAGCAGCAACAACAGCAGAGAGCAGAAGCCAGCAGGCAAGTGTTATTTAGATAAACTTCTGGTGTACTTACAAACTTTCCAATCCATCTTTTTATGAGTGCATAACCTATTTGTACTAATTGTAGACGTTTGGTATCATTTCGGGCATTATTATACGAGATACAAACGTGGGTCCATTAGCCCCTGCGCTAAGCAATTCAGCTGATAACGCTACTCTACGCTAACTCTCCCAATGTTAGACCCAGGTGAAAAAAGCTTCTGGGTGGGTGTTTGGCTCGAGGTCATGGTGCAAAGGACCCTAGGGTGAATTACTCCGAACCATCACTTTAAGACAGAACTTGACTTACTCCTTTCAACAGAAGCTGAACGACTACTTCTTCATTCCTATGGATCACTATATGAACACGGTGATAAGGCTGGGCGCCTCCTCACTCACCAGCTAAAAGCTAGACAAGCATCCAACCAGATTGTCCAGATTAGAGATGAGTCAGGCACAGTAGTGACCGACCCAATTAAAATGAATGCCTCATTCAATTTATTTTACCGTCAATTATATAAATCTGAATCCCCCGGCGATGAAACTCAAATGGACGCCTTCTTTCAAAAACTAGACTTACCAAGAGTTTCACCTAATGACAATCAGATGCTGGAGGCTCCTTTAACACTTTCTGAGATAAAATACGCAATAAGCTCAATGAATAGTGGCAAATCTCCGGGCCCTGACGGGTACCCCGTTGAGTTTGATAAGCGATTTTCTAACCAGTTGGCCCCTCTACTTTTGGAGATGTTTAGTTATTTATACAGTCACGGCTCTCTACCACCTTCCTTAGTGCAAGCCTCCATTTCCCTTAAAAAAGATAAGGACCCTATAAACTGCGCGTCATACAGGCCGATTTCCCTCCTACCTGTGGATGTGAAAATACTAGCAAAAATGTTAGCTCGTCGCTTGGGGCCCATTATGCCTTTAATCATCTCGGAGGACCAAACGGGGTTCATTGGTGGGAGGCACTCCTTTTCCAATGTCAGAAGACTTCTCGGCATCATTCATACTCCATCCTCTCCTACAGATCCGGAGGTGGTCATATCACTTGACGTCGAGAAGGCCTTCGATAGGTTGGAATGGCCCTACCTCATCTCTTCCCTGCAGCAATTTGGATTTAGTACTGGTTTTATTTCGTGGATTAAATTATTGTACTCTTCTCCCCAGGCGTCAGTATGCACAAACACACAGCGCTCTGATCCTTTCCCCCTCTATCGCAGCACATGCCAAGGGTGCCCCCTCTCCCCACTGTTGTTCGCGCTCGCAATTGAGCCGCTGTCCATAGCATTGAAATCAGGAGGATTCAAAGGAATAAGGAGACATGGAGAGGAGCATAAGGTCTCGTTGTATGCTGATGACTTACTCCCGTTTGTAAGTGATCCCTTGTCAAGCCTTCCACCCATTCTCTCAATCCTGGACTCTTTCAGCGTGTTCTCCGGGTATAAGTTGAACATTTCCAAAAGTGAGTGTTTCCCAATAAACCAATTGGCTACAGAGATTCCAACTCACCTTATACCATTCAAGACCGCTGTGGTGGGCATAAAATACCTAGGAATAATGGTCACTCGATCTATGCGCACACTGAAAGAACAGAACTTCTTTGTACTGACGGCAGCAGTCAATCAAGATCTTCAAAAATTGAACCGTTTGCTACTGTCTCTAGCGGGCAGAGTGCAAACAGTAAAAATTAATGTCTTACCACGGTACCTTTACCTTTTTCAATGCTTACCAATCTACCTCCCTCGATTATTTTTCAATCTTGTTAACAGTATCCTATCCATGTTCATTTGGGCGGTTAAACGGGACAGAGCAAATAAGTCCTTGCTCCAGAGAAGCAGATCTTTGGGTGGTCTGGGATTACCCAACCTCCTTGGCTACTATTGGGCAGCTAACGCACAAAAGATTCTGCTTTGGTTCACCTCTCCTCAACATAGTTGGTGCCATTTAGAGGCGAACTCATGCTCCACGTCCCTCCAGGCGCTAGTATGTGGCACCCTCCCCCTTTCTCTTGCACATTTCACATCCAACCCCATTGTAACTAATACATTAAAAATTTGGGCTCAAATCAGGAAACGGTTTGGATGGCTCTCCATTCCCCTAACTACACCTCTTTGTAACAATCACTTATTTGTGCCAGCCAGGATTGACTCACGCTTTGTAGCTCTGGAAAAGAAAGGCCTGAGATGCTTTGGAGACTTATACATAGACGGACTATTCGCCAGTTTCAACCAACTACGCTCGACCTTTGGACTAGGTAATACTGACTTTTTTTGCTTCTTCCAACTTCGCGACTTTGCACGAACCTACTCTCCTCAGTTCCCCCCAAGCCCCACCCCTCAGCAGTATAGACTTAGTACTTCAGGCTAAATCTTTGCCTATGGTCCATGTATCATTTCTCTATAATCTCTTATCACCAATAAGTGATTTACCTGCAAATAAGAGCAGAGCTGACTGGGAAACCGAACTCCAGATAAGCATTTCAGATGCTCTATGGAAAAAGAGCGTTGGAAGCTGTTAACTCCTCCTCTAGCTGTGCCAGACTCTCTATTATCCAATTTAAAGTACTCTTTAGACTGCATAATAGCAAAAACAAACTCTTCAAACTTTATCCAGATAGGACTACTGAAGCTTGTGACAGATGCTCTCTGACGCCGTGCAATCTGACACACATGTTCTGGACATGCTCTAAATTATTAACTATTGGCAATCCTTTTTTAGATCTATTTCTTACATCCTAGGTATATCAGTTGGAAAATTCTCCTCTTATGGAAATCCTCCCAGCCACCTTCCTTTAAAGCCTGGCTACACGATATGCTATTCCTACTAAAACTGGAGAAAATCGAATTCAGCTTCAGAGGCCGTCCCGAGAAGTTGGAAACCACTACTTGATTATGTTGACAAACTCCCCGCTACTGAAACGTCCCCGATTCTAAGCCCACACCTTGCCTGGTCCACCGACTCCCTCCTCCCCCTTAGATATGACCTCCACGGGCAGCAGACAACCTAGGTTACATCCTCTTATTTATTTTTATTATTATTTACTTTATTTGTTTTATATATTTGTTCATTTATTGATTTTAAGATGTAAGGGTCTCTGGAATGGGTGGGATAGATAAAAATAAAATAAAAAAAAAAGATGGGCACAGGCTAATTATTGCTAACTAAAATGCTAGTTAACATTAGTTATTAAACTTAAACAGCTAATGTGAGTTGAAACTGCCTGCAAGCTTCTCCTGTACTATATGGTAATTTCTCTACTGTGCGACAGTAAGTTGCGTGGTTATGACACAATCGTTAGCCTATTTTTACAAAAACGTCTGCTACGGAGCCATAACGTGAGATACAAGGTAATGGAGCCTTTTATACATTGTCGTGTTTCTTTAGAAATAAACAATGGACAAATAGAGTCTTTAACGCTTCAGATGTCAAGTTATTCACTGTCAAAGTGGCGCCAGAATGAACGGGAGTCAATGGAATGCTAACGGGAGGTGATGGCTTGGTAGCATCAAAATGGCGCCATAGGAGCTACGCGTTCCGGGAGAGGCTTACCCCCTTGGTTAACAACTAGTTCAATCAACCCAGGGTTTCCCAATCCAGCGGCGCGGACGTTCACATAAAAGAAGCGGTGTTTGCACAGCATGACCAATCGCAAACATCTACCAGAGTGGTAGTGTAATATGTTACACAAGAAGAGCACACTATAATTCTACATAAATATGAAGAGCACAGACACGGTTTTACAAGCAAAAATGCAATACAGTCGCTGCTTCCTAAAACAGGAAGGACAGCTGGCAAAAAAACGACGCTGTTATGCGTTAATCACAACGCTTATCAATATGAGTCAGGCACAAGATCTGACCATAATTACACTGGTCCTTTCCATAAACTGTTACTTTAGCCTTTATTTCAGTTGCAACCCTGGCAGTGGGAAATAAAAAATATAAAAACATAATTCAAACCATTGCATGCATTGGCAACACACGGCTCAAGAAGCCGACAAATAGCCTTTACGTAATTCCCTCCTCTGAAAATCTATCTTTCATAAAAATATCCATCAGGGAATGTTAACAGGGTTATTGCTCTCTAAATGTTGGAGCTTTCATGATCTCTCTCTCTCTCTCTCTCTCTCTCTCTCTCTCTCTCTCTCTCTCTCTCTCTCTCTCTCTCTCTCTCTCTCTCTCTCTCTCTCTCTCTTCTCTCTCTCTCTCTCTCTCTCTCTCTCTCTCTCTCTCTTTTCTCTCTCTCTCTCTCTCTCTCTCTCTCTCTCTCTCTCTCTCTCTCTCTCTCTCTCTCTCTCTCTCTCTCTCTCATCTTCTAAGAACGGTGACGCCATTATCAATCGAGTATTGATTGGTCAGTAGACGGAGCTTTAACACCGTTGATCTCTAATCTCCAACATGACATGCTCCCGACCAAATCTTGTTTCCTAGTACGGGCCTCTGGTCCAACGTATACGTGGAGCTGTTGACTTAGTGTGTTGCATCTATAGCCGAGAAACGCTGACACAAACCGGTGTAGTGTTATCAAAGTGACAATTAATGTCTCTTTTTTTGGTTTGGTTTATATTGATGTCATTGCAGTTTTTACAATTTGATTGTTTAATTTTACTTTACACGTTTTGTGTCAATCCTAACATTTTGGGACAATGTTGAAAATAACACTCCACACAAACATGTTATCCTTTGGATTCAGTGTGTTTTGTGGATCTTACATAAATCAAAAATACGTTTTTGTTGCAGATCCATTACCATGACTTATTTCCTTTATGTCCATACTGTCAAAAGGTAAAGAAAACGTCCCAGCGAGGTACAGAAAAGTCCAGAGTTTCAGCAGTAAATGGGCTCCGGCAGGCTGGATGTCATACAGTCCTGTTGTGTGGAGAAGTCTGCTGGCTGCCAGTGACACTCGATCAGAGCGTCGTACAGTTCCTCACTGAGCTCCATGAACTTCCTGTTGGCCTCCACCACATCCAGCTCGGGGCTGGGGTCTGCAACACACACGCACACACCGCACCACATTAACTTCCACCAGCACACCAAATACATACATGGCATTCAGAAAAATAACTAACTAATTAGGATGAAATAAAAATAAATAAAGCAACAATTATTAAATAAAAATGGGAAAAGCTGGTAAATGGACCCAATGTGATAATTTGTCAAAAATAAATACTATTAAAAATGTCAGCATTAAACTATTTATTTTGCGTGACACATTTTAAAATGTCACACGTCATAATTTTTACATTAAACTAAATGAGATACATCCTGTTAATGAGTGAGCTTTAGAGCTGTTGGTAGGTCAGGATAGCCGTTTCCCCCTGCTTCCAGTCTTTCTGCTAAGCTAGGATAACCACGGCCTGACTTCAGCTCCGTATTTAAGACAGACATGAGCTTGAGGTCCATCTGAAGTCTCACTCTGAAGTGTATTGCCCCAAACATTGAACTATTCCTTTATGCATTTATCCTAAGAGTAGAAACCCTTCATTCAGAGTGGATTGCTGTGTTGGCTTCAAATGATATCAGTTATTCAAATATAATTGCTCTTATTGCCTAATACAAAATTGTAGCAAAGAAGAACTAAACCCAAATATGCCGCTTCAAATATGCTTATTTTATCCTTTCATGACATCACCTTGGGACTAAACATACTAAACTATCCTAACTGATAAATATGTCAATAATGAAAAGAACAGTCATTTACCATCCCTAATCCCAATACCAACCTTCAAGTCCATCATCCTCCTGAACAGCTTCACTTTCCTAAAAAGAACAGAAACACGTTAGAATGCCTGCTGTGATGAAGAGTGCCAGGTGTGGCCAGTGGCTGTGTGTGTAGCAAAGACAGCTGACCTGTGCTGGGGGATACTGGGTGTAATCATACTGCGGCTGGTAGTTGTAGCCGTAGCCTCCTCCGGTCTGGTCGTAGCCCCAGGAGGGGTAGTAGCCCGGGTAGGCCTGCTGCTGGTACTGGCTGTACTGATCATAGCTGGGTCTGTACCCTGAGTTGGACTGCCAGGATTTGTGCTCCGACGGCTGCTGCTGCTGCTGCCTGTTCCTTAGACTCAAGAGGAGGGAAGAGAAACACCGTTAAACTCCAATCACTTGGCTTGTGCTCCTGGCACTAAGAAATCCAGTTGCTGGAAAGGAGAGAAGACTGAGGAGAACTCACTTGTTAGCAGCCAGGCTCAGTCTCAGAGGTTTGCCACCCAGTCCCACCGCGCCCTGACACTCCTCTAAAGCCCGCTTCTGCAGCCGCTCATCTGGGAACTGAACAAAGCCACAGCCCCTACAGCCAGACAGTGTTTAAAGAGAGAGCCCTGAAAAAACAGCTGACCGGATCTTTATACGGTGTTTGATGAGTAAAGCTAGTCTGAACTAGAGATGTTCCGATACTGATACCAGTATTGGAAAAGCCTAAAATGCTGGTATCGGTATCAGAAAGTACTGGAGTATATGCACCGATCCCATACAATGTAAGTTAGCCCTGAAAAATTTACTTTTACTTTTTTTCCAACTGGATAATAAAAGAAAGTTCTGTGGAGTTCATCGTTTGTGTTTGTTCATGTTTCACAAAGATAGAAAGCATAACACAGCCATACAGGGATAGTAGTATACAGCTGTTAAGACAAAGTCAAATATATGTATTTTTTTTTAACACACTGGTATCAGATCAGTACTCGGTATCGGCCGATACGCAGAAAACCTGAAGTCAGGCTTTGTCCCTCTCCTTCCTCTCGGTGTTGTCAAGCTACACGCTGAAAATGTCAAGTTTTGAAGAAAATGTGGACGGTGCAACAAGGCAGGCCTGCTTGGTTCTTTCAGGGAATGATTGTAAAGATTTACAAAGAACATGTTTAGGGCATTTCCTCTCTAACTGGGACGTTTTGGGACCGATTGGTGGGATTGCTGTGGACCAAGTACACATGGAGATATACTGGTTCTTACCAATGAGGTTTAACCATGTATCAGCTAATTTAAATAGCTCACGTTACTGTATTGTGTCATCAGATAACTTCATTTAATATTGTATGTGGGGTTTTCTTTTGCAGGGTGTAAATGTTCCACCAAAACAAGTTCCTTCCTGAGACTATTTAGCAGAGCCACCGTTGCTGCTTCCGGAGCTTAGCGCCGCCCAAGAACACTGGGATTGGTTTAAAGAAATGCAAACAACCTGAAAAAACTGGAACTTTCCTGCATATGGCCTGGGAGTGTGAACAGGTGCATTTCTGGAGTTCTGGAATAAAACATCATCAATAATATCTGATGTGATAGGATGTTGAGTTCCTACTGACCCGATTGTTTTGTTACTTAATGACAACTCTAAATTAAACCTGCTTGGGAGACAGAGGAAAAGTTGGCTAGCCGGCTCAACTGCAACCAAGAAAATGATAGCTCAACGCTGGCTGCCCTCTCACTCGCTTTGTATCAAACAGTGGTTGGCGTATTTTCTAGACATAGTTATGCTTGAGCTCTCTACGGCAAAGATTAACAAAGCCAAATCATCAACTATCAGCCCATGGGAAAGCACAGCAGCACAAATATCAGACTTAATGACCTCAGTCCCACAAGAATTAGAGGAGAGTGATTAGGCAAGGTGTGGTTTCTGTTTATTTGTTTGTTTTCCTCGAGACCGCAGAGGGTGGGAGAGGGTTTTTGTTCTTGTTCAATTTGTGTTGATCTGTTCTGTGCACCATCAGCTATTACCTGTGACACGGTGTGGAATTTGTTTTGTACGTCTGAAGGTGCCAATAAAAAAAGTTGATCCCAAAAAAAATTAAAAGAAATGCAAATAACCCTGAGTGATTTTTCTCCTATTCCAGAATGCATCTGTGGTGTGGCCAGATCTTACTCCACAGAGCTGTGGATTTTAACAAGGAATAAAAATAAAAAAAGACAATATCTCCGGTTCTTCTGCATCAGATCACGCCGAGTGTTTTCTTATTATTAGCTGAACCTACTTTGTAGAAGGAATCTCACCTCACAGACTCTTCAGTCCGATAAATACTGTTGAAAGGCTCAGCGAGCACAACAGATGGCTCAAAGTGAAGAGAAGTATGGAAGTTAAGACCTAATGACGTTTTAAGGAAGGCGGGAATACATGTCTACACAAAAGCAGTCCATAAAATACATACGTTCATGTGTTACATATCTCCTCCATGTTGCATGGAGACGTGTAAATACTCACTTTGAGTTGCCCATGCTGTCCAGCACCACTTTTCCCCCCCGACAGGAAGGGTAGCGGTTGTAAAAGAACTCGTAAAGCATCCCATCATCCACCTCTGGAGTTAGATCGCCCACAAACAGAGAATACATCTGACTACAACAAGAGGAAGAAAACAAAGCCACAAAGACACACGATGGCTCAATGAAAGGAGGAATCATTCATCTATTTGTCAAAGTCATGTTGGATATCTGGCTTCTCCATTTGGACTCACCCACTGTCTTGTTTCCCAAAGGTGGCTCGGTTTAACTTGAATCTGGTTGGCTGGGAGAAAGAAACATTAATGTCCAGCATGCCATTTCTCAGGAGTTTCATTTAACGGAGACAAGAAAAACAAACATGGCTACTGTACGAGCAATCCTCTTACCGGATTGGCTCCCGGTAAGGCTTTCCCGTTGATTTTGCGGAGACACCTCTCCGCTGTGGCCTCGTCGCTCATCTCCACGAAGCAGTAGCCCAGAGCCCCCCTGGGGGACGACACACTGTTTAACTCAGAGTAGCACAACTCCAAAAACGGACAACGGCCTGTGGATTTAGTACTCACCCTGTCATCTTGTTGCGTATGATCCGCACGTTGACCACCGTCTCCCCCATGGTGGAAAAGGATCTGGTGATAAACTTCTCATCCATGTAGGCCTCCAGCTACAGAGCAGCAGAAAAACAGAGAGGGAAAAAAAACTGCTCAGGAATCATTCAGTTACGGCGGTGTTTAGGGCTGGAGTGGCTTCCCCTTCACAAGTTCTGATTTGCAATTTCAGCTGATTCTCCATCATTACATCACTTAAAGTGATGGTTCGGAGTAATTCACCCTAGGGTCCTTTGCACCATGACCTCGTGCCAAACACCCTCCCGGAAGCTTTTTTCACCTGGGTCGAAAATTGGGAGAGTTAGCTAGAGTAGCGTTATCAGCTGAATAGCTTAGCGCAGGGGCTAATGGACCCACGTTTGTATCTCGTAAGTTACCCCACTAATAATGCCCGAAATGATACCAAATGTCTACAAGTAGTACAAATAGGTTATGCTCTCATAAAACGATGGATTGGAAAGTTTGTAAGTACACCAGAGGTTTATGAACACTTGCCTGCTCTCTTCTGCTCTCTGTTGCTACTGCTGCTACCTGCAGTTAGACGAGTGCTTAGGGCCGTCTACAAATTACTACGACAAAGAGTTACAACAAAAATATTTATTAATTTAATGATTAAATAAGGTAATACCTCCAAACTTAACTCAATTATTACTTGTCTCCTGCTAGTTATACTAAAGCGCTTACTTAAAAAAAAAAAAAGTTAAATTAAAAAAATATTTTGTTGCATCTCTTTTGGTTGTTGTAATTTGTAGACGGCCCTTAGCACTCGTCTCACAGCAGCAACAACAGCAGAAAGCAGAAGCCAGCAGGCAAGTGTTATTTACATAAAACTTCTGGTGTACGCATAAACTTTCCAATCCATCGTTTTGAGCGCATAACCTATTTGTACTACATAGACGTTTGGTATCATTTCAGGCGCATGGTCAGAAATGGGGTAACTTAAGAGACAAATGTGGGTCCATTAGCCTCGCTAAGCTATTCAGCTGATAACGCTACTCTAGCTAACTCCCAATGTTAATTAAGCTTTCGTGAAAAGTGTTGCTGTCGAGGTCATGGTGCAAAGGACCCTAGGGTGAATTACTCCGAACCATTACTTTAAAGTTGTGAAACAGGTTCTAGACTTCATAGGAACAAGCCTAACGCTGCCAAAGCCCATTTTTTCAATTTTGTAAAACCTTTATTCTGTGTGTAAAAACAGAAAAAGGTCAGTTTCATTGTCTTGTCTCCATCCAGAGAATATCGGGCCAGTCTACATAAAAAAAACAGTTTTCAATCTTAAAAAGGGGTTTCATACAGTCCCCATGCTAATCTGGTCCAGGTTAGACAAATCAAAGTACAATGGAGGTTCATTAACAGCTGGCCTGGACTGAGGGTCCGGATTGGAAAACGTGCAAAAACATTTAACTGTTTTCACAAACAAAAGATATAGAAACTTAAAACTCTGAAGAAATTAGGGGTGTCTTTACAGTCCATATGTTAATCTAGTCCAGGTTTGACAAATATAAACACAGTGGGTTTTAATGTAGATCTGGTAAAATCTACATTAATGGAGAGAGAAAAACACTGAAATTACAGTTCTTTACACAAATTGAATAAACAGTTCCACACGCTTCCCTTAACATTCCCTTCAACCCGAATACATCCTTGTGTAGCTGATAGCAGTAGTAGCTAGCTAGTCCATTAAGGTAGCATTAGCTAGTCCCGGTTGTCTGTGGAGGTTCTCAGTCTTCCAGGTCATGGTAGTTCTCTGTGGTAAAAGGCGGCTGGACTGAAACATTCCCCCATCCGGGCCTAACATCTCAACGGCAGCGGAGAGGACACTGTTCGCCTTCACATGACTGGAAACTACGTGTTGCATTTCTGCTGCGCCGAATAACCTAAATTAAACACTAGTCTTTCAGCTACTCGATACATAACGTTACATGTATCCGACAATGTTAAAGTGCTGGTTTTCCAAAGGGAGTTTTCAGTTATTTTGCATTCAAACAACGTAGCTAGCTAGAACTTAGGGCTAATGTTAAGATAACGTTAGCTAACACGGTTAAATAATGTAGCTTTCGCAGTATAAATTGTAAACAACTCACGTTTCCCATCCATAACGTGCTCATGCTGCTGCCGTCGATGTCAATATTACAATGTGAATTTACTGAGAATGTAAACTGTGAATTAAGCTTTACATTCAAGGCTGCACATGCCAACTAGCTAGCAGAGCAGTAAACGAGGAAAGTAGTATACCAACATTACGTCGTGACGTCACACAACAGAGATCGTTACGTTTTTGCGACGCAGCTTCTGATTCGGCAGTTTTTTCTTTTCTTTTATCTTTTAGTTTTTACAAAACGACTGAGCAAATATTCTTATACTGTCTATGGCAAATATAGGAACTAGAACAATTAACAAGCACACATATACACACAATAATAATTAAACACTTAAATTAAAGACCTTATACACCATAAGAAAGTAAAAACAAAACAAAAAAACAGCTTTAACAAAAAAGAGGTGTAGTCAGGAATCAAAATGTGCAAATTTTCATAAACATTCAAGGCTTGTTTGGATTTTACAGTTTTTCTTAAAATTAAACAGTTCATTTTTGAAAGTTATAAATAATATATTTTTTTAGCTTTTTCAGTTAAATTCAATTTTGAAAGTGCCCAAAAAGTTCTAGAATAAAAAAATTTAAAAAAAAAATGCTCCAAAGTTTCAATGTCTGACTCACAAAACGCACAAATATTTTGATCAGTGTTCATCAAATATTTGGTGACAGGGACAAATATCATTTATAATCTGACAGTGAGTGTCTAAGAAGAGTGAGGTATTTAGATCTCTTCAGGATCATCTTTGAACATTTTCTTTAAAGGACAAATATTACAGGTAACGAGGGTAGCCTATACCTGTCAGGATTTAGTTTGTGCATTTGTTCACCTTCAACTCTAATTGACCAATATAAAGTGAGGGTAACTGCAGGACTAGTTTATATCCTTGACATTCCACTTCCGAGATTGCTCCTTTGCCACCGAAAATGCCGTCAGAAGTCTCTCATTTCGGCCGGATGTCCGTCCCCTTCCTCTTCCTTTGTGTTGGCGTTCTAACCTCCGGTGGATTTCTGAGGACTATGGTTCACTGCTCCTCAGATCTCTGCAGGGTAAATCCAGACAGCTAGCTAGACTATCTGTCCAATCTGAGTTTTCTGTTGCACGACTAAAACAACCTTTGACGTACACGTTCCACCAAAACAAGTTCATTCCCAAGGCTATTTAGCAGAGCCACCATTGCTCCATCCAGCGATTAGCGCTGCCCAAGACGATTGTGATTGGTTTAAAGAAATGCCAATAAACGAGAGCACGTTTTTCTCCCATCCCAGAATGCTGTGTGGACCAGCCAGACCCTCCTCCGCAGCTCTTTGGAGGAAGGTCTGGACATGCAAGACTACTGCAGGACTAACATATTATAAGGCAGCATGTCCTTTACCATATTTACCATGTGGGATTGCCTTTATAACCACAGATTCATGTTTTTCCGAACATTTCACATTAAATCTATCAGTAAAAACATTATATTCTAGAAAATGACATTCTGAATCCAGCAAATGTTAAATCTCCAAATACCTCTCTCAACCCAGTCACAATAACATTAAGAGTTTCTTTTAAACCAAATCTAACCATTATTTTAGATTGGAGGATTGTGTGGAGGGAAATTATGACCAATATAAGACGACCTGCTGATGACATTTAGGCAATTTAATGCTGTAGAAATAAAAATCACACCTTAATAGAAAATTCATAACTCCACATTTCTCAGATTTTTTTTGATGGAAAATTAAACCTGAGAGCGCCTGTGATTTTTAGAAATTGTTGTATGTAACCATTGTAGAGTTTAATCATTGTGTTCATTGCTTCATAATCACATGTAAACCTCCGTCTGTTTTCCATCTGTCATGTGGCCACATCTCCTTTTCTTAGGGAGTGCTATTTATTTTTGGTAGTATTACATTACATTAGACTGGATATTTATTGCAGATACCAACTTTTTATTATTTTTATATTTTTGAACATACAGAACAGACAAATACAATTGAACAAGAACAAAAACCCTCTGCCACCCCCCACCCTCTGCGGTCTCGAGGAAAACTATTGCATATATCTTTAAATCAATTCTTCAGAGTCAAAAAAGAACATGTCTAGATATCCACAAGGATTGAATTGAAGAACTCTAAGTTCAGATACAATCTAGTTGTTACTAGTCATCTTTTTAATTCCAGAAACCAAAAAAAAAATATCCACAAAATTAGTCTGGGTTCGGGAGGTAGACACCGTTCCCACATATAGGAATAACATTAAAAGTCTCCTCTTTGATATAATTTATAGTTAGAGCTGGCTCAGGTCTGCCTTGGACCAGCTCTTAGTTATGCTGCTATTAGTTTTAGACTGCCAGGGGACTTCCTCTGACACTCCTCTCTCCCTCCATCTGTGTGCATTCATGTCCCTTTAATGCATGTTACTAACCAACTCCGGGGAGCTTATTCCCCTTTATTCCTCATGCTTTCTCGCCTCGCAGATTTGGTGATTGAGGTGGGCCGTTTAGGTCAGCTGCTGCTGTGGTCCTGCTCGACGCCCTGCACTGCTACCACTATTATTATTTCTAGTCATAGTTCTATTATCTTTATTGTTACTATAAGTGCCACGGCGCATCATGCCAACTGCTATAATTATTATGAATCATATTTCTGTATATCTGTGTCCCAACCGGCAGCGGTAGATGGTGGCCCACCAAGAGCCTGGATCTGTCTGAGGTTTCTGCCTGTAAAAAGGAAGTTTTCAATTCAATTGTATCAAATCATAACAAGAGTTATCTTAAGACACTTTACAGATAGAGTAGGTCTAGACCACATGCTATAATTTACAAAGACCCAACAATTCCAGTAATTCCCCCAAGAGCAAGCATTTAGTGTGACAGTGGCGAGGAAAAACTCTCTTTTAGGGAGAAACCTGGGACAGACCCAGGCTCTTGGTAGGCGGTGTCTGACGGTGCCGGTTGGGGGTGTGATGAACAGTGGCAATAATAGTCACAATAAAGATAATGGAACTATGACTAGAAATAGTAGATGTAGTAGTTTGTGGCGTAGCAGGGCATTGCAGTGCATTTAGGGGGGGGGGAAAAAGAGGAAGGGGGGGGGGGGGGGGGGAGGGAGAAGAAAAAAAAAAAACACACAAAGAAAAAAGGGGGAAAGAAACCAAAACACGGGAAGAAGAAGGAAAAAAAAAAACCAGGGGGGGGGAGGGGGGGGAGCCAGCGGGGGGGGGGGGGGGAGGGGGGGGGGGGGGCTTTTGTCACACCAATTTTTTTTTTTTTGGGGTTTTTTTTTTTTTTGTAAATGATAGAGTGTGGTCTAGACCTACTCTATCTGTAAAGTGTCCTGAGATAACTCTTGTTGTGATTTGTCACTATAAATAAAATTGAATTGAAAATATTTGTGGATATCTGCAACTGCATTGTTTCTAGTGATAATTCTAATCGTAGATATCTGTAATTTTGTACTAGTGAAAATGTATTTGAGATCATTTAAAATCACAGTATGGATATCTGGAATGGCATTTCCTTTTGGATTACAATTATGACTAGTCAGAATGCAACAAAGGGAGATTTCACTGATGTGTTTATAGACCACAATGGACCAGGTTCAGATCAAAAAGCACTATACCTGTCAGATGAGGACTACATCATCACAGAGAGAAAGAAAACATTCTGCATGAGCAATACCAACAGGCTTAAATTACATATCTTGGTATCAATATTTACACCAACGTGGTTCTGAATTTCATACCACTACTTATAAGTACAAAAGAAGACTGTATCCTCTGGAACAACGTAACCATTCCAGGAATTAGACCAACTGTCCCGTAACTGGCCAGGCTGGTACCTGCCTGGTATAGGGCATACACATGTTCTAGATCTGTATGGTCTGTGTGTTTGCTATAGGGAGCAGAGGCATATAACATGACAAACAGGTAGATGGGTAGAGGGTATGGAAAGGAGGGGAAGAGGAAAAGAGAGGAAGGAACAGATAGAGAGAAGGGAAGGCAGGAAGAAACAATAGAAAATGACAAGTTAATGGGAAAAGCACAAATACAGTAACTGGGGGAAAGGAATTAAGAAATTAAAAGTCAAAGTAAACAAATAGGGACAGGAAGCTATGCACATATGAGAGTCAGAAACACAGGAATAAAGTAAAGCTGAGATAGAAAGGAGGAAAAAACAGGGAAAGCTGTTGGGAAAGTGAGATAGACCGAAATGTACAGAATGTAAAAGAGACGGACAAACCGACAGAAGGAAACTGAGACAAAGGCGGGACATGGAGATGATGCCAGAGGAGAGCAGGAAGAAACTAAGACAGACTCACATACGAAGGTTTTAGTAGTTAAAGGGCTCCGTCGGTACTGGAAACAATAATAATAGCAGTAGTTATATTAACAGTAGTGGCGTAGTCTAATGTATTGTAGTGGGTATACTGTACCACATATGTGTATATATATATATATATATATATATATATATATAAATAAATAAATATTTTTTGATATGTGCTGCTTCTTTTGTTGTTAAATGTTGCACTACTTTGGCCAGAGAGATCTTGTAACTATGACAACATGATCTAGTGTCTACAACTTGATAAAAAAAGATCTTTGTGCAGAATGAATTGCTTTCCTGTGTGCGTGCGTGTGTAGCCGTCTCTTAATTTAGTTTGAATCATTGTATCATTTGCTTTATGTTTTCAGCACAATCAAATGGTCTCTTACATGTTAAAATGTTGTGGATTTGTCATATTTTATTTATTCAGTCAAGAATGAAATCATATTTTGTGTAAATGTCCTCCCTAAATGCTATCTCACAACACCTCCGTGCTATATTTATCATATATTATATCCTTGTGATGGATCCTCGCTCAAGTGCCACTTTATTAGGTACTATGTTAAAGCACTTTGAGTAGTCGTTAAGACTAGAAAAGCGCTATATAAAAACAGTCCATTTACACTTTGCTAAAACTAACGCAGCCTAAAGGCCTGCAGACATGACCGTTATATGTTCAGGTTTTGTCCCGCCCATGTACTGTATAATCGACAGTATGAGGGTGTCCACCTAAAGAGTACTAAAGAGCAACGGTGCCATACTGGTGATGTGTGTGCGTTCACTGGAGTTTATTGACAGTTACAGAAACCACTGGATGACATCTGGCTGTTAAAGGAGAGCACTGAAGACACAAGACCACTCACATGTTCTAACATAATGCTTCTGGCTTCCTCACATAAGACTTGTTGATTGTAGCTTATAGCTTTAAAATGACACATTTATCGCTATACAATCCCAGTGTTCCTGATACATGACACTAAAGGGCAACCTTCAGACATAAAAACACCAACATCAGCTGCGCCGTCATTTGTAACGCAAACCGTAAACCTGGAAAACTAAATATCTGTGTGTGCACTTTGACCCAATTTCTTAATGATCCCAAGTACAATTTGCAAAAAGATGTTGAAAGCGTTTCATTTCATAAGCGTAAATATTTATTTTATATTGTTTCCTTGAACGAAGAATGAACTGACAGGAAGCTAAGGCCCTGGAACCAAATGTACGTGTTGTCGTACGGTAAAGTTAGTAAGTCACGGTATACCACGCACATCCCATCATACACCAGTTGAGAAGGTTTTTATGTCACAGTAACATGTCATTGGCCCCATTATTATGTTTACAAGCAAAAACATGTACAAAAACCACAGTAGAGATATAATGATCACATCCAAAAAACACTACACTACACCGTGGAACCTTCGGGCTGCTTTACCCCGCAAGCAGCACATGGACACAAACACTCGCATCTTTTTCGGTTTTCTTACCATCAGGATATTATGGGTACAATGTCCAAAACATAAATCAAACAAGGTGCTGACTGCCTGTCAGATAAAACCATCCTTTCCACCCACACATTATTCTGCATTACATCTGGAAATGCAAATCAACTCGTTTTAAAAATGTACAGACATTACAAGGATATGTCCGAGACAGATTTCACCTACACTGCACGCATTAGGGTGAAAAGTAGTAGACAAAAAAAGCCATTCCACTCACTACTGTAGCTTACTAGCAACTCCACAACAACTGAGCCCACAGCTCCATTTGCTGATGAAGACCATCAAATACAGCAGAAATTACAGGAAGTACCTGAAGTCACGAAAGATTTTGTTTTAATCGCACACGTTATCTTGTGTAAATAAGAGCTCAATATATATGTATTATGTGCATGTTTTATCTAATTCCCACACGTTGTCCTGTTAACACAAGTGATTATTAGCTCTTCTCAATAAGGGGTCATCTTGTACGCCAAAGTTATCTTGGAACAGTAAGTTCACAAAAGATATCTTTTTGTTCACACAAGATACCCTGTTTGCACAAGTTAACATCTTATTCACACAAGTTATTTTCTTGTTAAAGATTTTTTTTTTTTTTATATATTTTTCGGACTTTGGTACTCCATAAGTAAGTGGAGCTGACACAAAGTCACACAGTTCAGATCACGATTAGACGACATCTTTGAAAAGCTAACATGATCAGAGCAGTTGGGTCAACATTTTCTGAATTAACAATAGTTTAAAAATCAATAAATGACTCATCCGATACATGAGATAATGTTTGCAGGAAGGATCTTAAACACGTGATCAAAACACCACACAGATTGCATGTTAAATCATATACAGAACAATGCATGGTAACCAAATGCCTGCCTAAATCTATAGTACATTTCAAATCAACATCAGTGGAAGGTTTCAAAGCCCAATCATGTCTTTGAATAGAAGATGAAGGGTTCAAACGAGTGTGTGCTCTGCAGTGGGGGGCAGGTATGGGAGGCTGCATCTGGACTATTCTCCTGTAGACCCTAAACCTCAGTAAGGAAACAGGAAAGTGAACTAGACAGTCCTTCCAGAAAAATTTGTTTTTTTGTGATTGTTGCGGGCAAAAATCCTTGATTATGCGGCAACGTTTTCTTAAAAAATGCGATGGAATATGCGGGATATTTATGCAATTTTTGCAAAAATTGCGGTTTGATGAAGAAGAGAAAAAAAAAGTGATTCCCCAACACCCTGCTTTTCGATGATGTTCACGTCACTTCATAACGTCACTTCATAACGTTCCCATGGCAACAGGGGAAAATGGCTGCTCTTGTGTGAAGGAAGTAAACGCAACATTTTTGGGACTTTTTTGCAACGAAAATGCGGGGATTATGAAATCATGCAAGCCCTGCATATTTTGCGTGAAAATTGGCAATTTATGCAGCGAAACTGCGGCGTATTTTAAAAAATGCGGCCCCCACATAAATATGCAGACTTTGGCTGATTATGCGATTGCATAATCGCATTTTTCTGGAGGGACTGACTAGACTGAAACAAAATGAAGTGCACGGTAAACTATGGAAGCACTTTGCCCACCATACCGTCTGTAAGGCGGTTTACAACAACCTGTACAGCTGTGTCCAGCTCAGCCACACTTGTCGACATGTTTCATGGATTTAGGTAGGTAGCTAACTAGAGATGTAGGAAGACAACACCCTCATTGTTAATCCTGCATGGAAAGCTCTGAATTGGTCAATTCGGTAAAAAAAAAAAAAAAAAAGGAAAATCTTAAATGAGCAACACACATACACACACACACAAAACACACACACACAACACACAAACACAACACACACACCTTTGTGTTCACTCCAGGTACATACTGGTTAGCCAAATATTCATATTTCATATGTGTAAGGCTTGTTACATTCGAAAACGCAACATGTACATACGATAAACCGTGCTCTATGCATTACATACATACACACATACACACATACACACATACATACATACATACATACATACATACATACATACATACATACACACATACATACATACATACATACAATGTTGAAGAGCCACATGTTTGGGGGACTGGTTCGGGTTAATTGACATTAATGAATAATCTGTTTGGGATGAATATAATTATGTTAAATATCTTTAAATCAGACTCACTACCTGCCCAACACCAAATCAACAAGTTAATGACTGTTTGTCAACGTATCAACTTTACTGTGTTTTCAGCTTGTTGTGCTGGACACAAGTGGTAAAAAAAAGAGCTCTTCTCAGGACTGTGTACATGATATCTCCTTCACTCTTCTTTTGTTTTTGTGACATTGGGTCATTTACAGCATTGCTCCACCAAACCTGAACCTGCCGGAGGTCTAATCAGCCAGAGGAATCGGGGGGGGGCTTTAACTATAAAGTGTGCCAAGAAGCTAAAAAGAAAAAAGCTTGTTGTAATATGTTTACAGATTTAAAATGTAAGAATGGTAAATGAATGAGAAAATGAGCCATAGTGTTTTTTGTAGAACACTGAAACAGTGAACTAAAGTGCCATCACAGACCCTCTGTAGAACTGACTACCTAACACCAACAAACCGACCTAAAGAGACAGTATGAGGAATGTAGGGAATTAAATGTAAACCATGTAGAATATGTTGCAGACAAATGGCAGAAAAAATGGTTTTGGGTGAGAAAGTCTGCAGGGCAGTGTGGAGGCAGCAGATCAGTCGGAGTCCAGACCGGGCGGAAGAAGACGCTGAAGATCACCAGGTATATGAACCTGCCGGGCCCAGATACTCGTCTCTCACTAACTCACACGCTTTACACACACACACACACACACACACACACACACACACACACACACACACACACACACACACACACACACACACACACACACACACACACACACACACACACACACACACACACACACACACACACACACACACACACACACACACACACACACACTCAGTCCAGCTTCTCCTTGTGAACCAGTTTGGGGGCGTCCACAAAGTCTTGGCCGTTAAACAGGATGATGGTGGCTGTGATGGCACTAGCAGCCCCCCAGAACGTCACGTAAGCCAGGGTCTCCGTCCAGGTGTCACCTACAAGACAAATCGCACTCATTTATTCAAAAACCACGAGAACCGGTAACCTGCAGCTCTTCACCAAAAAGTGCATCTACAAGGGAGCGGTTTGAGTTGTCCATCTCACATACGTATGACCGATTCAACGGCCGTCTACTACACAGGCGGCGTAACAGCTCGCATTTCACTCATCCTATACACGTGTTGCTGTGAGCTGAAGCATCTTTTCAGGCTTCAAGTCTATTTGCTTT
Organism: Perca fluviatilis; assembly: GCF_010015445.1. Taxonomy (NCBI): domain Eukaryota; kingdom Metazoa; phylum Chordata; class Actinopteri; order Perciformes; family Percidae; genus Perca; species Perca fluviatilis. The sequence goes on along the minus strand of NC_053124.1, from coordinate 5,471,951 downwards.
TGGCATCTATAGTGACTAGAGCCCAACCGATGAAGGATTTCTAAGGCCGTTATCGATACAAATATTTGGCGATTTAAAAATCCGATAGAGAGAGAGAGAGATAGATAGATAGATAGATAGATATATAAAAACGCGTAACAAAACAAACAGATTATGAGTCCTCACCAAAATAATATGATAATGCAGTTTAAAAATAAACTTGCCAACAGGGACGTTGTAGAGCGCCCTCTGGTGGACAAACTATGCAACGCCAACACTCAGAACATGGTTGAAGGGTGTTTCGTCCGTTTTTATTTTATTTTTTTAATATTCATTTATCGGCCATTATATGCTGACACCGATAGTTTGGAAAATGCCTTAATAATGCCTAATATCGGGCCCGCTGATATATCGGTCGGGCTCTAACAGTGACGGTGCGTTGGGCTCTGTGTGTGGGTTGGAGCACAGCCTGCACAGCAGCACTGTGCTGCTGCTGTGTGGACCCCGGATGATGGAGGACTGAAGCTGCTGCGCTGCTAAGATGCTGCGGTCACTACGGAGACGGTTACTCAGTGTAACAACTCATCGGCCGTTTCTGCTTGCACTGTTCCTCCCTACTCAACGACTGACTCTACTGTGCCGAATACGTCACATATTTTGTTGTTTTCTTGCAAAATGTTTTTATAGAACAAACTCAAAGAGTTACAGTGGATACAGAAACAATAACACCTATTAATGGTGATGAAAAATATTAATGATGAATACATCATAAAGAGGTTTCTGATAAACCTGTCAACCTATAGACCATTGCCCTGAACCTTGCCTCCAGCACTCGACCTCCCATCAATTTCACTTGACAAAAGAATGAGCATGAACCTTTTTCAAAACACAAAGACACAATTACTGATAAAAAAAAATAAAACGTAAGAGAAGACAAAAAAAAAAAAAAAAAAGATATGAAACCTTAAAAAAAAAGTCCTTGTCAATGTCAAGTCTGGGAGCTGTATAAGATTATGATAGTAGTGGATTCCAGGAGCCCAGGGGAACTGCAAACTAGATGGAGCCTCTCAGGTCCAGGTTGCTAGGCCAGAGGGATGCCCCAGGGGCCACAGATGATTTTCAATTTAATACAATTATTCTTCACATGTCACAGGGCTTGAAATAACATGTACACAAAAAATTGGTGCTGTGCACACAAGTCTCCGCTCTACATGCAGCGGCGCAGGTGACTTGGTACAGAGACCTGGCTGAGCTGATAACTGACGTGGAGAGAAAACACCCAGACTCCCTGCTCATTGTTCTCGGGGACTTTAACAGAGCAACCGTTAGCAAAGAACTCCCAAAATACAGACAGCACATTAACCCTTGTGTTGTCTTCCATTTGACCATGCATCGTCCTCCCGGTCAAAACTGAAAATCAACACTTTTTCTGACGTTTATGTCTCTTTGACACTTTTGGCGCTTTATTCAATGTTTTTTGGCGCTTTTTTGACGTTTAGCGCTTCTTTTCACTACCATGTATAAACACCACCAACACCAACTGACAACTAGTTTTACACGGTCAATAAACAAACCTAATTTATTAGCCTGACGTGGTCCTACTCAGATTCTAGTCAGAATGAACTTCCCGACCTCGAATTTTGTGGGCGGGGCTAAGTTCGGCTGGCATCCAGGCTACTAATTTATAGGAAATTATACCTAATTCTTGAGTTAAAAAAGCAGAAATTATGAATTACTTAGACTAATATTAAAGGAAAGATAATCAAAGAAGGGTCAACGTTCAGTCGGGATACGGTTTCAAAACATTTCAGTTTGTTCTTTTCAAATGCAAAACTTTTTACAAACCCAAAATTCATTGAAAGTAGAGATCCCGATCTTTTGTTGTACTTGCGAAGCGCGTTGTATGGAATCATCTGTGTTATTTTTTGCATAATCCAAATTAGGTAGTTAAAAAGAAACCCAAATTTGACCCGAAGACAACACATGGGTTAAGTGTTCCACCAGGGACAATACCACACTGAGCCAGTGCTACCCCACATTATGCCGCCTATCGCTCTGTCCCCTGTGCAGCTTTAGGACTCTCTGATCGCTGTCTGGCTCATCCTCTCTCGACCTACAGGCAGAAACTAAAATCTGCTGAGCCTGTGGTCCAGACTGTGTCTCCATCTCCCACAAGTCGTTGCCACTGAGCTTCCATTTTTCCACACTCTTCCAACCCATCAACTGGCCCGGTTTAGTTTGCGAAACTGCCTTGGCACACCTTATCGGTTGTCGGCAGACTTCAAATCACAGCCGCGTTCATCATTCTAGGGAGGATGTCTCGCTCCAGAAAGGTCATTTTTCACCAAGCCCCTAGTCGCCCCTTTACTGTTGGACTTGGCCCACTGCATCACCGTGGTGGAGAGCAGATATTGCTTGCCGTTTGTCACATTCTTGACAGTCTACCTTCTCCCTTTAATTTCAAGTAATACCATCTTCTAAGAATTTTGATTGGCTTCTCTGAACCCACTGGAGTTGGTTCTTTGTTGATGAAGAACCTTTGGTCCATCAGTTTGCCTTTGACTATCGAAATGCTTCTTGATTTGGATGGCTGGATTTTCATTCCTTTGATGTTTATTTTTTTTTTTTAAAGCTTCCCTAGTAGGCACCTGGTGCTGTTGCTGTCCTGGTCGTCGTGTTGTCCATGGCCGTGATGGGTGGTAGACGGATTGTCAGTCGCTCACCACCTGCTACACGTTTGATGTTTCCCTGGAGTATGTTGATTCCCTGCTTCTTGCTTTCACAAGCCTTCCACCACTGCTTCTTAAGCTGCCTTCTCTCCCTGAACAGGGACTCAAACTCCTGTTGCCTTCTAAACCTGCTTTATAACATTGGTGCCTTTTCCTTTCAGTCCCTAATTCCAACGTTCTGCTCTGTAGCCCCAGAGGATGTTTCCATCTTATCAAGCTTCCTATCGCTGCTCAAGCCTTCTAGGACACTCGTCAGGTCTGCATTTATAGTTTCCCACTCAGCCTTCTCTGAGGCTCCCCCCAGGGTTGAACACTAACAAAGCTCATAGAACTTTTTGACAAACATCGCATTTTCTGAAGCTTCTTCACATTAAAAGCCTCACAGTGGTTTACTGGTTGAATGATTTTAATGTGAAGCAGCAGCAGACAACATTTGGTTTGCATCAGCAGTAACACGGCTCTGTACAGCTGAAAATGATCATTACACAATAAATAAAAAAATAAATAAAAAAAGGCTGAATTGTGAACGTACAGACAGGAACGCAGTTGTGAAACTAAACTCTTAACCACAGAGATTCAGTTTGAGCCTAAAACTACTGAAGAGCTGAACACAGAAAGACTTTTAGAAACAGAACTGGACTCTCACACATCCTCGTTTGGGATAAAAGGCATCATTATGTTTTAGACAAAATGCTTGTTGGATTGTGGAACAGCATCTGAAATACCCTCCGCCCACAACTTTCAGTCCTCTCATTTGGGAATACTTTTGTTTTATAACTATAAGTATATAACTTAGGTATATAGAACTTACCAGCCATGAGAAGACACACGATGCACATGGAAAATGCCACCAGCATAATAATGGGCAACTGCAAAAAGAGTAGGATTTAAAGCATTAGACGAACAGTCCCATTACCTGCTGCTGATAAAAGAGAAAACGCTGATATACTGACCGTGAGGAACTTCCAGTCCTTCTGCACACGAAGAGGAGTGGGTCCATCAGACTCATCGACAGCAAAGTTACCCAGAAACAGGTCAATGGAGTCCTGAAAACAACAAAACCCCATTGACACCTTGGCTACACAGTATCCCAAATCATATTTATTTTCTTATTGGGGCTCATTTCACAACCAGCTTCATTGAAATGTTAAACATGAAAGGTGAGAGAGGTAGAGCTTGCTATATGTGGGTTGGAGCTTGTAGCATGGCACGAGCAGGAAATAGAGATGCACACAAGTATCATGTGGATGCTCACGCTATGCCCTCTCTTTATTTCCTTGAGACTACAATGCAACTTGAACATTTTAACCACAATCTTGTTAAAAAGATTCTGCTATAGATTGGGTGTTTATATCATAACGTGCAGTTACTGTGAGTGTAATTACTATTGAAGCTATTGATATCTTATTCTCTAGTTAGTTTAGCCCACGGCAAAGTTCTCCCAGCATTCTGTGATTGGGCATTAAGATTGAAACTGTGGATTTTTCTGGTACTTGTACTACTTTCTTCAATGATGATGGATCTACAACAAATCATGTCATAGACATCCTACCTGTCTGAATCCATCAGAGAAGTTATTTTTGTAGTAGCGGATCATTGAGTTCCAGCCATCCATCAGCAACCCCCACCTGGTCCTCTTCCCCGTCCTGAGAGAGAAATTAAGTTGGATTAAACAGCAGCCATGACGATACTACTGCAGGGGGACTCCAGAAAACAATGCACATAGGATGTGACAGCACTGTACCTTGTGAAGTCAGTTTTCAAGGCTCCGGTTCCTGCGTACTGTACAGCGCATGCATTGGCATTGTCAGCCCATGCTGGTTAAAGAGCACACACACAGAGAACAGTGAGGCTACAATCACAGGCTACACTTCCTACTGATCACACAACACATGCGCACAGTCAGGCATACAGAAGACATTACCGTTCTTGTAGATCTTTTCAAACTCAGCCTGCTCTTCAATCCGCTGACCCACATTCAGAACCCCCATCCTCTGTGCACACACACAGGCAAAACACAAAAACTGGTCAAGATTCAGGCCTCTCATTGTGAGCAGGATGAACTCCCTTACCTTTTTTTTTTTTTTTTATCTTTCAAAGATGATGTGTATATATGGCAAAACTGGGATTTATGTCCCACTTGGCTGAAAACACGCATTTAAAAAGGGATCTACCACCCAAAATCTGAACATCTATCTGGTCAAATCCATTTGTTCAGTAACTTTGGAACATCATTTTTTTTGCTTCAAAATAGTCAAAATGTTAAAGAAAGTTTATTCTTGGTATTGGAAACAGTAGTATGACAACCCAACTAGGTAAGGCTCCAGGTTGGTCGATAGGCTCTTGTACCAAAAACTCTAATTGGTCGAACAGACGCTGGAGTTACTTTTATGAGGCCGTGTGTCCACCGAACATTTTTTCCCTGCTGCAAATGCCAGGCAGCCTTCTGAAAACACCCAGCTGGGAGTGCTAGAGCGCTTTGGAGGCGTAGCGGGTTTCTTTCAGCGGAGACGCCTTTGTTGAGTCTGGTTGCTATGATACGGAATATCCACAGTAAGTAAAAAAGGCTGCGTCGGCATCGTTCTTATTATCTACTTATTCTTATCTATGGTCGGCAGAGCCTAGAGTAGTAGGAGGACAGATACTGTATATGGCCCAGCAGTATTCCTTTTTGTCCTCTGTTGTGGTTCAGCACTTGTACATGTCGGATGTGAGGGTTGGTGTTTGTGGTATTTGTCCCGCCCCTCCTTCACTGCGATTGGACAGCTGGGTAAAAAAGGGACAGTGACGAGCGCAGCTTTTTACACAAAGTAGAACGTTTTTTTAACCGTCTGTGAGCAGAAACCAACTCCAAACCTGCAGTGCTCGGTGCAGAATCGACGCTCAGCGCTGCCGTCTGTAGCAGCGTGTGATAATGCGGCACTCCCACTGCAAGCACTAAAAACGTTTAGTGGCCTCAGGGAAAAAAGCTTTGATGGACACACGCTACCAGGTAGAGTACACTTTGGACCATTTAGTTCACATAGCGATAACGTGCAGATGTTTCAACAACCTAAAAACATTGTTTTTGAAATGGTTCTAACATTGCACTTTAGATGTGTGTGAATTTCCCACACCAGGAGTAATTTATATAGTTCTATTTTATAGTGATCCATTATCTGTTCAAAAAATGTTCTATGGTCTGTGCAAAATGTTCTATTAAAGAAAAGACAGAAAATAAATATTTGCGTGTGCTGTAAAGTGGTTCGAAAAAATGAAATCGCAATCGGCTAAAATCGGTATCGGCTGTCCTAACTCAATGAAAATCGGAATCGGCCTAGAAAGTTGTAATCGGTGCATCTCTAGTCCCAACACTAACATTAAACCCTACATTGTGAAAGTATTATATTATTATGTTGCTATTCTAAGAGGCATAGCAGCAGTGGGCTTGGAAATACCTGAAGCTGAGATTGTAAGGAGCGCCGGGCCAGCAGGCTCTGGATGACGTTGGTCCTGTCCAGGCAGTCCATGCAGTTACTGCGGAAGACTCCTCTCTGCTGGGCCACCGTCTTCCCCTCCGAGTTCACCATGAAGTAACTACACACAGAGAAATGTCGGAATATTCCCACACAGTACACAACAACAGATATTAGCCCCTAAGAGCTGCTGGTTGGGTTACCTGTATTCCTCTTGTGTCTCAGCGACATCATCCACTAAGATCTGGAGGCGGTCCCATCTCATGGCGCTGCACTCTTTGTGGAAGTCGAAGGCTATGTAACTGAGGGCAGAGAAGACAGTGTCTCAGTGTCAAAGTCACATTGGAAGGACATGACTTCATTAATTATTTTTTGTTTTGTTTTTTTAAATCAGAACATTCATTGTTACAGAGGTGGCAGAAATAGATCACAGTCATCACGGTTGTCAATCACGGAAAATTTTAAAATGTCTACCAAACTAAACCAAAGAAACAAGTTACATCTGGCTTTCTCCAGTAAGCTGACTTCTTAAACCTGGTTTCTGTAATCGGGCTAGGTGATTTCCCCAGGTAGATTTCTCCTGGAGAAAGCAGATTTCTCTGCTGCTGTGTGTGTTCTAATCGGCTTTTTACAAGTGAGCAAGCATGTGCGTGACAAAAGACTGCAGGGAGCGGAACAGTGGAGCAGGTGGATGAAAAGAGACATAATTACACTGAGCAATGCATTCTCATATTTAAAATAATTAGTACAGTGCACGTTCAAAATGTGCCTGTTAGGAACGGGCCGATTGCTTGGCCTGTGGTATTGCTACTTGTAGAATTCTCCAGAACCAAATTGTACCCCAAAATTACTTACAGAAGGACCCCAAACCACTTAATATGCAACTCCACTGTATACCCTACTACTGACTTACAGTGTACTTCTACATCAGGGAAGAAATTGTACTACTACATTTACCTGACAGAGAACGTTGCAGATTCAGAATTTAATCACAAAATATCACAATTAAAATGTGGAGTCGGGCCCGTTCTAAGAGCCAATCAGCAAAAAGCTGCGTTAATCAACCACCCTCACAGAGAGCACCAGAATGAGGGTGTGAGTGTGTGTGTATATAGGGAGGGAGGGAGAGGGAGGGAGAGAGAGAGAGAGAGAGAGAGAGAGAGAGAGAGAGAGAGAGAGAGAGAGAGAGAGAGAGAGAGAGAGAGAGAGATAGGAAAGCAATGCAAAAAAGTTTTGTTCAACTATATTTTAGTGTTGTCAACGATATTGCGTGTTGATATCGCCTTTTTCAACACAACAGTTGCGTATTCCTGCTCGTGCTCCAGGGAAGTCAATTTTTTCGTCAACCTTTACTGTTCGGCCGTTTAGTTTTATTAAATATCCAATGCTGTCCAAACCCCATTGGGTACCCAGGAAACCAAGTGAAGTAGATTGGATAAACGGTTCATGAGATCTCACACACACATTGCTCCATCTCTCTTTCACGCTCCCTGAATTTCTCTATTACCCTGGAAGTCCACACACACACACACACACACACACACACACACACACACACACACACACACACACTCAAAAAAAGGAAAGCAAACCAACAAAATTGTAGGAGCCATTGAGTGATACTTACTTGAGCATACCGTTGTTCATGCCAGACACCATCTTGGCAAAAGCCTGTTCTAGAGGCTTCTCTGAGCCTTTCTGGTTCACCTGGACAAACAATAACATAAATTGGCCAAAGACACATTTGCTTATAATTCCTTTTAAACAAACAATAAGAAGAGCTTACCAGGTTCAGAATAGTTTGCTTCCCATAGATGAGGAGCTGAGAGTCGAAATGCCTCTGGAAACCATCCATCTGTACAAAGGTTTCCAGTGGTAAGCATCGGATTTTCACACCTCACCATTTAAAAAGCACGCAGAAAGATGAAAAGACCGGCTCTTACGTGATTGGTGGTTTTGCTGATTATGGGTTTAGGTTTGTATTTGAGGTTGGGCCTCTGACTCCAGTAAAAGGGCATGGAGCCTCGGGTCTGGGGACGAGAAAAAAGGTTTGTCTTGAAAAGTCATTTCTGAAATCCTGCACAGAATTCTATCAAACGTTACTATTAAAGTAACTACAGGGAACTTTCATTGTGCGTTGATTTTTGGGGGCTCTGTGGACAAAAGCAGCAGTGTTTCTGTGAATGGCACCGCCTCGGGGTCGCAAAGACTTGCAGCTGCCAGACTCTCCAAACCTCTCATTTTACTGACAGTGAGCTACGACTGCAGGTCGAAGGCGACAGCAAAGCGGGATCTGGTCTGTCGGCAGCGGGCTGCGCTGCCAGAGGCTGCGCTGCCAGAGGCTGGAGTCTGAGCTGAAGGGGTTTGTGGCAAACCTGCTTGCCGTAACTCCTTTTTGTTTGATTTTGCCGCGATGGCAAGCATTAAGAATAACTACAGAAATAGCCAATCTTCTTGTTGATGGTCCGGTTTGCTTTGCCCATATAGAGGCATCAGTATTACATTGAGATCGTTTCATAACCAGTTAAAAACTTCTTGTAGTTACTTTAAACAATTTAACATCAGGGAAAAAAAAGGCTGCACAGAATGATGTAGAAAAAGCCAGGTACATATGAGCTCCAATTCAAGTAGTCTTTAACAGTATGACTGGCCCTTTATACTTGCCTGTATAAATGAAGCCTTTGCTCCCTCATACAAAACTATCTGCTCAGTCTCCACAAAGTTAGCAGCATGGCCTTCAGAGTCGATGCCTGAGGAGAGAGCAGGACAGAAACATCCATGAGCAGTCAGCGGTGTCAGTAGAGAGGTAGACAACACTACCTTCTGTTCTACCATCATACTGTTTATGAAAATGTGTTGGCTTATCAGCCACTTTGCTCTCCGCTAGGCCACATGCAACTTCCACAACCAATGCTTGGTGCAGTTCAACACAGACATCGGTTCAGGAGTTTTTACCTCGAAGGTAATATCTGACGCCAGCCCGGAAGCAGCTTCTCCTGGATATGAGGATCCACTCAAAGATCTTTCCGTTTATACGACATGGCTTCATGACGATGACTGGACCAGGAGGGTCAAGGAAAGGCTTTGCTCAGGAATTGATAAGATGCGCCATGCTCCGTTAGAAAATATTAGACAGTCAGTGAAAAGGATACATCCATGGACAACAGGAAGTGCAAACTTATGAAGCTGTGGGGAAATAGTGACAGAACTAAATTCCAAAACCATTCAGTAAAAAAACAAAACAATGGGCCACAGGTCACGAGTCATACAGTATACGTTACCTCTGGCTGTGCAGCCAGTTCTCTCAGGAGGTTCCCATTCCACACAAACCGCTGATCTGCCTGAAAACCACGAGCAACACGACATCAAGACATTATTCATCAGTCACAGAAGCAAGCGCATGCCTCTCTAATTTTTTAAGATTGCCTCTTTTTAATTTTTTAAGATTATCTTTTGGGGCTTTTCTCTTTAAATCGACAGTGACAGTGGATAGACTGGAAAGGGGGAGAGAAAGAGAGGGGATTGCACTCAGCAAAGGGCCGCAGGTCGGATTCAAACACGGGCCGCTGCAAAGGACTCAGCCTACATGGGGCGCACACTCTTACTGGGTGAGCTAGAGGTCACCCCGATAATTATCAGTTTAATGGGAAACAAATGAAAGACCAAAAAGAAAAAGACCAAAACCACTAATGTGTTCGTAAGTCTCTCATTACTTTTGGACTTCCCTACTGTGTGGCTCTCATCCCATTGGTTTCTACTGAAGACGCACATTTTTCAAAACAACTCACAAATACACTCAGCTGCCAGTGTATTAGGTACACCTAGCTAAAGTGATCATGCGGTTGAAACAACACCTCTCTACAGTTTCAACAAAATTCTAACCTTCATGAGGAGGATTTATTGCAGGACTGTTGTATTAGACTGCATTAGTTTTAGCTCGGTGTACCTAATAAACTGAGTGTACACATACAGTTTATTTTGAAAGGGTCAGTAATTTCCCCAAACAGCTGGTCACTTTTGATTTTATCAAACATTACTCAAACAGAAGGAAATTTGTTAGGCGGATGAATCAACATTTGGTGTTCTAGTGCGTGTTTGTGGCAGCAGGAGGGTGTGTGTGTGTGTGGGATTGAGTCAAAATAAACTAGTGTGTGTGTGTTCATGGTAATTAAGAACATGTCACCCAGTGCAACAGTGTTTTAACAATAAACTTCTCATATACTTCTTTATGGAGCCAGAGGAGTCGCCCCCTGCTGGAAGTTAGAGACAATGCAGCTTTAAGGAGCTTCAGCATTAGCTTCACTTTTCAAGGCCGGAAGCACCGTCCATTAGTTTTACAGTCTATGGTTTTAACAGTGGAGCTCTATGTCACAGAGGAAGAAGATATATCAAGCTTTGACACACACACACACACACACACACACACACACACACACACACACACACACACACACACACACACACACACACACACACACACACACACACACACACACACACACACACACACACACACACACACACACACACACACACACACACACACACACACACACTCTCTACTGGGATCAAATCTTTGTTGGTTGGGATTTGCTGACAATAAAAACAATAGAACCCCTGATAACCTAGAGCTCTTGAGCGTTATTAGCCCTGTAGAGCAAAAAGTTACATGTGGATCGCTGTATTGTAGATATGTCCTGCTGTACCACAGTGGACTAAAAGGACACGCATACATGCCACAAACACAGATGTGATACAGATGACTGAGCACAACCATAGAACCACTTAGGATTGGGCATCGAGAACCGATTCCTACTTGTAATAGTTTAAAAAATTACGATTCCAGTAGAATCGTTTCTTTATTGGAATCGTTTGGAGGATTTGGTTTCAAATGCGATCATCGCTTCCCAATTTAATATGTGCCAGTTTTGGTTTCCGAAGCGACCAGGCGCTTGTTGTGTTGCAGCCTTGGAGCACAGTAAGCAGCGCTCTAGTGTGGCTTTATTTTACATTGAAAAAACCCTGTAAAACTGCAAACCACCATTGAATCATAGGCATGTGACCCGTTTCAACTCCACCCCTCAAAGAATCGGAATCGAGAATCAATAAGAACCGGAATTGAAAGGAAGAATTGGAATTGGAATCAGAATTGTTAAAATCCAAATGATGCCCAACCCTAGAACCACTTCTGTTTAACTTCTGTAAGGTAATGTATTGGATGTCTCACCCTCTCCAGCAGACTCATCTCTTGGAAGTCAGGGCTGGTGTTTGCCAGCCGCTGCAGAGTGTGTGTCAGGTCGTAGTCAGTGCAGAAGTAGAAGCCGTCAGTAGTCAGCACGTTGTTAATCATGGACAGGAAAGTCTTATTCTCCTGAGACTGGAGTAGAAAAGAAAACAGACTTTAAGTTTCCAGGAAAACTCATGACGAGGCATTTTGCAGAGTGCAGGGAACTGCATTCGCATGTATTAATGCTACTGTATGTGTTACGCTGGGTTTTCACAGGCAGCTTTTTTCAACTAAAACGCCGCTGCAAAAGCTGACTCAATTCAATTCAATTTTAGTTATAGTATCAAATCATAACAAGAGTTATCTCAGGACACTTTACAGATAGAGTAGGTCTAGACCACACTCTATAATTTACAAAGACCCAACAATTCCAGTAATTCCCCAAAGAGAAAGCATTTAGTGCGACTCGGAGTCAACTTTGGAGAACAGGCTTTTCCACCTTTTTTAAATTTTTATAGGACAGCTAGGTGAGAAAGGGGGGAGAGAGAGGGGAAGACATACAGAAAATCGTCACAGGTCGGATTTGAACCCTGGATCTGCGTCGAAGCATAAACCTCTCAGTAAATGTGCGCCTGCACTACCCACTGATCCAACCGGGCCACACATACTGCTGTTCTTATATGGAAAGAATTGCACCGCTCTGCTCTGCCGTTAACAGAGCTGCCTGTGAGAAAACGACGGTGTCAGGGATGCACAGAGCCCACATTTTCTCTCCTGATACATCAACTCTATCTAGTATGTGCCAATATTGAGTATTGTTCTGATACCAGCTGTCTCTTTTAGCCACATTCCAATCTGTATAGATGGACTGGTTAAGTAGCTACTGTTAAAGCCTTACCACCACCAGGGCTTAAAATATCAAGTGTTCCGAGGGTGCTGTTAGAAGAAAAGTCATGAGGTGGTAAAATCTAAATGGTTTAAGGCCTGGAGAGCATGAGTGATCTCAGCAAACATGGGGTTAGTTGTTATGGAAAACTCAGGAGCAGCTTGCCTCTGGATACGTGATTACACCAGAAGCATTTAAGGAAATGTCGATAGAGGAGAATTAGGATTAAGCAGTACAGTTCGACCACAATATGTTGCTGTGTAGCGATATAACAACTATCAAGTTCCTGTTTTCCTGAAGGAGGATTTAAACTCAGACTGGACAAACAAGATTAAGTGATTACCAAATAAGGTCCTTCTCCACTAATCATGCATTTACAACAACTATTCTTCCCTCCTTAACAAGTCACATTGTAGGTACCACAGATGACATGCAGCACATCTATCTGTGAATGTCTGGGTCTTATGCAGTGTTTCTATGTGTCAAGGTTATGCGTTAACCTTGGTGGGGTGGGTTGCGCTCGAGGCAGCACTGTCTTGTCATGCAGCGGTTACGTCATCTACGGAGTCATAGAGTAGTTCTCTGCCTGAGACAGGTTATGACCTACTGCTATTACAGTATGTTGGACACTGACCTGAATGAGACCTGGGTACCACGGTCTCAACTTAACACAGCATGAGTTCTTCAGCAGTGAAGTCGCTACACTCCAGGCAATCGTGGTGAGGCGATGAGATGTTGAGCATGAGTGACTGGCATTGTATGTGAGGAAGGGTCAAATGTGTTACTGTTTATATACCATGACTAACTAACTCTACGCAAATACCACAACAATGCTGCTCCTGTATTTCCATGTCTTCAACATTAATCAACATCTGGTGAGGATGCTGACTTTTAACATTAAGTCATGTATGTAGCCATCATGTGCATATTTAAGAATGTTGTATTACAGAATTCTAGTCTCAAAAGGAGTCAGCTGGATACATTAAAAAGTAGTTCAGAGACTGTATTTTCATCTATCTCTCATAATTAGCTAGCTACAACTGACTAAATCTGCCAGACACGGTTTGAGTTGACCAACTGACAAAGTTGACGGTTGGCAACTAGAAACGCAAAGCTGCTTTTGTTTACCTCGGTCTCAAACCAATCAGTATCACTGTGAACTGCATATGTGCCGTGCTCGAGAGGAAAGCTAGCAATAGTAACTAAGGGGCGTAGTCAAGAGTCAATATAGGTCTCTTTCAGATTTTAAACTGTTGATAGGTCGTGCTGCTTCCACCATTGCATTCAGTCTTTTGAAGAGAAACCAGCAGGGCTGAGTTTCATGCCTTTTGAGCTTGTGTATCTCTGCTGGGCTAATAGGATCTGGCTGCTAAGCCAGTTAGCACAGAGAGTGAAGCCTGGTGTTCCACTCTTCATTCACTCCATCTGCTTTTACATTCCTGGTTTTCCAATAATTTTACTTACACACTAGTACTTGCTACTCTAATCTACTACAACCAACTGCCCACTGTTTCACATTATTAGTTCTACACTGCAGTGTTTTACCATGCATCACACAGTTTTCAGCTAAGCCTGCTCTTTCAATTAGCATAAAAAAAAAAAAAAAAAAAAAAAAAAAAAAAAAAAAAAAAAAAAAAAAAAAAAAAAAAAAAAAAAAAAAAAAAAAAAAAAAAAAAAAAAAGAAAAAAAAAACACGGCCGGCCGGGCGCCCCCCCTGGGGCTCCACAACAAAAAACAACCCACAAATTTTTTTTTCTTTCCCCCACCACCCCCCCCCCGGGGCCCCCAAAACAAAATTTTTTGAGGAAATTTTTTGAGGACATAATTTGAGTAATAATAAAAAAAAAAAAAAAAAAAAAAAAAAAAAAAAAAAAAAAATGAAAAAAAAAAAAAAAAAATTTTTTTTTTTCCAAAAAAAAAAAAAAAAAAAAAAAAAAAAAAAAAAAAAAAAAAAAAAAAATAGAGAAAATAATTTAATAATATTATTATAATAATATTATAAAGTTCCATTGTGACTACTGGTGGACACATCAATATATTGATGTAAACTATATAAATCTTTAAAAAAAGTGTCAGAGGACCAAAATGTGTCCCTGATTGTATTGATTACATCTGACCAGACACAATTGGCTATGATTAACTAAAAACAGGGGAATGTCCCGGTGGTCACGGATATAAAGTTTTTTTTGTTGAGCATACTTAACCCACAAATGTTAAAATAACATTGGATTGTTGTAAAAAGGGAAATAGATTTCGAAATAGAACATTCCGATGGGTCCAGATCGGTGAGAAAATATGCATCCGGGCGGAATTTCCTGTGGCACCAGAGCAATCCTGGAAGTGGAACGTCAAGGATGTAGACTACTTAAGACACCAATGCATGGGAAAATAGGGTCAAAGTTGAAAAAAACTAAAATACCCAAGGGCCTTAAAGCAGTTACACACCAACCAGACGGCCGTCCGTCGGCAGAAAAGCCAGTCGGACTGATCAGTTGGGTCCCCGAGGTCCAAAAAACTGCCTCAGAACACACTGAGGCGACACCGACTTGAGCGTACGCAAAACGTAATACACCTCCATAGCAGCAGGCGGCGCTACTCTGTATCGTTGCCCAAGAAATGAAAAAAATAGTTAAATAAAATAGTTCACTGAAACATGTTTCTAAAAACATTTTAAGCGAGAAATAGGCTGTACCGTTGCTGAATCCGTCTTCATTTCAGATCAACAAAGGTCAGTTTAAAAGATTTTCGTCATATTTTGAGAGACTCTAGTCACGCTCATTCCGCTCACCATTTCCGGGTGAGTCCTGACTGCCCTGCCGCCGACTGAACATGTCAGGTCGGCCAAAATGAACGCCGACAGCCCCCCAGACGGACGACGGCACAGAACACACCGAACAGACTCGAGTCACCGACCTCGCCAGACTGTCCAACGGCCGATTATCGGCTTGGTGTGTCAGCGCCCTTAAGGTTTAAAAAAAAAACCCAACATTTCTGGAAATACTCTGGTCTAACCCAGAGTCTGAAGAAAATTGGCATCAGTGTCATGTGATTGTGTCCAGTACAGAGACTGGTCCTGGAAGAGTTTAGATCGGATGCAGCAGGAGAACTGCTCAGCAGGCAAGCAGGACTAAGACAGCTTTGGAATTACTCAAAGATATGGTTTGTTTCTCTTCGGACAGGGCTGGGAAATAACAATGGCTTCAGATTGAAGAGTAATTGAACAGTTCCTGTATGGAAACTATCAGTGAACACCACCGCCAATATTTAATCTGCTCTTAACAAGTAGATTTTCTAAAGAATCATTGTCTGTTGCAGATTTGGGGTGAATAGTCTTGCTGACCTGGATCTCTGAGAGATGCAGCACTGTCTTCTTATAAGAGATCACGTCAAAATCCACAGCCTTCCACACAGCGTGGCCCAGCAGGCTGCCCACGTTCCTCTTCCTGGTGATGACGATCAGGTACATGCCTGTGAGGAGTAAGGGTAAGTCACAGCTGTACATGCTTCACAGACAAAACAATGCTGAGTCAGCACGGCGCCTACCTGCTACCAGGCGAATGGTTCCCATGATGCCACATATGGGCCTGGTGACCGCAGAGGGAGGGACATCTTTTTTACCTGTCAAAGCAGCACAATGCTTAAAAAACAGACAGGGCTCGACAGTGTGAGCGTTTTACTCGCATTTGCAACAAAAATAGAAGTGCTTGAACTGTAAAATGTATTTAGGAGCACGTGTGTGAATAACCGTAAGGGTTTTTTCACCCTTGCCATTTTTTGCAGATGCAGCGGCCTGTCGCTTCCATGACCTTCACCTGATGTAGAATTGTGTGTGTGTATTAAGATGCCGGCCATATTATCTATCGGAGTGTTTTTCTCGTCCTTATGCACAGAACATGCACTACAGGAAATCACTACTGCTTTTGTTTTGATTTTCTTGTGTAGCATAAAGGGACTATAACTGCATTTTATTGAGCAACCCTGTGTTGAACAATGACAATACATGAACCTTGAACCATATACAGTTTGAAACAGTTTAAAAAGGTCCCATGGCATGAAAATGTCCCTTTATGAGGTTTTTTAACATTAATATGAGTTCCCCCAGCCTGCCTACGGTCCCCCAGTGGCTAGAAATTGTGATAGGTTTAAACCTGGGTATCCTGCTCTGCCTTTGAGAAAATGAAAGCTCAGATGGGCCGATCTGGAATCTTCTCCTTATGAAGTCATAAGGAGCAAGGTTACCTCCCTTTTCTCCGCTTTGCCCGCCCAGAGAATTTGGCCCACCCATGAGAGAGAGACATCATGGCTTTCAAACGAGCAAAGTGGCAGTTGGTCAAGGCCACACCCCCACCCTCCACCTTGCCCCCCCCTCTCTCCTCCTCAACAGCTACAGACACAGAAATGGCACATCCTAAGGAAAGCTCATTGTGGGACTGGCTCTAGTGGCTGTAATTCTGCACCAAGGCTGAAAGGGAAAGAGACTTCAGATACAGTATTATGATGTGATATTTGGCCGTCGGCTTAAGTCTTTGCTTGTTTGTTCGGGTGCAACTTTTTGGCCAAGACACAGGCGATGCCAGAGTCAGCCTTCATCACCACTAAGTTCTTGGCCGTCTACCGGCTGTGTCAGGGCCTTAAGGCGGAAGCATAGGACTGTATGATGACAGGGTGTGAGTTTAGAGTGGACATCTCCTCTAAGCACATGGGCAAAGCTTAGGCAGTCCCAGTGTAGGTGAGTGTGGATGTGTAGACGTTTTACACTTACTCTTTGCAGAGTCTAATGCTGTTGATGACCAATCTACGAAAATGAGCTTTGTTTGGTTTTGACATCATCAGTACACTTCTTGACAGAACCAAGATTCAGATTGTCCTGTCAATATGGTTCTTATATCCCTGGACACTCTCATGTGTCCATTTAATCAGATATTTACTGTATGTTGAAAACCTGTCGACATGCAGGTAAAAAAACTCTTAAAATTGTGTTCACGGAGCTGTCCTGGAACATGTGTTGTACCACTTACATGGCAATTCATGGCTAGCTGTAAAGTTTATTGTTTTAATGTTTCTGATGTATTCTGAGAATAAAAATCTATGGCATTCCTAGCTAATACACGTGGAGAGTGAAGACAAGGTTTAACAGCTCAGGGTTCAAAGGTGCTGAGACATACGTCTATGCTTAACCTGTTTTGTCTCTGTAGTGTCAGATGTGCAGCCATTAAACTGTCAAAGTCTACCTACCTGTGAGGGTCATCTCATTTGAGACCCTGTCGATGGCCAGCACAGCATCAGCCCCCTCATCGCAGGCCTCGATGAAGAACTTCTCTGGGGTTGTGTGCCTGGGAGAGAACAAGGGAGATGCTGAAGTTGAAGTTGTCCTCCAGGGTAAAATTACAGCTTGCAAGTACAGTCAGGTTCACCAAGCATCACAATGTGCAACAGATGCTAATGTTCTCCGGCTCCAAAATAAAAAGGTGTCCTGCTGGTGTAGCAGCAGCAAAGGAGCATTACATTTTACCACTTACAAGCTTATTCACCTCGAATGCAGAGAGAACCCAGCCTTTATTTCTACTGTTTCCTCATAGTTAGACATTCCCCCATTTTCTTCATTTAGACATGAAATGACTTTACTGTTACAGGTAATAATTTTCCACCAAGCAATCACGACCATTCAAGTCAATGCTTGATATTCCACCAGCTGCGCCACGGTGCGTCCCAGAAATGTGCATGAAGCGGCTCTTGGCTCCGCTCTGCTAAAGATATGCACCAGGTCTATTTTCACGCGAGCCGCGGGGCGTTCAGACAGCCGGGCAGGAAGTGGAACAGCGAGAGCATTCAGTCAATTTACCAAAAGACACCCCCCCCCCCAATATGGTATATGTCTCCTCTGCAACACAACGGACGACGAGAGATTCATCTTGGAGGTGGAAAAACATAACAGACATCACAGATTGTTTTTATCAGGACTACACCAGAAAAGAGAAGGCATGGAGTTTAACTGAAGGAGTGCTGGGAGTGGAAGGTAGATCCTAGTTTAAAAAACACGGGATTGTTCTGTAAAGGACTGATAGAGACAATATAATCTGGGAGTAGGGCAGCAAGACGCTCAGCTTCTGAGATGCTCCCGGTGTGGTATGGTGCGTGGCAGAGGACAGAACAAAATCAGAACGCAGCCGGAACGCAGCACAGACGCGCCCGTGGAAAATGGCTGTTAGGCCGGCTACACACTGGCTGTGTGGCGTGAGCGTGTCAGCTGCATGGCGTGTCCGTTTATATTTCGGCTCCCATGTTAACAGGTTAGAGCTTGCTAACACTGCCTGCGTGACACGCACGTCTCAGGCGCGGCTCGAGCCGCGCCGAAAACGCGTGCATGCTAGAAATAGGACCGACGCGACACGCAAACGTGTTGGAAGCGTTTCCAGGCAAAATAGAATCGGAAAAGATGTTTATATGTCATTTTGACATGAATACATATTAATAAATGACATGTTGATGTTTGAAAGTCTCTAGGTTTTGATATAAATGCAGACATAAATGTAATTATAAAAAAAAACTAATTTTCTAATATTGCACCTGTCAATACAGAACGAAATATTCTCTAGCCTATTTTGCAGTCAATACTGCCGAGGTTGTCTTTGCTGTAATCAAATCAGAATATATTTATGTTTAACATGGTATTTCATTTTATCAATGGGAAACATACATGTGTACAGACAAGGCTAGCAGCAGCAGCGCCGCGTCAGAAACATTTCTGGGGTGTAAAGACAGAAAAATCCACCCAGCTGACACGCAACAGAAACCCCACGCTCACGCCACGCAGGCAGTGTGTAGCCGGCCTTACTGAGCGTTGCCTACCACTTCCACCTGCAGTGAGGAAATGGTATGTGCCACTCTGATGCCCGGCACATGCCGCTGTAGTAAGGGACATAAGCCAGATTAGCTTTTCACATACAATAGTCTTACATTTCTCACTTGATAGTTACTGGTTTTATTGTTTTTAATACGCTTGTTTTATGTGTTGGTTTTATTGCTAATCTGTTTTTAATGTGCTATATGTGCTGATTTTACTGTAAAGTGTCTTTGAGTACCATGTAAAGCACTATATAAATAAAATGTATTATTGTTGTTGTTGTTGTTGTTGTTGTTGTTGTTGTAATAATAAGCTGATGTAGCACTAGACACTTTTCGATCCAGGCACTACTTGAAATTCGTCCTCTGCATTTACTGTAAGCCATCCTATACTGTACACTTGGAGCAGTGGGAAGCGCAGCGCCCCAGACCAGCTCCACTAACCTAACAGACATGTTTTTGGTGGTGGCAATGTAAAGGAGTGAGTGTTTTTTGTGGAATATGCAGCCTGAATCCTGCTGGCTCAGGATGTATACCTTTGTAGTTGATAGTGACCTCTGACCTCCCTGTCTTCCATATTAAAGTTAGACTTGCTTTGCCAGACCCTCCTCCACTGCGGCACTGCGGAGCAGGGTCTGGCTAGTCCACACAGCATTCTGGGATGGGAGAAAAACCTGCTCTGGTTTATTGGCATTTCTTTAAACCAATCACAATCGCCTTGGGCTGGCACCGGGAAAAGCCGCGGTGACGCGGCAAAATAGCCTCGGGAAGGAACTCGTTTTGAGGGAACGTGTGTACGTTCAAAAGTAGTTTTGATCTGTCCAAAACTCAGATTGGACAGATAGTCTAGCTAGCTGTCTGGATTAGAGCTGGGAAATATTGTGATATGAGCCTATACATCGTCTTAGATTTTGGATATCGTAATATTGTAATATGGCATAAGTGTTGTCTTTTCCTGGTTTTAAAGGCTGCATTACAGTAAAGTGATGTCATTTTCTGAACTTTGGAGACTGTTGGAATTGTTCTATTATTTGCCTTTACCCTCATAGTCATTATATCCACATTACTGATGATTATTTATCAAAAATCTCATAGTGTAAATATTTTGTGAAAGCACCAATAGTCAACACTACAATATCTTTGCGGTATCTATATTGAGGTATTTGGTCAAAAATATTGTGATATTTTATTTTCTCCATATCGCCCAGCCCTAGTCTGCAGAGATCTGAGGAGCAGTTAACCCTAGTCCTCATAAATCCACCAGAGTTTAGAACGGCAACACAAAGGAAGAGGAAGGGAACGGACATCCGGCCGAAAAGAGGGACATCCAGCAGAATTTCCGTCAGCAACGGAGCAATCCCGGAAGTGGAACGTCAAGGATATAGACTATATTACAGTAAACACATGATCATTTCAGCCTATGAAACACATTTTAACTCAAGCAAACAGTGAACTAGGGCATCCCTGTTGCCAAGTGGTCTGAGGAGCATACCATGTAGAGTCCCAGTAGGGGGGCCTTATTTCATGTTATCCTCTTACTCTCTGCTCACATCGCCTGTCTGTCTCTACTGTGAAACTATTAAATAAAAGCAAAAGGCCAGAAATGAGGAAAACACAAAGTCAATTGAAAGAAACTGCTGATTATCAAACTTCTGCATGGTGCAGCTTTCCTATAAAGCCACTCGATTCAATATGTTAAATGGACCAGAGATCACAGACGTAGCAGCAGCTTGAGTAACACACAGCTCGGAATCCTGCAGCAGAAGAATGTGACCTGTAGTGCTGTAAGAACACAACCACCCTATTGTTAGATAACAAAGTGGTCAGGGTTTTCCCTACTATTATAAGGCTTATGGGCACCACCTAAGCTGAATGAATGTAAAATCAATGTGAGCAAGCATCAAAACTAACTAAAAGACTTTCATCAGATCTAATGATTGTAGTCGGTCCCCAGTGGACTTCTTTAGCAAGTTTGGTATTTAAGCTTGTTGAGTGTTATCTATTTATTTATTATCTGCTCTAGCTTTTAGACACAGATATGGTCATAATAATTGTCTAAAATGATGTGAAATTTCATTTTCACACCCCGTCAAAGTATGCACCTAAGTCTTCCACAAACTGGGGGGGAAACACTGGTAGTATTACTTAGACCCTAACTGTTAAGGTCCATGCTAAACTGTTTAGCACATTTACTACTGTACAAACATGTGGACCTTTCCTTACTGCTGCAGTCACCTATTTCCAAATGAAGCTGAAGTGTTTACACATTCTTGTACTTTGCCTTTCTTACCTCCCCTGAAAATGGTCGACAGGAGTGCCAAGATCAAGCTCAATTCTGAGTCCATAGTTTTTCTTCCATAGATTTAATTCTATTTTCTGTAAATGTTTTCTCCCCGCGCAATGGTCTGAATACTGTTCCAAAGCCTTCTCAACAATGCCAGGTTGTATCAGATGGATTAATACAAACCCCCTTTATTTTAACATTTATTGGGGCTTGGGAATGAGCCTACAAACTCACAATGTGTATTTAACTGTGACAGGGAGGGATATAAGGCAATATAAGACAGAGCAGTGGTAGGATCCTTTAAATCCTCCGTTCAAACGTGCAGGGTGGCTCCATCATAACCAGCTCAAACTGTCGAGGTGTACACCTGGAAGAAAGACTGGTAGGACTCGCCTTTTGAATGAGCTGACGTGTTTGAACAAGGGTGTGTCTGACATAACTGCAGAGCTCTGTCAACTTTCATGAAAGTTAAAGATGGCTAACGTTAAATTTCACCATCAATGTTCGCTTCACAGACAGCTGACTGAGTAAGTCACGGAATTGAATAAACAACTTAACGTAGGTTTTAAAGAAATGTGTGTCACAAAACAACTATCACATTGTCACCCCTGAATGGAACTGACGCTATATTCTGATTTCAAATTCACGACCCACCACCTATAACGTTAAACAACCATTTGCTGCTAGCTAACATTAACGTTAGGTTAACTAACTTTCTGCCGCCCTGTTCGGACTAAACAAACCCCCTTCCTCGGTGTGTTTGACGATTAAAGGCATTTGACAGCCGTATACACCTCCTTCCAAGCATACATAATGACGCCAAGTTATTTCTTCATAATGAATGATTGTGGAGTGAAACTTGACTGGTTCTGGTTCCTTGTCTAACGTTAACGTTACCAGCCGTGCCTGTCAGCGAACTTCAGCCGCTGTGTCATCGAACCTGACGCTACTTCTGAACTCCAGCTCCTGCTTTACCTCAGGCATCATGAGCTTTGCCTCTTGTTTGTGTTTTATTTGACTTGGAAACAACGCGGTGGGTTTTTAAAAACGATTAACTATAGTATATATACTTACAAATTGTATCTCTCGTAGGCAGTCGCCATCTTCGCTCCGTCTACCTGACCTCAGTGACGACAGCAGTAAGGGTTCTGTGTGGGTTGCCAGATACAAGTTGTAGAACCGTAGAGGGCGTAGTGCTTAAAATACGGCTTTCCCGTTTAACCCACGAGAACCTGGCATCCATGTAAAGCGAGACGGTGGGTGGTACTTGTAGTTCAACCCCATACATGATTCAACCGGGTTTTATATATGTCAATGGGTTCAACCCATTGTTCAACCATAGACAGTATATAAGTTCAACCTCTTATATACTGTCTATGGTTCAACCACTGCAACTAAGAGGTACCTGCATGTGGTATAATAAATAAAAAAAATGACACTTGCTGTTTTTTCTTCTTCTAAATATCAACTGTAATAGTCATCATTTTAATATAATTAACACACACATTGTTTACTTTATAATTTCTACAAAGGAATCAAAGTGTCCTTAAAGTAAAAATGTATTGAAGATGTTCTTGTACTCTCTCTTTCATGAAATGCACATTTAATTCATGGCATTTGTATCATCTGTTGGTGAACATCACAACAGGCATTATTCAGGACACCAAAGCACGCGGGTGCTGTGAAGGACCTCCCCAGCGTATATAAACCATGGCCGGACGTTTGTCCAGTCTCTCGTTCCCAGCTCTCTACGCAGCTGGAAGCCAATGCGGCGTCG
Source organism: Perca fluviatilis (assembly GCF_010015445.1). Taxonomy (NCBI): domain Eukaryota; kingdom Metazoa; phylum Chordata; class Actinopteri; order Perciformes; family Percidae; genus Perca; species Perca fluviatilis. Next base: position 5,448,771 of record NC_053124.1, on the reverse strand, counting down.
GGATTACTCACGATTTACTATACCTCGAGGAGAAGGTAAATGTGGTGCATTATGAGTAGCTTACTGGAGTGCTTTGTGTTAAGTTATTGAAGGCACTTTAGGTGAAATGGTTACGAACAGCAGCCCCGAATTCTTCCATGCTGAGCACATGGCACAGAGGCATAATGGAGGGGGAAAAAAAACCTGGCTTCTAACGTTACTTTTGATCTGTGTTTCCTCAATAGGTCAAATAATGAGGCTCCTCGTCGAGTTAACTACTGCAAAGACCAAGTTCGAAGATGGGTGAATAAAGTGAGTGGTTATTAACGTTAGCTGGATGCACATTACTTAATTACTACTACGGTAACGTTAGTTATAGGACACAGTACATTTATCAGAATTAAAGAAAATGTGGCTTGTATTCTAAGACTACATGCATGACCAATCTGAAAATGCAACTTTTTAATCAAAAGTATTTGACCTTAGCACGAGTTAAAACCTAATATACTGTATATGGTTAAAAACGTCGTTGTGCATAATTAGGCCACTTGAGCGGATTTCCTCGTGGCATGTAGACACTCTGGTGTTGGCTAGCGTTGCAGCACCCTCTGCAGGGCTTCAGCATTTGTAGGCGTTGACTACAAATGCCCCAGTGCAATCTTAACATAAAATGTGACTTAACTTATCTCAGGACTACATGACTGCATACATGCAGGTAAAATAGTAAAATGCATGTGACATAGTAGAATTTTAAATGTCTCGTTTTTATTTAAACTCTCCCAATAACCTGGGACTGGGGATCGTTTTTATTTCATTTTTAAGACTGCTTAACCCGAGTCTTTATCAATACCTTTTTTCTATTTAGAAAGTCTAGATAGAACTAGGGGTGCAACGCATCATGAAACTCACGGTTTTGAGTCATGAGTCGCTTCTATTTTCGGATCAGCACAAAAGGGGGTGGAGATTTAAAATGTATTAAATTGAACTATAACAAACGCGGTATTTTACAATAACTTTGAATGCACCACAAGGTTTACAGTTAAGTTAATACAACATCTAGTCACATCTGTTTTATTTTATAATTTTTTTTAAGACAACAGCAGTGACCATAGTCAGTGCTAGGATGTGTCTTTTTTGTATTTTATTTTTAACATGATTTGAATGATGTGCTTTTGAGCACGTATCTATTTTTAGACATAACGTATGATCACTAGTCACGATATCAATAAGCTTTGCCCTTTTGATTTTTGGGTTTTGAGAAATTTGGAATTGGGGTGCTTCTATAGAACCAGGTCTTGCGATCCATCCCAACCAATAACTAGGTTACCAGGTAACGAAGGCTGTGTGCAATAAAGTGTTTACAGTAATGCGTTCTTCCCTAAAATGTTATTTTTAGTTTTTTTTTATTTTTTTTAAAGTGATGCAGATGTACATTGAAAAGTGTCACAAATGGCAAATGCAAACCCTTGACTGTGTAATGGAAGTGACCTACTGCTATTTCAGGATCACCGACTGAATGTTGCAGCTGCCTCATCGGGCTCCTCAGAGCACTGATGGAACATGGTTTCCATCCTTTGGATACTACAGTAGTCCTACTGTGTGATGGTGAGTGTCAATGGGATGCCACAGAATGATATGCTATGAAAACTAACATGCTACTATGATGATTCATTAGACTAGAGTCTCTGATTAAACCATGAAGCTCTTTCACAGTGCACTGAGCATGTATCCTGTCAATTTAATACAAACTGCAAACATTAGAACTGGTTCTAATACGGGTTTCTCTCCTACTTTAGACCAGCTGGACTATGGAGACTGCTCTCTGGGTAAGTCTGGCATCTGAAGTTTTTAATTTTTTTTTTATTTTTTTTTTTTGTGGAATGATGATTTCTTAGACTAGAGTCTCTGACAAAAGCATGAAGAGGTTTCACAGTGCACTGACCACATAACTCACACCAGTGGTACGTTTGTGTTAACCCATTTACTGTCAATCATGTTGACCTTGTATTACAGCTGGCATGCCTCATAGCTTTTCCTATCTAGTGTCAATTTTATTTCACATTTAAATCAATTAGCGCACACCAGAAACTTGCTTTAATCATTGTGCGCTTGTATAAGCTGCACAAATGTGAAGATGTGCTTTATCACCACAGTTGACTTTTGACTGACATTAAGTTTTAAATTGCTAATATTATGCTCATTTTCAGGTTCATAATTGTATTTAGAAGTTGGATCAATAGGTTTACATGGTTTAGTTTTCAAAATCACCCTTTTTGTTGTACTGCACATTGCTGCATCTCCTCTTTTCACCCAGTGTTAAGCTCTCTGTATTATGTATGACCATACTGAACATTCATAGGGACTGTTTCTTTGAAAGCCAGCTGGTAAACTAAGAAAGGTTGAAGTGATTGCAGTAAAGGGGCTAAACATCCAAACCGGTGTGGTTCCTGAACTTATGTTTGTGTTGCTGTGTGGTGGTATTGATGTAAATTTCTCTGGTAGGTCTTCACACTGACGAGTTGGCGTGACCGTTTCACAGCTGTACAACTTCCTGGAAGGGATGGATTCAGTTTTCATGGTGAGGTGGGTCATAATGCAGCCTATGAATGGACTCTTAATCAAGACTATTCACATGGAGCATAGATTCTTCATCCTGTAGCTTTTGTGTCTGAGTTTGGTCGATGATGATTCAGTTATTTGGTTCTACTGATCTTAAGTGAAGTCTACTCGCAGCGCACTGAGACTCTCAGACTGATCAAGCTTCTGTTTAAGAATTTCTGGAAGCCAAACACTGGTGATGATGGCTGTTTCTATTTTCTCAGGTATGACTTGCAGCCCAAGCTGGATGGGTAACCCTACTCCTAGGTCCGGAATAACCTGGATACCCCTTTGTTCAAACCTACAGATTTTTCAGCAGACTCACAGGCTAAAGATTAAAGTTTTCTTTAAAGAAACTGATACACGTGCTTTTCTTGACAAAACAATTAAGCCATCTAGAGAAGTTTCATTCCTATAGTTTTGTACAAGGCTTTACTCAACTGAGGCCTTTAGAGAAATTTCAAATAAATGGTTGACAACACAATGACTCCAGTCTTTTTTTTTTTTTATAAATGTATAAATGGTGCAGGGTTTCTGTGGTCTTAAATATGACTTATTATAATTTGAAACAAGCCTTATTTTCCTAGGTCAATGTAACTCTTGCTCAAATGCTCCTGTGGAGCCTTAGAATTTGATTCAATGTGTTCTTTCACAGTCCAACTATAATTTGCTGTATTAAATGAGACCAACTTAAAAAAAAAAAAAAATTTATTTTTAAAAAAAAAAAAAAAAATAATTAAAAAAAAAAAATAATTTTAAAAAAATTTTTTTTAAAAAAAAAAAAAAAAAAAAAATTAAAAAAAAAAAAAAGTAGGAAAAAAAGAAAAATAAAAAGTCTTGTAATGGTCCTGAAGTCTTACATTTTACTTGGTGAAACCCTGTGGTAGGTTGATGACCATAAAGTGAACCACAATGGCTGTGGGCCATACAATATGCTATGTCAAAAGTGCAAAATGTGATCAAATATAAATTGCTGTAGAGGAAATCATTGCAACCTGGTCCTGTTGATGCTGCTTGGCCATCAAACAATCTGTACATAAAAGACCTTTATACATAATGAGAGATTTTGCCTTGTGAAAGTACTTTTTACTGATGAGAGTATTTTGATAAAGCAGTGCGTGCATGTGTTACATATGCTAATGGTAGCAATATATGGCTGTAACATAGCCACCTGCATGTTTTCTAAATGCTGCCAGCTGGCCTCACAGATCACTGGAGCTGTGTCAAGTCCCCTCCTGCTGCAAGTGCTCCACCATCATCCCAGTCCCCAAAACATTAATCACATGTTTCAATGACTTCTGTGGTCATGAACTCCTTCCAGGTCAGTGGATGGTACAGTCAACATGACACTGCTACATCCTGCAACACCTTGACTCCACAGGGACCTATGCAAGGATCCTGTTTGTGGATTTCAGTTCTGTGTTCAACACCATCATCAGGGTCACCTGGTAGAGTGTGTGCCCCATATACAGAGGCTCAGTCCTCGCTGCAGCAGCCTTGGGTCCCTTTGCTGCAAGGTGTTCCGCTTTTCATGCCTAAAACTGTCCTGTCAAATAAAGGCCTAAGATAAAAGATTCTTAAAAACGCCATCTTCCCAGAAATCCCCCCCTCCAAACTCAGCCAGCTTACTGCCCTGTGATGCTTGGGGAAATCTCATCCAGTACTTAAAACATTAGTACTGGTGTCCCCCAGGGATGTGTGCCCTCCCCACTGCGCTTCTCCCTCTACCATCTGCACCTCAGGAGACCCGGCTGGTAAACGCCTGAAATTTGCAGACGACACACCAGTCACCGGCCTCAAAGGCTACGGAGACATGTCTGCATACAGACAGGAGGTCGAACAGCTGGCCCTCTGCTGTGGTCAGAGCAACATGGAGCCAGACAGGAACAGACTGCAACGGACAGGACGACCAAGAAAATCATTGGTGCCAACCTGCCCTCCATCTAGGACAAACATATCTGTACATAGTATCACAATGTTTGTTTTACCTTGTTCAGCTTTGTTGTCCTTGTTTTTAGCCGTATGAGAGAGCAACAAAAAGCCCGAGTCAAATTCCCTGTTTGTGTTCACACCTTAGACTGTTAATATGCAGTCTATGGTTCACACCTACTTGGCCATTAAAGGGGATTCTGATTCTAAACCATATTACACTTTGGGGTATTCACTTTGTGTGTAACATCTTTTGTGTGGACAGGACAAATCCTAGTACAATACGGTCTTCCAACTTCCAAGAGCATTAGCATGAACTGCACATAGCCAACCATTGTTTTATTTTGAAAGTTGAAACCGGACCGGTAGTCTGTCTTCTTTGTTCTCATAATAATTAGCTAGGTAAAAACGTTCCTTCGACCTGGTGGGCGGACCTTCCCTCCGCTTTTGCTGGTTAGCTGTGCCGTTAATGGTACCCGTCGTCATTTAGCTTGGTTGGAAGCTGATTTATCCAACCGCAAAAGATAACACGTTTGTGTGTTTTCAACTCTGTTTCCAGAAGTTGAGGAACTTGGTCTGTGTGTCGACTTATTTGATGCTAACAAGGCGGGCTAGCTTACGGTCTGACAGACAAACTCAAGCTAACGTCGGTGAAGGTGAGCATTTATCTGTTATAACATTGTCTAATGCTAACTTGCCGTACTTAGCTAAGAGACACCGACAACCCGAAAATATTTTCCTAAAATTCGTCAGTAACGTTTGACGTTGAGTGCTAACCAATCTCACTTTCCAGTACAAACCTTAAAGTTAACATTAGCTAGCTAAGTCAAGTGTCAGACCAGTGTAACATTAGCTAGCTAACCTTAACTTGCATTTATGTTGACGTGGACGTTGAAGGAAGATTTAGCTAGTGTTTAACTAACTGTAAATGTATTTTCTTTTATTTGCAGGTGTAGCCAACGCAATGTGTTTCGGGAGACTGAAAAAGTTAAACAAGTTTGTCAAGTAATGACGTTACGTTGATTGTCCTACAGCTGAAACCTGGGTCCACTCAACCTATTCACTTGTAACTAACGTTAGCCGGTGCCAACTTGCTTATTGAGCATATTTGAAGGTAACGCTGAGTTACCGAAAGCAACCTTGGCAGCTCCAAAGGGTGCCAGGTTAAACCAAAGACATGTAGACGAGAAGCCTGACTTGTAAATGCTGTCATTGCATTAAGAGCATTGTAAGTAATTTAAGGAGGGGTGAGCCCAACTGCTGAAACACACCCGCAGGTGTGTCTATGGCCTGAGGACGACATTCTTCCGAGGCCTGAATCCTTGTCAACAAGTATTACAACTTCCCAGCTGAGCTGGCAGCACATGCATGCTTCTCCAGTAAGTTCACAGAGCTTCCTGGCCAACTTTAGCGAGAGGAACTGATTGTCTGCGATTTGAATTCCACTCCAACAGAGAAAGCATGACAGCTGTGGTAGGCAAAGCATGGGGGTGGCTGCGCTCATGGGGTGGCACTGATGTGTCAAAGAATACCACCATCGTGACAGCCAAGGGCCAGATACATGACTTCAGCAAGCAGGGCCCCAGGGGGTGGACCTCTTGGATCTGGGGAGGGTTGAGACAAAGTGACCAAAGCAGTCCAGTGGAGGAGTACTGGGAGGCGCAGGAGAAGCTTCAGCCCATGGAAATGAATGTCCAGGAGACGGGGGCAAATTCACAGCAAGTTACTAGGTGGTGGAACAAATATCTCCACACTTCTTACCTTCCGTGGCCTAGGAAAACGGAAGCAAGCGGACTGAGACGCAGGAAACGGGATGGTCAGAATGTAGATCCGTGGGACTGTGATGTTGATGGGGACTTTTCTGACTACGGGACGCCTCCTCCGTCTCCTACACCTCCTTCCTTTCAGCTGACATCCCCTTTTCGATTCTTTGCGCACAGTTTGAAGGTGGAAATAGTGCCGGAGCACTACGAGATCTCTTTCAACTTCCTCCGCCACTTGTTTGATCTGTTTGTGGTGGGCTTCCTGTGGACTGTGTCCCCCCCTGCCAAGCTGATCCTGGAGGTGTTGGGGGTCCAGGGAGCGCTGAGGCTGTGGCTCCATGGTATGGCCATGTTCTTTGTCTCCACAGTTGGGATGGCAGGATTACTGTGGCTGATCCAGGAGTATCTCCCTCAGTTTGCGTTGATCTATGGCATTGTCCAGGCACTGGTGATCTCGGTCAGCGTTCGCCAGAGTGTGATGCTCGGCGTAGAGGTAGAAAAAGACGAGAAGGATGACGAGGGCGTGGAGACCGAGGAACCCAAAGAAAAGCTTGTGTCTGTTAAGGACAAGGTGAAGACGAGTTAAGTTTAAGGTAAGCCCCTTCATTGGTCTGATGGGATGTTTAGGTTACATTTTACCACCTGCTCAAAGTTTTATTTTATTTTATTTTTTTCCCTCTCTCTGGCAATTTGTCTTGGTGTTTTTGGTCTCATGACTGCATAAGTTACATTGAGAAACTCCCAAACTAAAAACCTAAAAGCATTTTGATCACAATAAAACGGTACTAAACAACCGTACAGGTGAAAACACAGACAGCTGAAGCTACAGCACTGTCACTGCAGGTAGTTTAGCTAGGTCAGTCAATAGTTAAGACCTGTTTTTTATCGGGGGATATACTTTTTTTTTTTTTTTTTTTTTAATCAAATTTTTAAAAACCCAAATAACATCAGAATCTACCTCAAAAATGCAGTATTATTTTGGGCTTTAACACTAACTAGTTACACTTGTTGCACTTCATAATAAAATAAAAAATTGCTCCACCTTGACTAACTACAGCACAAAATACTACTTCCACATACACTGAGTTCAGTAAAAACCCTATTCTATAATACATTGGTTCCCAAACTGGGGCAGAACAAGTACCAACTTCTGAAAATAACTGTACTGGACCTTTGCTAGTGTTTTTTTATATCGTGGTATTGCTATTTTTTTTCTTTTTTTCTTTTTAGAAGTATATTGAGGGGAGGTGTAGATGTGAACTGAGTGGTTAGCTGTGTTTTGATATGGCTCATTTTGGCCACAAGTTGTGTTCTGATGATGATTTGATATGCTAGGTATTTGTCCTCAGCTTACTTATAGCACATACTGCCAGCTCTTTAGTCCGATTATTCTTCTGTATTTTCCTCTTTTGTTGAAGAGCTTGTCAACTTCATGTGGAACCTTGTTAGTGAAGGCATTCCCAATGGAATGTGTGTCTTGTAGTCAACGTTGGTCTGAAGGGAGAGTTGCCATTGTGGTAAGGTCAGGATGATAGCAGACTGTTACATGGAGATTCTTTTTTTGTGTGGAAGGTGACTAGGTGAGGCTGCTCCTTAATGTTGTATGTTTAAATTGCATTTAGCACATTCATTAAAGGCTGGGGTTAACTGATGACACACACACCATAGAAAAAGAAGTGTGAGATTCAGAGTGGTGTGAAACCAGACACAGATAATTCAGTTTATCTGCCAGAGGCCTCAGATCTCCCACTGCTTCATTTTTCATAGTTATCTGTTTACAGAGAAATGTTAGTGTTTATTATGTCAAAACAAGCATCAGCCAGACGTCAGAGATGATGGAATACATGTAGTTGAAATGAGTACGATAACATCCTGTTATATCCTGTGTACCCACAGTACAGTTCCTTCCATTACATTTTGACTCTTACTGAAGTAAAGTTCTGCTTCAGTTATTATAACTGGGTCTCATTGTCTTAGTTATCATTTCTGTCAGTCATGATAAGATTGTTCTCACCGTGAATTTCTGAGATCAGCGAACTCTGACTCGCTACTGATGTAATCTGGCAGGTCGTAAAAAGTCAGTCTGAGGATCAGACCGGTTGGAAACAAACCAACTGTTTATTTCTGTCATCTGAGTGAGCGCAGCTGCATGTGGCCAATACGGGTCCCTCAACAGGACCACTGCACACAGCTGGAGTCCAGTCAGTCAAAGTGGAAGCAGGAAGTGCTTACAACACACAGTTTGGCTAACAATGGCCCCGTCACCTTTTTGTTTTCTCTTCCAGTTAGGTTTGATTAAAACCTTATATTTACTGACATTGACCCCCACATATGATGTCCAGGCTCTGTCAAAATTATTTATAATTGCCAAAGATGCAGATTCACACTGGACTAATATTATCAGCTGACCTCTGTGTTTGGAGAAATATGGTCGGTAATTGGTTATATGTTGCTGTACTGTGTTTTCCAGATCAGCTGATCTTTAAGAGAGCTGTGTTGTTTCCACAGACGGTGAGAAGTTGCTGCCCATCCAGGAGTCGTCCAACATCAGTCCAGCTGTGTCAGACCTCCTCCAGCGGGACTGCAACCTCCGTGTTCTGCACAGTCCTTACAAAACTCCTGTCACTTTATGTTCAACACTATTGATCTGCATTTATAGACGTCTGTCTTCCCTTGGCCTTAAAGTTGTCACCAGAATGTTGACTAATAGCAGTATAAAGTTTAGTATCACAAAGTACACTACTACTCTAATGGTGGTCAGTAATGTTAGAGGCCATCGATGAATAATCTGTTGTGTTAACGTTTCATTTCTTGTCCCGTGGGACTATTTTTCTCATGATTCACCAAAAGGCAGTCACCCGGTTTGGGACCAGGTGACTGCCTTGGGTGCATTCTGGGCAAGAAGAAATGAACAACCAAATACACCGCCTAAATGATCAGAAACTTTAGGCATCACCGTGAGAAGGTAAGGAATGCAAAGGGATAGAAACCACTGCATTACCAAGAACTGGTTGAGTGAAACATTGTAGGGGGGGCCGAGAGAAGCAGAGTTTCAGCACAGGGGAGTCTTCACATGGGAGTATTTAGCAAAGGCACAGATGCTGAGAAGAGAAACCACAGTGCGCCAGAAATATCCCAGTGCCCCTGAAGGTCAGGTCACTGACTGTACAACAGGAAACTGCTCCCACACAGACGGGCGGCTGCTGCTGTTCGGTCTGTTCAGACTGTGGTCACTCATTTCGTTCTGAAGGCCACATCAGGGGAATTTGGAATCATATGGTTCCAGTTGATTGGGGTTCAGTTTTAATCACTGACTGTGTCTGTCTGTGGCCACCATCTTTGTCCCTTAAGGCACCGTCATATTTCACGCTCTCCCATCAAATATTCATCCCATCTTTAATTTAATTCAGCTGAAGCTGGAAACGCAGGCACATTCAGGCCTGTGCGTTTCCTGTTTCAGTGCCATCTCTCGCTGTCTCCAATACACTCGCTCTGTATTTGGAAACGGAGAAGCGCTGTGTCGTCACCTAGTGCAGTACAATAATAAACTGCAATATTGCTTTGTTTACAGTCTGTAATCGAGCTGCTTAATATTTTTGTATACTCTCATCCCACCTGTGCCGTCGCATCCCTTTCCAGAGCAGAGTGCAGAACAGAAGGCTGATGTGAACGGACCTTTTTAAATGGAGCAAATCCCACTGTGGTCAATGGTGGGAAGCCTGAGAGGTTGTTAGTACTAACCTGTCAATAAGCACACACACGCACACTACAGAATATAGTGCATTAAAGCCATACTATCTCCCTAACTCAGCATTGACCTCCAACTTTGTTTCTTCAAAATAAAATGTGTATTTTGAGACCGAAGACTAGTTGAATGGAATGCAATGGTTAAGTCTATGGCAGGGGTCTTCAACGTTTTATAAGCCGAGGACCCCTTAACTGGACTTAAACAGATCAGGGACCCCCTACTACATATATTGTATAAAATTAAGTTGCATATAGGCCTACAATAACGTGGGACAGCATAAGTATACATACCTTTTTAGTGCTTCGAATACTCCGCTATTAAAATAATTGTTGGCATGATTTTATAAATCATGTTTTAATGTTAACATATATGTGGCACACTTAACTGTATCTGTGGATGGCTGCCTTACCTATAGGCCAGTAAGCCCATAGGTGCAGTAGTCAGTGTTTTAGTAGGCTGATTTATATTTGCTAATATGTGCAGTAACTTGTTGAAGAGCTCTGTTCTATGGGGTTTTCTTTTTTTGGAACAGCATCTAAAGGCCGTTAAGAGGTTTCAGTGCTCAGCTGTGATGGTTGCTGCTTGTTCTAGACTAAGAAATAGAACAATCGTTATTTCTGCTGGTGAATCTGTTTTGTACTTTATGTATGTTCACATATTTAAGTGAAAAAGGCCTTTCCTGAAACCTCCCAAAATACAGAACAAGGCACTGTTACTGTTTCTTGTCTTGTATCTGTGTAGGGGTTTTCAGTGACCCATAATACCAGCAGCACATGTGAATGTGTCCTTTGTACACACTAGTTTCTTGCCCATCATATTGCTCAGTTCAAACGTCTCTTTTCTCCACAACTATGTGTTTTTATGGGCTCTTACTTCCTTGTCATGCTTTAGATTTAAAGGTACAACAATGAAAAGACCAAACATAGAATTTGGTTTTTGTGCACAAAAGCATGTTTTGCACTCCCGTTGCATTGAAGCACATTTGACTTGCATTAGACATTCTCTATAGCATGTGCTGCTCATCCATTTATTCCACACACATGCATATGTTTGCTTACTTGTATCAGCCTGTGAGATGTGGATGCTGGCGGCTGACAATATTGAGATGAAATCATTTAATCTTGTTGAAATGAAAGTGTGTGTGTACATGATGTATGACAAAATTAGAATAAAAATTTTCTCATGAAAACGCAACTGGCAACTACTGCCAAAAAACCTTGAGTATACTCCTGAGCACACACTGCCAGAGTGACATGGAATGGAATGTTACATGGTCTTCTCATTTTAATTTTCAAATTGGCAGATAATGTGCGATAATGTAAACGTGAAAATGGAATTGCAGACTTTAGAATTTTGGGCTGAAACAATTGATTTGTCAGTCGCCAGAAAATGTATCTGCAGCTATTTAGATAATCGATGGCTTGTTTAAGTCATTTTTTTTTCCCAGGCAAAACCTTTCCTAGTTCCAGCTTCTCAGCTGCATTATTATTATTATTATTATTATTATTATTATTATTATTACGGCAAGAGAAGTCATTTGAAGATGGACCTTTAGGAAATTGTGATGGCCATTCCCCTGTATTTTGATCCTTTTATAGACAAAACAATAATACAAATAATTGTTAGCTGCAGCCCTTTATTAATTTGAACTATATTTTGACTGATATTGTTACTAAATAAAAATTTTGTGGTTAATTTAATAAGACTTTAAAATCAGGTCATAAAAAAAGTCAGATTTTCAAGTTTTATTTTACATTGTCTGCCAATTTGTAAAAAAGAAAAGGTGCATTTCATCATTGTTGGGGCCATGTTATGCTAAGGAATGTACTGCAAATGATTGGAACTGTAGTTTTAATTTTGGCAGTATTTCCAAACATTACAATCGGATTAAGAAATTTGAATTTAAATGTTTTGGTGTACACAAATGGAAAATGAAATTTGACCAAACGTCTTTCAACAATTTGTGTTCCAAGAAGGCGACGCAGTGTCTCCAACTCGTTGTTGCCTTTTATTCATTGTTTGCTTATGTGAGAGTTTTATTGCAGTGATATTAACGCTTGTAAGGAGAGCTATTTTTATATGAGCAGCCTGCCCACACACCTAACAAGTGCTGGATCACTGTAGCTGTGCAGAGACGCCGTCCTGCTTCCCTAAATAAGCAGGACGAAGCTCACATGGTGTCATTTGAACTCTGCTGTGAACTGTGACTGTACACCTGAAGCCAACACTACACTGAGGGGGAAATAAAGAGTCTCTTTTATTAGATTGTCTGCCTGCTTTTGATTTCCTACACATCTTTGAAATCCTACATTAAATGAAACAAATGCAATGATGGCGTATTGGTTAAGCTGGGATGATCTTTTTAGTAGAAGCAACCATAGAAGAGCATCAGATGTTCCCAGCCAAAGAAGAGTCCTAACAGCACCACACCACTGCAAACTGCAGCCAGCTACTGTTCAAAGCAAGGGCGTAGGTTAGGTTTCAACATTTCAATAACCGGGGGCATCAAACACTTAATTTCCTGAATTCTGGTGAACATTTATGCAACAATGTGTGCCTTTTCTGCATCAGTCTATGGTGCAAATGTCTTTGTGTAATAGAAATGTTTATACAATATTCTCCTGTATTGTTTAAAACTTTCTGCATATTCAAAACATCACTAATGTTTCGGGATGTTTTAAAGAGTTTCCCTGAGAAAAGTTGTTTAGCCCGGTGGCAAGTGTCTTTTTTTGACGAGGGTTAGGGTTGTGGTAGTCTCGCTTTGCCAGACCTTCCTTCACAGTGCTATGGAGGAGAGTCTGACTAGTCCACACAGCATTCTGGGATGGGAGAAAAATGTGAAAAAAATGAAATTTGAAATGTGTAAGTTTCCAACCAATTGTATTGTAGTTCAAAAAATGTCTGAAAAATAATTCCCAGAGACTTACCAGGCTTACAATACACTGGGGGAACCCTGATGTGGCGGTGATCCAGCATTGGATCGGACCGAGGTCATTTTTTAGCATTTATGCTATACTACATCTTTTTAAATAATTTTAGGTACGAAGAAAAGCAAAATGTTGCCTTTAGACCACAGCGGGGACTGCAAAAGTGTGCACAGCTAAGTGGTGTCATACTCCTGCGTAATATATAACACACACAGTTTGATCCCAGTTGAAAACTTTAATTCACATTACATCTGCTCTCATAATGCCTAATAATATATACAGAAAGGTGCAATACCAGGACAAGAACAATGTCCATATGTAACAATGCCGGTGTGTATAGACAGAACAGACAGTGGGGGGGGTAACCACGGTGAGCTGTGATCCAGTTCCATACGTACAGCCTGGTCGGGAAAGGACGTCCAATCACAGAGCGCTGCGTCCTCAGCCAAGTGGTCGTGCACAGCGCAGCAGGAAAAGCACAAACAGCCACAGTCTTTAAACCGAGTTCATAGTCATATTGTAGATTTTATTTTTTACGCCCGACATGAAGCTGAATTTAACGGGAACCTATGGGTGTTAAGTGAAATGAACCTGTCTTAAATGCCACTCATTAAACATCCTGTGCAAAGACATAACTCCAAAACAATTCTTCAGATGCCAAAATGTCATCATTTCTACGATTGTCCCGTGGATTCAACAGATTCACCTGAAATCAATCACGCAAATGAAAACCAGCAGAGGATTTTAACACATTTAAAATACCTACACTCTTCTAACGCTGTCAGAAAATGAAATAAACACAGAGTGATTACAGCAGACGGAGCGTTACAGGTGTGCAGAAAGAATCAAAGCTTTGGTGAGGAGGCGAGAGCTAAACTTTGACAGGACTAGCCAGGCCCCGTTCTTCACGTGGAGCTGAACCAATCCAGGGTCACAAGATGTCAGCCAGACATTCAGTTCTTCCAACACAGGTGATGGATATATTCTTCAAAGTTCAAAGCAGATATTAACAGCTGGCGTGGTGACAGGTTGAGTAATGTCCCTCACCTTCACACAGACCATACTGACCATAGTCAGAAACGTAATGGATTCTCGAGGCCAATAGTGGTATTGATATTAGAGAGTTTAAACATGTTTTAAATGACATCAGCCAGTATAGCGGCTAGTATCGGCTGAAATATCCGCCTGGCTGATAGATAAGTCTCTCAATCTAACTGTGAAATGAAAGTTAACCCTGAGGACTGCCAGAGCCTGTAATAAAGAACAATCTGTAACTTCACTAATCTGATTGAGAGCTTAATAAGCCCGACCCCGAGGTGTACTTTTGGACCCAGCGCTGTCTTTTGAAGCTCAGAGGACTGAAGTAGTGCAGTCCTACTTTGTCCAACTGAGACAGCTAACCAAGACTGGCTCATTTCTTCCCTCTGCAGATGTAGAAAAGCTCCTCCATGCTTTATCTCCTCCAGACTACTGCCACGCACTTTAATCTGGTATCAGCAGGCCAAACATCCAAAGACTGCAGCGCATACAGCCAGGTTTTTAACTCCACATCCCAGCCACCCTTGCTGCCCTTCTACTGGTTACCTATGCGTTTTACAAGCAATTTTATAGCTTGGTTTTCAAATGCTCAGGCTCCTATCGGCCTCTATAAAAGGACTTCTAGGGGCGGGCAATGGAAATTAGCAATAGCTATAACTGCTGGGATGCTGTACATTGGAGATTTGTTACACAAATGTCTATGTCTTAGCATCTGTCCCTATTCAAATGAACATGAAATTAAATCTATCTGTGACCTGATGGCTGCCCTCCTCATGGATCCTAACCCTGGTGCCGTCCCTTCAGGTGACCGGGCCTTTGCTGTACACGCCAAACTCAGAATCCTCTTTCAAATCTCATTCTAAAACTCACGTTTCTCATATGGCTTTTTTTCTGAACTGATGTTTGTTGCAATTATATTATATCTTGTGTTTTGGATGGGTGACATATAAATAAAGTTAGTATTATTAGTTTTTGCTATGACACGCAGCTTCAGAGAAACAGAACAGGTTGGAAGAAGTGAAAGATCCAGTGTTAAATCATGTGAATGAAGTTCTCCGCACATGCAAAGCCGGGCCCAGAGCTGGTTCTGTAGGGCTAACGGGTGATACTGGTGGTGCTGAGGGGTAATAATGTGACGACAGTGTATATGTTCTGTCACTGGGCAAGAACTTTAAAACTGCTCTGAAAAATCACAGACAGCAATACTGGCTCAGCCTAATATAAAGTGAGATCTTTTGTCGTGTCCACTCTATTCTACGTCTCACATACTGCTTTTGCAGGGCCGGGCATCGCAAGGATTTCCCAAATCCATTACATCATCCATTCCATATCAGTTAGGTTAGAGGATTTTCACATACAACACCACATTATCTCGGATATAAAAGAGGTTCTCAGAGAACTTCTGCTGTAAACTGTACAAGCAAGAAGCAACCCTCAGATATATATTTTATTTTATAATGCACCAGGTTCATGTTTAACATTAAGAAACCACATCCATGGTGAAAAGGCAGATATTAAAAGATTAATTTCTGGATTTTATTAATCAATATCAGATCACTCAAACAAAGATTGGATTTTAACTGGAGGATGGATTATTTGAACCTAGCCCTAGTGGTTTGTAATGGCACGGTTACTACACAGACTGGGCTCCACTGCATGTCCAGGGTTAGCAAGTTTATGAATGAAAGAGCAGCAAATCAAACATAGAATACTAAACAATGTGCAGTATTATATACAATTAACTCTGTCAAAAGGAAACCCAGAGGCAGGTAGCCTGTGTGTGTGTGTGTGTGTGTGTGTTCTTGTTTAACTACATTTGTGGGGTCCAAAAACTGGGAATACAGTATACTTGTGGGGTCCGGGCAGCTTTGTGGGGCCAAAATGATGGACCCCACAACATTAAAGGGCAGTTTGAGGGTTAAGACTTGGTTTTAGGATTAGGGTTAGAATTAGGTTATAGTTAGGGAGAGGGTAAGGGGCTAGGGAATGCATTATGTCAATGACGGGTCCCCACAAAGATAGTGAGACGCACTGTGTGTGTGTGTGTGTGTGTGTGTGTGTGTGTGTGTGTGTGTGTGTGTGTGTGTGTGAGAGAGAGAGAGAGAGAGAGAGACACACTGCATGCTGCCGGGGGCACACAGCCAGACTGCACTGATGTCATTCATTATGGTTACATTAGATCCAGTGCTTTTATACCTTTCAGCGCATTCATGGCACAAACACTTTGCATTACTGCTGATGCACTCCAAAGTGCTTTTGCTCGGCTTCATCAGCAGCCATTAGTTTCCGCTCATCTTACTACAGTATCACGGGGTCTGCACTGTCAAGTAAAAGGGCCAAAACATGCACAAACATCGCCATAGTCCAACGCATCAGCCCTGCGCGTCTGTGTGTTAAAAGGTCATGTTTTAGCGGCTGAAAGGAGACCAGCTTTTTCAATAAGGCTCATTCATAATCCGTGTTGTCTTCCGACATGGTGACATCACTACAATAGAAGTATGTAACTAGTGTTTTTACGTGCGTTAGCTCATTTATTACAGCCCGATAGTTTACATTACTGCTGCTGACCGTTTCCCAAAGCACAGTGAAGTCATACAGCATCATTTCTGTTTTTCATTGTTGTAAAAGTTTAGTTACCATTGGCTGCTCAAGCAAGCTGATGACGCATTTTGTGTAAAAAAAAAATCAATACCTTTTAAATCAGTCAAATTTGCCAACATATTTTCACTACCGTGAATATCTTTGGGTTTCTGGACAGAACAAGCCATTTTCAGATGTCGCCTCATAGCTTGTGTTCTTTTTTCTTCTTTTTTTTTGACATTCTGAAGATTAAAACGATTGACAAATGAATTGAAAACAAATCAATTATAGATCAGAACAGATCTGTCAACGTGTCAGTAATCTGCAACTATGATAATTGAGTACTGCTAATCTTTTGTCGTTCTGAAGTAAGAGTGCCAAACGCTCGCTGGTTCTAGCCTCTGCGGTGTGAGGATCGGATACTTCCGCTGGTCCTGGATAGTGGCGCGGACACGGTTCTGTCTGCTGACATCGACTACTCCATTGACTGAGAAAATATTCAGCAGATTAAGGGATGACGAAACTAATCGTCTGTTGTGACCTTAATTGCATCTCTGCATAACAACTCTGACAAAAGTCAAAGTTCACTGTGAGGGATCTCAAACCTCAGAGTTTATTGAACAGCATAGTGAAATAAACGGAAACCAACGGCTGCCTGACAAGTAGCAAAGCGTTTTAATCCCACCATTCTGCTCCATGCTTTGGAAATGCTCAGCAGTGATGCAATGCGTGCTGTGTGTGGTCTGTTCTAAAAGAGCTGGAACACACAAAAAAAAGACCGCTATGGCCTCCAACATTCTATTATTACAGCAGGTCTCCTTTTGGTGCTTTAAAAGCACTACTTCTTTAAAAGAAATTTGAAAATGTCAACTTGTAGCTTTCATTCCAAGTTATGTATGTCAGTTGGCACAATACTGAGCATGCGTTTAGCTGTTGAAAGGAGAGCAGGATTTTCAATGTGGCTAATTCAGTAATCCCTGTTGCTCTGTGTTTCCAGAGCAGCAGCCCCGGCTCCAGCAGAGTGTCTGGCAGCATCAGGCCTACCTGGGCTTCAGTGATGGAGCTAAGCTAAACAAGAGTGCAGCGCTGTAATGTGTCACTGTCGTGCTGAGCCACGCTAGTGTGTGTGTGGCCCTCCAGAGTTTGGGGGCCTCGTGGTTCCCCCGCCGCCCCCCTGTCCAGGACCCCTCCTGCCGTGGCCCAGGATGCAGTGAGCGCTGCCGCAGCCTTCGTCGTCATCGTCTCCGTCGCTTTCAGAGGACGACTCTCCAAACTGCCGTGGCTTCTCGTAGATACAGCAGCCTGCAGGGACACGACACACAGCACCGGGTCACAGCGGATCAGAAACACAACTAACAGCACTGGGTCAGAACTGATCTAGTCTATATCGACCACCGTTAATTAACGGGATAATTCCGTAGCCGCCGGAAGTTTCTGCCGCATGTCCCTCACTTTCCGCTTTCTTTGAGTTGACTTTAAAGGAATACGCCACCGTTTGTTGAAATAGGGCTTATCACGGTCTCCCCTGGCTGTAGATAGGTGGGCCAACGCATTTTTTGTCTCCGTGCAAGTAATTAGGTTGTTTTTTTGTCTTTTGTTGGCTCACTTATACTCACAACATGCTAACCGGCAACATAGGATTCTATTCACTACGCTAAGCTAACTAGCGGCGGCGCTGCCGGTGTTGCACCGGACTAATACAATGCGTGCACAAAAAAAGCGTTGGCCCACCTATCTACAGCTAGGGGAGACCGTGATAAGCCCTATTTCGACAAACGGTGGCGTATCCCTTTAAAGTCCACTCGCATGGAGCAACATTAACCTCTGAGCAACGTTACACGCTATGAACGTCAAGTTTTGAAGAAACTTTGGACGGTGCAACAAGGCAGGCCTGCTTGGTTTCATTTCAGGGAATGATTGTAAAGATTTACAAAGAATATGTTTAGGGCATTTCCTCTCTAACTGGGACGTTTTGGGACCGATTGGCGGGATTGCTGTGGACCAAGTACACACAGAGATCCACTGGTAAGAGCCAATGAGGTTTAACCATGTATCAGATAATTTAAATAGCTCACGTTACTGTATTGTGTCAACAGTTAACTTCACAAAATAAAACTCCACATACAATATTTAATGGAGTGCCAGTGTTCCTTCCTGAGACTATTTAGCAGAGCCACTGCCGCTGCTTCCGGAGCTTAGCACCGCCCAAGATGATTGTGACTGGTTTAAAGAAATGCAAACAACCCCTGACTGTTTCTTCTCCTATCCAGGAGTGTATGCTCCTGTTGCCAGACCTTCCTCTGCAGCGCTGTGGAGATAGAGCTGCCGATGCGAGACTAGGACTGATCAGCACCAGGTCAGAACTGATCCAGGTGATCACATCTACATCTGGTGCCTTCACTGACTCACTGTAAGCTCAGAGCTCTCAGGTTGAAAATCAGAACTACAACATGACACCGTTCAAACATTTCTGTTCAGAAATAGTAACTAAAAAGGGAGCGTGGGGTAAAAATAGCTTTCCAGCTGTTTGATCTGATGAATCCAGAAGTGCTGCAGGAAGCAGACGGTTATAAATAGGGCTGCACGATATGAGGAAAATATATATTATTTTGACTGATATTGGGATTGCAATATGGTTCACAACATTGGAGGGAATGATCATTTTTATTCTCGTTCTCATTTTCAATTCAAAATGTTAAAATAAAAATGTAACTGATTATAGTGTGATTTTTGTGAGGGTCTGTACCAAACATAGATTTTTTCTTTAGTCTGTAGGAAAGGACTTGTAGGCCGGGCCGGGTCTCTGCAGCACCACAATACTTCAATCAGATTGGTTTGACCCAGATTTAGCCTTTAACAAATATTGTACATTTGGAGAATAAAGTGATTCTGATGTCTTAGCTACTTTATGCATGACACATATTGGTATTGCCAGGATGAGTTAAGTAACTCATCATTCATGTCAATAGTGCTATGCATGTCTTGGGGAAGTTTTTATGATTTTATGCTATTTTTAATGTATATATTGAAGGTGCAAAATTAACGAACGCACGTGTTTGCAGAGTTCAAAATTAGCACTATCTACCAGCCAAATACTGGTAAAATTGAAAAGTGACTGGTAGATTTGCTTCACTCACCAGCCAAAAAAAACAATGGTAATCTATTGAGTGGCTGGTAAGATTCGAACATTCACTAGCCATTTGACTGGCGGACGAAAAAGTTCATTTTGGACCCTGTTTGTTCGGTTTGACTTTTTTTCTATTTGAGATCAAACCCTTCTGAGCTTTTGAACCTCAGTTCCCATCATTCTTTGGGTGATGCAAACTGGACTATAATATTGCCATGGAGTCAATGAGTTATCTGTGGGCTCCAACCATAAAATGCCCTCTAACCATGGATGTACAGCTAAACATCCCGGGATTCATCTGATACTAAAGAAAACATCTCAACGTGATGATTGTGAAGCGGGATCTTAAGTTACTGTAAGGACTGTCTCTTATTCTATGTTTGGTAAGCTGATTTATAACCATTTATCTGCAGTGGACATCCACTATCATAGTAAGTCATTTCAGGATATGCAGCACTACAAAGCAAATAGAAAAAGGGAAAGCAAGAAATAGTTCTATATACTGTGATTGGTTCATTGGTGGGTTGTAGCAGCTGCCATATCGGGAGAATTAGCTCCTAGATTTTGACACTGAATTTGGATCTAGCCTCCAAAGCTCTAAAACTGTTGCTGGTCGTGGCTCACTGTGACATATAGGACCACTGTTTAAGACGGACAACCTAAAGATTGTTAATTTTGGTCTGACACAGGCAGCACAAAGTCATACAGTGTTATATGGGCCTTGATATGGAACATGGACTCACATTTTGAAGACCTTCTTCCTAGGTGCTCGTTATCGACGGTGTCACTGGACCACTCCACCTTCTTCTCCGTCTTCCTCTTCCTCAGCTTGATGGTCAGGCTGCGTCCCTCCTGTAACATGAGACAGCTCGGTTAGATACTGGCCATCCAATGGGAACTAGGCGCAGACAGTGTTTAACGCTGTCATCATCACACAGCACAAAGCCCCTGCAGTCTAGATAGGGCCGCTGGGCAATATAGCCATATTATATCAATAGCAGGATATGAGACTAGAAATTGTCTTAGATTTTGGATATCGTGATGTGACACAAGTGTTGCCTTTTCCTGGTTTTAAAGGCTGCATTACAGTAAAGTGATGTCATTTCCTTCAGTGGGATTGAAAAGATGCATGGCAAATTAACTACTGCATGGCCCAAAGTATGTGGACACCTGAACATCCCAGCCACATGTTATAGTTGAACATGTGATTCCCTGTCCAACAGGGGCATTTCTAGGACTTTAAGAGGTTGGGGGCTTAGCAGGGATCCATTTAAATAAACCGAAAGCAATGCAAAACGGCGATTACCGTATATGTCCATTTTAGCTGCCCAGTTTGTAGATGTAAGTTAGATGGCACCAACATTTGGCCTAATCATAACTGGCCTGGCAACCCAAAGGCCAAGGTGTTGTTTCCAGATTTGTGTACTGACTTATTATGTTGGGGGTCTGGGGGGTCCTCTGGGGGTGTTTTTACTGTAATCATTGCCTTTTCAGTGCCCTCAAGGCTCAATGGAGTGCATGTCTGGATATGATTTGACTTGACATTTTGACACTTTAGTACCGACAAGAAGACCTGAGTTCAATACCAGGTGTGGTGTGTGCCCATAGGTCCAGAATGGTAGTTACCTGAAACATTAGACCTGAACCTGCTCCAGAGAACCGCAGCCTGGCGTTCCAGCCAGAGGAGCTAACGTCACTGTCAATGCATGACGTTACAAGACAGCATTTAGCACATAACCAAGACATACGGTTGCTGTAATGCCAAAAGTAGCCTACTTGTATTGCCATTTTAGAGGAGATTAACGCAATTAACGTAACCCGTTAGGCCTCGTCGTGTAGCTTCACAAGGCTGGGCTGAGAGCCGGGGTAAGCTATGGTTTCAGGCTGACTTGTGAACGCGGTACACAGGCAGAGCGAGCTCCATCCTGCTGGAAACCACCGAGCGGTTTGTAACGTGACTCTGCAGTAACGGTTGCTAGCAAACCGTGTTCACGGCCAGCATGCTTACCTGCTGGGGCGGTGGCGGTGTGCTAGTCTGAACAGTCTCCGTTATCGTCTCACTTGAAGTCCCGGGAACCTCCGCCATCCCTGGAGCTGTTTTGCTAACGCGACCGTTAGCTAGCTAGCTTTAGGATATAAAGAACCGGAGTCCACCGTCAGTTGAGAGCTAGTGTGTGTATAATATAACGATATGATCGCTACAACGGCGACCCTGGTTCTTTAAATCACACTCCGTATTCAGACTGAAGGTTGTTGACCTGAAAATGTCGAGGCGTTGAACACTACGGGGAGATGTGGCTAACTCAAAGTCAAGCTGAAAAGTTGGTCACACTCAAAACGGAAGTGAAACGTTTTTATGGCAGAAAGATTTTTTCAGCTAACGTTATGTAGCTAAATCATGTCGCACAAACAAAAATACAGCCAAACCACTGTTTTGTGTTGTTTTATAACATTATGTATGCAGCGAAACAGCATTTAGGACATTCATATTGCATTTTTGGTTATATTATTTCCATATGTTGTCTTATTTTTAAATGTAGGCAGGATGCTTCGTTTCTTTTTTTTTTGCTTTGCCGAGACAGTTTAGCAGCCAGCTTAGTGTTGTGGGGAAGATATTTCCAGACGGACAGCGGTTATTTCCGCTTGTCCGTGAAGTTGTAAGAGTCCGTCAACAAACAGCATCCACATGCCGAGAATAAAACAAGGACAACTATTATAACAGAGTAA
The DNA here is from genome assembly GCF_010015445.1 of Perca fluviatilis. Lineage (NCBI taxonomy): Eukaryota > Metazoa > Chordata > Actinopteri > Perciformes > Percidae > Perca > Perca fluviatilis. The sequence goes on along the minus strand of NC_053124.1, from coordinate 5,426,355 downwards.
TATGAAATGACAATTATTCTGAGAGATTACAATGATGTAACGTTAGTGTTTACATACAATGACAAACATTGTTGAATGTACTTTGTCGCTCGGACTTAAAATGACGAAGTGGCTAAGTTAAAAGGTCGTGGCTAGCATTCTGAGCACTGCATTGAAGGCACAGTAAGTAAAGCAGTTGAACTGTCATCGCAGATACGCTTATTTCATGTTTAGCTAATTTATTAGCAAGCTTCTCTGAATCAACAGCCGACTTTTACGTGACGTGACGTGTGTGTGTGTGTGTGTGTGTGTGTGTGTGTGTGTGTGTGTGTTGTGTGTGTGTGCGCGCGCGCGCGCGCGTGTGCGTTTAGGGATGTGGAGGGCAGGTCGTGTCCTGAGTTGGAGGCTGCCAGGAGAAGGAGCAGCTAGACTTTGTTTCGGCTTCCCACCCAAACCTTCCTCCTCCTCCTCCCAGTCCAACTCCTCTCCCCGGCCCAAAGCAGAGAAACGGAGGCGTAGACGAGAGCGGGAGGAGGCCATACTGTCAAGTCAACACAGTGTAAGTAGGAAGGAAGCATCAGGTAAAGACAGTCGCTGTAAACCCCTCCATCCAAAGTCTAAAATGCTGAATGACAGCAAAAACGCTTCCTAAGGGTCTCTTCGTTATTTATTTCAGGGGCCACCGGAGGAGTTTTGGGACCTTTAGTCAAAATAGACATGGCCCTCCCCTCGCCAGTAATACTTTTTCTATGACCCTCCCCAACAATTTATCGATACCTTCTGTACTGGTTTACGCTTGGCAGAGATGAACAGATCACCATTGTTTTTTTTTTACAGCCATGACATACGTGACTAAACCTCTGTTTTCTCATCTGACGCATCACACTCCTCTGTTATGGTGTGGTGGCCATTTCAGTAGATTTACTCACTAAGGTAAGGTAAAGGAACTTTATTGTCACATACATGTAGCGAAATTCATTCTCTGCATTTAACCCATCCCTCAAGGGAGCAGTGGGCAGCCAATCACAGCGCCCGGGGACCAACTCCAGATCTGAGCCAGTGCCTTGATCAAGGGCACTGACTGGAGAACCTAGTACATGTTTTTGACTAACATTGTTGTGGAAACACAATAAGCATGGAAACTAAATGCACACTTCCTGCATTACTGCATTACTTCAAATACTAAGTTAATCATCTAGTAAACTAGTATTCACATGAAATAAAACAATAAAACATTGACACCATTCAGCAAAGCACTCTGGGTAACAAATTCGACACACAAACTGGTTGCTATGGACTCGTCACTAGGCTTCCTCCACTTCGCCGTTTAAACAAAGTGGAACAAACGTAAATCCAAACTCATGGGTCCAGAGTCGCAGCCAAAGCCGAAGCCAAAGACCGCTGTTAGGCGGCAGCAGCTCTTCTTTGTTTTCAAGTTGTTTGTATCCCACAAAGATGAACAGAGATCCTGAGCAGTGCATCACACAGATGAAGAGTATAGTGCAAACATTCCTCCAGGGCTAGCAGGTGGCAGGTGGCATCTCAGCTGGTAAGAAAATATTGTATAGGGACAGTAGAAGTGGATAGGTTATTCAGATTGATTAATGACATGTGTTAGCGGTCTCAGTGTGCAAGGTGGTTTTGTGCATTCTCTTAACAGTGTGGAAGTGTTATTGCTTTTACGTAAATAATTTATTTGAACAAGTTCTGAAAAAATATACTATGTAGTCCTAGCTCTCGATGTAGATGCTGTGATGGTTGACAGTGTTTCCTCTAGAATTGTTTTCAGCAGCGGGGGTGGGACTGTTGAACTGTTAGCTAACTGTTACCTGGAAACAGCGTGTAGATTCTTTTTAGCATCTCACATCACACTTTCAGTCAGAAACATTGTGCCAAAATATGAACAATAAGAGGGTGTATTTCTATAAATCTTTAATGGTTAGAAAACGTGTTGCCGTATAAACCTGCAACTTAATGGCGTGTTGGTTTTAAAAAATATTGAGAAGGTATTAAAAATGGAATTAAAAGGTATTGAATTTATCTCCAGGACTTCTGTATATACCCTGAAAACAACTTTTTAGTGTATTACCAAAACAAGTTGCTTCCCGAGGCTATTTTGCAGCGGCACCGTTGCTCCTTTGTGACGAAAAGAGAGCTGAGCCAGAAGGCAAAGCTCTCGATCTATCGGTCAGTTTTCGTTCCTACCCTCACCTATGGTCATGAAGGCTGGGTCATGACCGAAAGAACGAGATCCAGGGTACAAGAGGCCGAAATGGGTTTCCCCAGGAGGGTGGCTGGCGTCTCCCTTAGAGATAGGGTGAGAAGCTCAGTCATCCGTGAGGAGCTCGGAGTAGAGCCGCTGCTCCTTCGCGTCGAAAGGAGCCAGTTGAGGTGGTTCGGGCATCTGGTAAGGATGCCCCCTGGGCGCCTCCCTAGGGAGGTGTTCCTGGCACGTCCAGCTGGGAGGAGGCCTCGGGGAAGACCCAGGACTAGGTGGAGGGATTTTATCTCCAACCTGGCCTGGGAACGGCTCGGGATCCCCCAGTCGGAGCTGGTTAATGTGGCTCGGGAAAGGGAAGTTTGGAGTCCCCTGCTGGAGCTGCTCCCCCCGCGACCAGACACCGGATAAGCGGACGAAGATGGATGGATGGATGGATGGATGGACCGTTGCTCCGTCTGGGTGATTAGCACCGCCCAAGAGGATTGTGATTAGGGCTTCACAATATGAGGAAAATATCCCTCCTCCGCAGCGCTGTGGAGGAAGGTATGGCTATGCGAGACCCAGCCCTAGCTGAACTGTGATTTTTGTGTTTCCAGACTTCTGAAGATAAAGCTTTGAAATGGAGTGAGAAGCAGAAGATTGTGTACACTACTCCAACCCCTGCTGGGACAAAGAAAGGTGATTGATCCCCCCCCATCACTGGTGTTGGACTTTTCCAGCACCAGCTTGTCTACCTGCTGTGTCTCTCTGCAGAGTTTAAAATGCTCTTTCTATTTTGCAGACACCAGTTCGCTGTTCCCTTCCTCATATAGTCCAGAGTATGTGGAGTCCAGCTGGTATCAGTGGTGGGAGAAAGAGGGATTCTTCCGTCCAGAGCAACATGTGAGGCTTTTAGAACTTTTAATAGTATTTGTCTTTGCTTTTAGTAAAGTTACCTCTTGTGGCTTGTCTAGTTACATAGTCATGTCTATCTAAACTAAAAGATAAATTATTATACAAAATAGCTGGTTTCTTTGTTACAAGAATATTCTTAAAGGTCCCATGACATGGTGCTCTTTGGATGCTTTTATATAGGCCTTAGTGGTCCCCTAATACTGTATCTGAAGTCTCTTTTATATAGACCTTAGTGGTCCCCTAATACTGTATCTGAAGTCTCTTTTATATAGACCTTAGTGGTCCCCTAATACTGCATCTGAAGTCTCTTTTATATAGACCTTAGTGGTCCCCTAATACTGCATCTGAAGTCTCTTTTATATAGGCCTTAGTGGTTCAAGAACATTTTTCTCACATTTTCTTTTCTGAAAATGAAATTGAGTTAAACTTTGCTGAAACTGCACTCTTATTTCCTCATTGTTCTCAAAGTATCAGATTCAGTTCAATTAAATTTTATTTATAGTATCAAATCATGACAAGAGTTCTCTCAAGACACTTTACAGATAGAGTAGGTCTAGACCACACTCTATAATTGACAAAGACCCAACAATTTCTGTAATTCCCCCAAGAGCAAGCATTTAGTGCGACAGTGGCGAGGAAAAACTCTCTTTTAGGGAGAAACCTGGGACCGACCCAGGCTCTTGGTAGGCGGTGTCTGACGGTGCCGGTTGGGGGTGTGATGAACAGTGGCAATAATAGTCACAATAAAGATAATGGAACTATGACTAGAAATAGTAGATGTAGTAGTTTATAGCGTTACAGGGTGTAGCAGGACGTAGCAGGGCACTGCAGGGTGTAGCAGGGCGCGGAGCAGGACCAAGGTGACAGCTACAACCATGATTTATGTGCCACCCTTATCAAAGGAAAACTGCGGGGCCAGAAAACATAAGGACTCTGGGGGAATAAGCTCCCCAGAGCTAGGTTAGTAACAAACATTTCTGGGACATGGATGCACACAGATGTAAGGAGAGAGGAGCTCAGTGTGTCAAAGGAAGTCCCCCGGCAGTCTAAAACTATAACTGCATAACTAAGAGCTGGTCCAAGGCAGACCTGAGCCAGCTCTATAAGGGTTGGTAGATGAATCTGACGACTATGAAGAGAAGCAGAGAAGAAAAGGGGTGCCGTGTCTGCAGGTAGACACCCTCCCCTGCCGGTCTTCACAGATACACTTTTCACAGCAAACATTTGACATGTCTTAGCAGCAAAAGCACAGGTGGAACTAATAACATTAACAATGGCTCCATTCCAGCAGTTATTGCAATGCAGTGTAGCAGGTAGTCATCAAACACGTACGCTGGCACAGCCACAGAGGCTGGAAGGCTACAGGAGCATTTCTGATCAATTCAATTCAATTTTATTTATAGTATCAAATCATAACACGTTATCTCAGGACACTACGGACAGAGTAAGTCTAGACCACACTCTGTAATTTACAAAGACCCAACAATTGCCCAGGAAGAAGCAGTTGGTGCAACAGTTGTGAGGAAAAACTAATATATAGTTATAGTAACAATAAAGATAGTGGAACTATGACTAGAAATAATAGTTTTAGCAGTTCAGGGCGATGCGGGGCGTAACGGGTCGTTGCAACCAGGCGTGACTGTGCATTTGCTGTCATGGCACCTCAACTGTGGAATTAATTAGTGTTCACCATCTGTACAGCTACTTGTGGATTTGCTTTTATTTATTTTTTGGGCATTTTCAGCCTTTATTTTTGACAGGACAGCTGAAGAAATGAAAGGGAGAGAGAGGGGGGAATGACATGCAGCAAAGGGCCGCAGGTCGGAGTCAAACCCCGAGTACCCCGGCTACATCGAGGAGTGAACCTCTATGTATGGGCGCCCGCTCTACCAACGGAGCTGTCCAGGCACCCTAAATTTGCTTTTAAAAATAGCAAAAAACACAAGTCTTAAAACATACTTTTAACTGACTTTATATATAGTTTCATATCTCATGGAAAGAGTTGTATTATTCTTTTATTTTATTTATTATTTTATAAATAAAGCTACTGGGATAGTACTCCAATTTAGATAGATTTTCTTGCCACACAACGGACGTTTCCGGCTTTATTTATGATTATTCACTTTTAGGATCCAGCACCCAAGTATCTATGTGAGTGGAGCGCGTCCAGTCCTTTGATTTATTATTTTATGTCATTTATCTTTATTACAATTTTTCACTTTTGACCATGTCATTTGTCAGTCAGAGACATGTCAGTATCTGCTTTGTTAAAGCCCTTTGCAACCAAGTTATGAGAAGTTATTATTACTTAATGATTAAGAAATATTACCAAACATTTTTAAAAACCCTTTTGACATGAGTTTGGAGTCTAAGAAGGGATGACTCGTTTGGACTTTGAGGACAAAAAGAACACTGTGCTGCACACATGGCAGCTCCGTCTCTTTCTCCTCTGCTTTCAGACTTTAAATGTCATATTGTCCTGTCCATCAGGAGAGATTATCTCACTCTGTGGACCAGACCTTCTCCCTGTGTATCCCTCCGCCCAACGTGACGGGCACTCTGCACCTGGGCCACGCTCTCACTGTGGCCGTGGAAGACGTGCTGGTTCGGAGGTAACTGCCAACAACATATGCAGTCGGATTGTTTAAGAAGGCTTACGTGTTGTCGGAGCAGTAAAACGTGGCTTTGTATCCATCAGGAGAAGGATGCAGGGCTACCGAGTGCTGTGGCTGCCTGGATGTGACCATGCAGGGATTGCAACACAGGTACGACAACGACTCTTCTCTTCTTCCTATTCCATGGCAGTTTGGGAAAGGCTGCAACTAACTATTACTTTCATTGATTAATATGTGGATTATCTTCTGGATGAATGGATTAGTTGTAAAATGAAAACAATTTGAAAAATATGGATCAGTGTTTCCCGAAGCCCAAGATGACAGCCTCAAATGTAAAAAGATTAATTTAAGCCTCCTGTTGTCCTCGGGTCAAATTTGACTCCTACTCAAAACGTTTCTATATCAGAAATTTGGGTTTCTTTCAACCAAATTGTCCAAAAAATAACATGGATGGCTCCACACAACCATTACTCTTCACAAGTAAAATAAAAGTTCAGCTCCGTACTTTCATTTATTCAATTTTATAGCATTTGGAGAAAAAAAAGAAGATAAAAGAACGTTGAAAAGAGTGACAAAAATGTCGGAAATAGCTTCAAAAACGTGGGGGAAAAAACAACAAAAACATCGGTAAGAAGTGACAAAAAAAAACTTTAGGAACGTGTCAGAAGTGTCGAAAAAGACGACCAGAACGTTGGGGGGGGAAAAAAAGTATATTTTGACCCAGAAAAATAAAAAGTTGCACGGTCGACGGGAAGACAACAAAAGGGTTAATAGTTGGCAACTAATCCATTCATCTTTGCAGCTCTAGTTTTGGATTTAAATAATTGGCTCACATTTTTCCCATTCTCAATGGTTCTCGTTCTGAATGAAAAAATAATTTTTTTATTAAGTATTAAGGCAAATTTCACAGTTGTATGTATTTTTTTTCTGTTGATTTATTTAACTTTTTCCACTTTTTTTTTAAGTTCAATAATTGCAAGATCATTCCAGAAGCCAACGAGTAATTGTGTTAAATTATCGCAATTTCAATATTGACCGAAATAATCGTGATTATATTTTTTTCCATAATCGAGCAGCCCTACTGGAGACATTCATGTACGCCTGTACAGAAAATCACCTGTTTGCTGTATTGAAGAAGACTTGAAACTAGAGATTGAGACCATAAACCCATTATGAAAATGTTTACTGAGGTAATACATTTAAGAGAGAAGTAGGCTCATTTTCTCATAGACTTCTATAGAAACAGACTTCTTTTTGGAGCCGGTGGAGGTTAGAGAGAATGCAGCTTTAAGGAGCTTCAACATTAGCTTCACTTTTCAGGCTCGGAAGCTCAGTCCATTATTTTTGTGTCTATGTCACTTACATTGGAACTCCAGAAATCCATTTTTTCACATGCCAAGTAGTGCTCCTTATAGCGAGTAAACTGAACTTGATTTGTACTTGATGTGCAGTGCCCCTTTATGACAAAAAACAGCACCTTCATATAAAAGTCATCTCTGAAAGCCATGTATAAGAAAAGTTCTGTCATTTTTTACAAGAAGCATAGAAGTCGTTTGATTATTAGGTGGTAAATTAGGTTCATTTTTGTCTGGAATTAAAAGTTCTTTAAATTCTATCGATACCAGATTTTTGAGAAACCCTTAAAAACACTTTGTGTGTGTGTGTGTGTGTGTGTGTGTGTCTCTCTCAGACGGTGGTGGAGCGGAGGCTGTTGAAAGAAGGAGGGAAGCACAGACAGGACTTCACCAGGCAGGAGTTTCTACGTGAGGTGTGGAAATGGAAGAATGAGTGAGTATTCACATTCACACCATGACAACCACCCCACCCCACCCCCATGTTTGCCTCACTGAGGGGTGTGTGTGTGTGTGTGTGTGTGTGTGTGTGTGTGTGTGTGTGTGTGTGTGTGTGTGTGTGTGTGTGTGTGTGTGTGTGTGTGTGTGTGTGTGTGTGTGTGTGTGTGTGTGTGTGTGTGTGTGTGTGTGTGTGTGTGTGTGTGTGTGTGTGTGTCCGTCCCAGGAGAGGGGAGGAGATCTACCAGCAGCTGAGGGCGCTGGGCGCCTCTCTGGACTGGAGTCGAGCCTGTTTCACCATGGATCCAGTGAGATTACACTCATACATATTATACCACCTGGAAATGTGTAGGACTGTAGGGGGATAATGGATTAACTAACAGAGTCACTGAGTGTAAGTATAAGTCTAAGTAGGGGTGGGAAAAAAATGTAAAATGTTATGTATCTGGATTTTTTTGCGATGATTGCGACGGTACTGATGGCATCATATCCGTTTTCTGACCAAAAGCAGAAAATATTTATATAGTTAAGTACTTCTTTCCAAAGTAAATAAATGAAAAATCAGTTTTTAGAAATGTCTCATGATATATTGTCTCTAGAAGTGTATTATTCAACTTTAGTTTTTGTTAAAGAAGAAAAAGAAAATCCTAGTACTCAATACTATCAAATCACAATACTTCTAGAAATAAATGAAAATCCCAATACAAATCCAATCAGCAGCCATGTATCGGGAAAGAATCAAATCAGGACAAAAGAATATTGTCCCAGCTGTAATACTAATTATATAAATGAGACCCTGTAAGAGTCCTGTATGATTATGAATGCATGTATTTATATGTGCGGATGAAGTGGAGGCCAGGAGAGGTGTTTTAAGATGAAGAATTGTATATTGGCCATGGGATATTCAAGTACTGACTGCTATTATTAGTCTGTGTTTTCATTTAGATTGACGATGTGCTGTATTACATTACATTACGTTTTGTTTTGTTTTTAAAGAATGATAATTTCCCTCTTTAATTCTGAACGCCTACAGTCTAACCATCTAAAACTGAACTTACTTTATTACTCGCTTCACTCGGTTTCGCAGTCTGTGTCTCCACTTAAAAATAGTTTTCAACATATGACAGTATGTGAATGTCAGTCAGACATTTTCAACAATTATTTATTCGATATATTATTAATACATTGTATTTATATAAAGATGCAGTAGGTAAGAACATTCTGTCATATTTGCTGAAACTGACCCTATGTTTGAGTAGAACTACATGAAAGAGGTCATTTCAGCTAGGTAAAAATCCAGCTCCTCTGGCACCACCTACAGCCTGTAGTGCGATTTGCAAAAATCCACAGCTCCCTGTTCAGATGCACCAATCAGGGCCAGTGGGGGGTGTCTAACCTCGTGTCAAGCACACTCATTCATTCTCCCTTATAGGGGGAGGGGCTTAGGAGACCGTTTGGGTTTTAGCAGAAAGGGGGGAGGGACTGAGAAGTTGTTGATGTTCAAATTCTTTGGCGAAGTCCTGGATCTTCACAATCCTACCTACAACACCTTTAATAACCCACTGTGTGCTATTGCCAACATACAGTACATACTACAGTGGTATGGGAATATACAGTATAATACACACTTGTTGTTGCATGCTTCTGTATATAAGTATAACCTTGCTGAGGAGGCTTTTGGAATATGTTTAAAGAAATGTGAAAGTAGTTTGTTTGTGTGAATGCCTTGTCAGGGCTTCAGCAGGGCGGTGACGGAGGCCTTTGTGAGGCTGTGTGACTCGGGTCTGATTTATCGCTCGGAGGCGTTGGTCAACTGGAGCTGTGCTCTGGAATCTGCCATCTCTGACATCGAGGTGAAACGGCTTCTCATGCAGATACAGCAAATACAACAGGTGGACTAAATAATGGATACCACCCACATATGTGGGATGTAAAACTTTGAAATAAGTAAGGCTCTTCCTTTGTCCAGGACCAGTGGTGTCTCCTCTTCACTCAGCAGCCAAAAGCTACTGTATGCTCTCTATCCAATGATCAGGACCTGCTCTAATACTGTTTTTTGTGATTAGCAATTCTTATTTATTTTTTAAAACAACATACAAAACATACACTTTACAACATGAACATATCCCCTCCCAGCCTGAACCCCCCCCAACTCGTCATCACCACTCACCTTAATAAATTAAGAAAAGATGGCATAATAACCATAACATTCAAGACAATATAATAAAAATAATAAGCAAATAGCCAAATAAACGGTAAACCAAATAAACAATATAAATAATATGTATATGTGATAACACCATAAGCACATCTCCCCAGCACAAAGCTTCTTAGGAGCCCTTCAGAAAGTTCAGGTACTTTCCCCATTTTCTAGTATATCAATCTAATCTGGCAAACAATTTGTATGACATTTTTTCAAACTCTGCCACCCTAGCCATCTTACGAGCCCACTCTTGGATTGACAGCACCCCTTCATTCTTCCATCCTCTTAAAAAAAATCTGTGTGGCTATCATTAAACTAGTCTGGACCCAGCTTCTTATGTGCTTTTTTTGCCATCCCGTTTAGGATTGACCCATCTCCCAGAACAAATAATATTGGGCCGAATGGAACCTGGGTTCCTGCAATCTGGCATAGGTTATCATGTATGCCTGTCCAAAATCCCTGGACCTTATCACAGGACCGTAGGACATGAAGTAATTGGAGGAAAAAGCTTCAACCCATAATGTGTGTTGCTGAATGTCTAATGACCGAAACAACGATACTTTGAAAACATGACATTTTCAACCTTTATTTTGATAGGGCAGCTGAAGACATGAAAGAGGAGAGAGAGGTGGAATGACATGCAGCAAAGGGTCGCAGGTCAGAGTCGAACCCGGGCCCGCTGCGTCGAGGAGTAAACCTCTATATATGGGCGCCTGCTCTACCAACTGAGCTATCTGGGCGCCCAAAAACATGATTTGTTTTAATGACCAGCCATGACTGGTTTCAACCTCTGATGAGGTTGACTGTGTCCTAGCGCCCTTCATAGAACAAATCTAATAATCACACTGTCGAAGCTCTCAACATTTCTCTTATTTTGTCCACCTATTGTATGTCTTTTAGACAGAATCATCATTCGTTTTGTTCTGTATGTCGTTACTGTAATGACCGAAAATGTGCTATTGTAGAGAATCATATATGTGCGTCAACTTGTGGATTTGCTGTCAGGTTGACTCAAAGGAGCTGTCTGGGCAGACCATGTTGTCTGTTCCTGGTTATGAAAACAAGGTGGAGTTTGGAACCATGCTTACCTTTGCATACCCTATAGAAGGCCACGGTGAGTGTTTGTGACTGGCTGCAAATATGATACACGTTGTTGTGCTTGTTCTGTTTTGTAATATATTATGATTTTTCTTTTTACCCTTGTCCCTGTCTTTTAGATGGCGAGGTGGCAGTGTCCACCACCCGTCCTGAGACTATGCTGGGAGATGTGGCTGTAGCTGTCCACCCTGACGACCCTCGCTATCAGGCTAGTACTTTTATTTTTTTTAAAACACATCTTTATTGAATTTCCAAGGGGCACATACAACATAAAGTAAGACAACCACAGAGTAAAGAATAAAGCCCTCCTTTTAGCCCACCCACAACCCCTTAAAAACAACTAAGACAACAACAAAAAACTAAACAAAAACAGCACAGTTGAGGCCTACTCAACGTAATCAGTCCAAATGGGTTATATAAATGGGCATTGTGTGTTATCTGGAAAATGTACTATGAGATCTCAGAACATGCTAGACCATAGAGGCAACAAAAAACTGATATTGATAGGGGGATAACTATGGACACTGATGGGAGATCCTTGTGGTTTTCTTTTCTATCATTTTTTGTACCAGGAACCTGTAAATCGTATAACAAAAGAGAAAATATGTAAAACCTGTTGGCCTCAATAAAGATTAAAAAATATATATATACCACATGGCATTTGTTAAGAGAGCTGTGCTCATATCTTTCCACTCTGTCCCCTTTGTTTCAGGCTGTTCATGGGAAGCAGTGCAGACATCCCTTCACCGACAGACTCCTGCCCATCATCGCTGACTCCATGGTGGACATGGAGCTAGGAACTGGTGAACACCCAAAGCCTTTCAGCTTGCTTATTGCAGAGAGAATGTGTTGCCTTCATGTTGTCCCCTGTGGACACACTGCTGTCACATTGTGTGAGCTGCTGGTGTTGATCCGGGCCCTGGCTGTGTGTTCTGTAGGTGCAGTGAAGGTGACCCCTGCTCATGACCACACTGACTTCCTGCTGTCACAGAGACACTCACTGCCACGCCTTACTGTGATTGGAGGAGATGGGACCATGACACCCTCCTGTGGACAGTGGCTGCAGGTGCGTGAACGCCTCTGTTATTATCTGGAAACTGCATTACTATGTGAGATGTTGTGGAGATATGATCCATCTGGATATGTCAGCTGGTATGCTGGATATGTCAGGTTGTGGTCGACAACATCCAGGGCCTTGTAAAACCCTGTTGGGCCTAAGCTCAGTGATAGAGGAAGCAGGTTTGATGTATCTTCATCCCGGCTGGTATCATTGTGTGAGTCTTTTGTCTCCTTTTAAGGGAGTGAAGCGTTTTGATGCCAGACAGCTCGTTGTGGATGCTCTGGTTGAGAAGAAGCTGTTCAGAGGAAAGAAGGATCACGCCATGACTTTACCTGTCTGCAGGTAGAGGAACACACACACACACGCACACGCATGCACGCACACACGCACACACGCACACACGCACCCCCATCACTAGACTTATTCCGACTTTCCGTGTGTGCATATATGCCTCCGCTGCTGTTAATACAAAGTTTTTTAAAAGCTGTTTTTCATCTTATAGCACAAAAAGCTTCTTCACAAAAGACAGCACAGGGTTATGAAACGAAAGAAAGAAGGGCTTTGATACACAGAAAAGTGTGATTGCTATTAACTGTTCACAACACGGCCCATCCAGTCTGTAAGTCTGCAGCCTTTTGTCCTATAGGTGCATATGTAATGGATTGATGCACACCTTTTCTCTCATGCATGTGTGAGACAGCCGACTGGAAAATACACTATGGCTGTACTGCATCCTGTCCTTTCAATGGGCTGCGTGGCGTTCCACAGCTGTTCCGATGGAGCGCACCTTCATGCAGCCTGAACCTGATCAGACATTTTTTTTGTCCCCCTCCCCTAAACAAGTACAAAATGTTTAGGGGAAAAGTCCTCTATTCCCTTAGTTCTTCCATTCTTTTACAGCAGAGGTTAAGAACCACACGTCTGTCTGCTTAGGGTATATTTCAAACTTAAGGCCCTGACACACTAAGCTGACCGTCGGCCTAGTTTGTGTGGTGTATCCCACACCGTCGCCAAGCGTCTGCCTTTTTTCGGCCGATTCCACCGACCACGCCGGAAAAAGGCCGCTGAAGGCCGACGCTTGGCGACGGTGTGGGATACACCACACAAACTAGGACCGACGTCTTGAATGTGGCTTTGTACACAAACTTTGTATGTACAGGTGGAGTTACATCTCCAGCAGTCTCACAATAAGCGTCCTTCTGCTGTCCTTCATCTTCCTGAAACAAGTGTGTTGTGGTGTCCCTCTTCCCTCCCCCCTCTCTGTCCCAGCCGCTCAGGAGACATCATTGAGCCCCTTCTGAAGAAGCAGTGGTTCCTTCGCTGTGATGAAATGGCTAAAAAAGCTATACAGGTTAGTTAATGGAGGTCAAACTTTATGTATCCAAAGTTTGAAGTTGCATCACGTGTTCAAGTAACCACGTCACGCTCCATCATGTAGACTTAGTAAGAATAGAGAAGTCAAGGGCTGTCATCTCATCCGTGAACTCTTTCAAAACCTCTCTGAAACACTCAAATGTGATTATTTCTTCCCCTGTCAGGCTGTGGAGGACGGACAGCTGGAAATCATCCCTCACTACTACACCAAGACGTGGAAGAACTGGCTGTCCAACATCAGGTAGGCTGTCCTGACCTTTGACCTTTGACCTGGATCAAACTCTTGTATTTGAACAGTGGTGTGAGCGGGAACAACGGCGCTTTGTGTGGTCGTTACTGGTGTGACTTGTGCGTGAAATGACACCACTCTGGTGATGAATGAGCTCTTCTTTGAATGTACGGCTTGTCAACAGTGTTCCTCTGTTTGCTTCACAGTGATTGGTGCATTTCCAGGCAACTTTGGTGGGGTCATCAGATCCCTGCGTACCGAGTGGAGCTTCCTAATTCTGCTGACAAACAAGAGGTAGTATTATAAAATGTCATCTAATGCAACCAGAATATTAAAATAAAACGTATGTAGAAATTAATAGGAGGGTGGATCAATGGGTTAACTACTAACTCAATGTCCCAGACTGTGGTGTAAGTTTCTCTCTCTCTCTTTGTGTGTGTGTGTGTGTGTGTGTGTGTGTGTGTGTGTGTGTGTGTGTGCGGTAGGAGCACTGGGTATGGGGACAAAGCGAGGACGAGGCCCGACAAAGAGCTGCTGTCAGATATGGAGTGAAGCCAGAAGACATCACTTTGACCCAGGGTGACTCCCCTTAACCTGCCTCTGTATCCGCTGTATAACACTACTCTACATTAGCCATCGCACTCACAAAGTGAAGAGCTCATTTAGCCACAGATCACCAATGTTGCAATTGCTGCTAATGTTATTATTGCTTTTACCACTGCTGTGACCTATTCTACTTCTCCTACGACTGTCTCTACCAGTAGCTAAACAAAGCGTTGGCCAATTTTATAGTGGCCATTTTAGCTTTATACAGATAAAGATCAGGATAACATATGTGTCGGCCGATAAGATTTTCAGTCACCGTCTCTGCCGACGCCATCTCTGCTGCCGTGTTGCCTCCGTTGTCCAGGCCAGCCCTCTCTTTGGTCCTTCCCTCTGAACCCTGAGATCTGGAACCAATGAGTCCCTGAACTCTTCCTGTCTGCCTGGACTTTCTGCTGCCTCGCACTCTCACCTCGCTGCTCTTACAGATATATTGTTATCAGAATTTGTTCATTCTAAAATATCAATACCATTGTCAAATATCAGTCAGGCTACTTGTACCCCTGCTGCTGCTAGAATTCCAACTGCTATGTTTCCACCTACAGTAGATAATGCACAGAAAATCAGGTAATAAGCCATTTTAGAATCAATGAAGGCTAAACCACTTGACCACCAAAACAACTTTAAAGCCTCCCACTACAGTAATAATGCCTTGTGGAATTGACATTTGTGGAAATATATTCCTGTGTTTCTTTATTGCTCACATCAGACCCCGATGTGCTGGATACGTGGTTCTCCTCTGGGCTGTTTCCCTTCGCCATGCTGGGCTGGCCGGAGCAGGTAGGGCACTTCTCCAGCAGAACACGGTCCTCCATAAGCAGCCCTGTCCGTTTGTATCCTGACCACAGCTTGACTTCCCGCAGACCACTGACCTTCAGCGCTTCTACCCCAATTCCATTCTGGAGACGGGCAGTGACCTCATCTTCTTCTGGGTGGCGAGGATGGTGATGCTGGGCACGGAGCTGACTGGACAACTGCCCTTTAAACAGGTACTACCCAAAAGCACACAGCTTTTACACAAACACTATTGATTCATTAGCATGTCAGCCCACCATGCTGATTCTCTCTCTCCCTTTCCTGTTCCCATCATGCCTTTCAGGTCCTCCTTCACTCTCTGGTGAGAGATAAACATGGCAGGAAAATGAGTAAATCTCTGGGGAATGTCATCGACCCATTAGATGTTATACATGGAGTCTCTCTGGAGGTGGGTAGCACACGCGCATGGTCCACCAGGATTAATACTGTTAATGACAGACTGTGTGTGTGTGTGTGTGTGTGTGTGTGTGTGTGTGTGTGTGTGTGTGTGTGTGTGTGTGTGTCTGTGTGTCTGTCTGTCTGTCTGTCTGTGTGTGTGTGTGTGTATGTGTGTGTCTGTGTGTGTGTGTGTGTGTGTGTGTGTGTGTGTGTGTGTGTGTGTCTGTGTCTGTGTCAAATATTTGTATTTGTCACATAAAATCATATAGACTACAATTCCAGTCTTAGGCGGTGTAGAAAAGAAAGAAGTAGTGGACCTGACCCACTGGCTTCAAGTCCCTTGGTGTCCACATCTGCACAACTGTATTAATACATCTTTTTTTTTTTGTCAGTCTTGATAAGCCGTTTAATCCGTTCCTTTGGAAAAGATTAGTCTTCCAGCTCCCAAAGTCTGAAGGCGGTTTAGGCCTGTAACACCAACAGACGCCTCTCTCAGGTCCACTGCCACCTGGGGCTCACACTGAGGTGTTGTCCTCGCAGAGCTCACTGCATTCTGCCATTTGCTCCCAGCTCCTTATAATGACCTTCAAAATCTCTAGCCCCAGGCGTCACTAACACTATCAAGATTTAGCTTCAGTTTAGCAAGTACTATGGTTTGCACAGCGCTCCAGTCCTCTCACCAGTCCTAAACAGTTACCTGTTCTCCCCTTCTGTTCACAACCGAACGGTCAATGGCCCTGCAACTCATAATAATTTACATGAATATGTTTTTTCCCCCTTGTCATCCCTTTCAGCTTAATATAATTTGCCCAATAGCCATCTCTTTCTCTTCTTTCAAATCAGGCACTTTGTAGAAACGCAACTGTCCCATTTACCCCACCACCCCACTGAAGCGGAAAGTGACCAATTCCTTACCCTTGATTTCGATCAAAGCACATCACATTGATAATTTGCATCATAATGGACTCTGTACATCTGTCCCTAACTACATGACCCTCAGAGTTGCCATCTCAAATGACCAGTGGAGTAGCACGCAGCACCTGGTGCATTCCTCATCCATATGTTCCACGCACCGACTACTGCAATCAAGGGGCTCCACAAAGCACATTTCACCAATGCTAAATATCTTCTGATAGAAAATGTTCTGGACATGCTCTGGGCTGACAAACCTTTGGTCCATTATATTTCAAAACATTAGGCCGGGCCATTAACCCACCTATTGACCCCAGGCTTGTAACAGCCCTGCTGAGCCTCCTCCTCCCACCACACAGCATGTCATCACATTTACTGCTCTGTTGGCCAGGTGTGCCATTCTGACCAGGCTGACAGTGTTCACTGAGTAAAACCAGTTGGAGAGAATGAGAGTAATCCAATTTATTTGCTTCTTCCTTCTTTCTTTCTTTATGTACTTGTACCTAGGGAGGTAAGGGTAGGGGGGAGCTGGGATTACTTGTGGAATTGTACTGTAATGTCTGCTGGAACCAGGACAGATAGGAGTTCATGCGAAGTGGCCGCATATCTCCTCTGGGATGTGAGAAGAATGATACTGTGAGAGTTTTTTTCTGTTGTGATATGTGACAGCACAGCTGATGTACTGTCAGTAGGAAACATCCGTCTGTTCCAATTCCCTCTAAAGACATTCAGTTGTTTGTTTCATCCTAGAGACTCCAAGAGAAAGTGAAGGAGGGGAACCTGGACCCCAGGGAGCAGCTGGTTGCCATGGAAGCGCAGGTCAGCTGCCCTCGCTCCTATCTGTTTCTTTGTGGCTGACTGAGCACAATCATTGCTTCCTCTCTTATCTGTCAGTTCCATGTGCTTCCCCACAGAGGAAGGACTTCCCCACAGGGATCCCTCAGTGTGGGACTGATGCTCTGAGATTTGCCCTTTGCTCTCACAAGATGCAGGGTGAGTGACTATCCTCTCTGCTCACTCTATCTAACCAGGAAGACCATTTGTCAGAGTGAGTGAATGTGTGGAGCTGTGTGAACGTGAACACAGTGTTGGAAAAGAAGATGATGTGCAACTTGAACTAAATGGAGAGAGCGAGAGGAGTTGTGAGGGACTGCAGTGACAGGACTAGACATGGGTTGTCAAGATCTTTTGCCCGTTCCAGTTTGGCAGCTGATGTGCTCTTTCATTTTGCACTCTGCAACAGAGAAATGTTCTCATTCTTCCACGAGTTCTAAAGTGTTTCTCCTAAGTGGCATGTCTCTCTGGTTAGTCCACTTTCCTATGTGTGGAAGGATTTACTGCGGTGGGATAATGAATATGTTCAGCACATTTGATGTAATTGTAGACTAAGGCTGGGTATTCAACCTCACTACATTCTTGGAACCAACTGAAATGTATCTGTAGCACAGAGTATCGAAAACTCTGAAGTTCTTAAAGGACAACTGTATTCCATTTGTCAGTTGGAGTAACCGATTATTACACGTAAAGGCTTATCAAAACACTGCACAATGGTTTATAATACTAAGAGACAGGATTTTACATCTCTGAAAAGTTATCATGTTGGTAGTATACAGCCACAATGTTTCACTACCGGGATTGCTCCGGTGCCGCCGGAAATTCCGCCGGATGTCCCTCATTTCAGCCGAATGTCCGTCCCCTTCCTCTTCCTTAATGTTGGCGTTCTAAACTCTGGTGGATTTCTGAGGACTATGGTTAACTGCTCCTCAGATCTCTGCAGGGTAAATCCAGACAGCTAGCTAGACTATCTGTCCAATCTGAGTTTTCTGTTGCACGACTAAAACAACTTTTGAACGTACACATGTTCCACCAAAACAAGTTCCTTCCAGAGGCTATTTTGCAGAGGCACCGGGGCTCCGTCTGGCGCTTAGCACCGCCCAAGATGATTGTGATTGGTTTAAAGAAACGCCAATTTCTCCCATCCCAGAATGCTGTGTTGACTAGCCAGACCCTCCTACGCAGGAAGAAGAAGGTCTGGCAATGCGAGACTAACACGGTTGCAACTACTTTATCTTATTGCGACGATGACGGGTAATCAGTGGAAATTAGAAATAGCTCGTACAGCTTCTGGTATTTGAACATTCACAACATAAACATTAACATTTGTGAACTTGGCTGCCTATTGTTAAATTAAAAAAGGGTTTTGTAAATAAAATGTAAAAAGCACATAATTATTTGCTTTATTCCTCAAACTGGATTTGGTCCACATTCCTACTGTGGACCAACATACAGACCGACCAGCGAAGTGACTGTAGCTGCCACTAGTGGAGCAAAACGGTTCACCTTCAAAGTCTATTTACCTTCATGCTCTTTTTGTTATCAGGAGAAGACATCAGTCTGTCCATCTCTCAGGTCCTGAGCTGCAGACACTTCTGTAACAAGATGTGGCAAGCACTGAGATTCACACTGGGAGTACTGGGTGCTAACACAACCCCAGTGGCAACACTGGAAGAGGTACAGCCAAGAAACCAGCAGGGGGACTGCATTTTTATTCTGATGTTCTGTTCATGTATGTAGTTGTGCTGTTGTCGAGTAAAAGGCCAACCTTGTCTTAAAAAAACATTTGAAGAACAACTGTTCAGAAATGTGTATGATTTCCACAAACAAAAGCCCTTCCTGAGCCGGCCTACCAGTCCCTGCCAGCCTCAGCACTAAATGTTTGTGTGCCACTGAGGCAGATTGGACCGAACATCACCACACCGCACATCACTTTGGGCTGCAAAACAGGAAGCCAAAGCTGTTAATCTTGCACAAAGCAACAGCTTTTATCTTCCTACACTAGATGTTGCAGGGAAGGATTGGCTTAAATGTAAGAATCAGTTTGTGAAAAAAGACTGCCTGTAACCATACACACCACACAGCCAAATAGTATATAATGAAGGATCCCTAATCAGCATTGGTATGAGCACACAGTTTACTAAAGGACACACTAACATGGGCAGGCAAGGCAAGGCACACATTTGGATTTGACACAAAATCAAAATTAAGGCTGCCAGTGATTTGTCCACAGTCCTGTTTGTCTGTGGTAACTATAGCACCATATAACCGTTCATTTGACTCATCACACATTGATGTTTAAAGGAATACATTGGTGCTAATTAATAGGAAAACATCTGAGCATCTCATGTCAGACAAAGTTGGTTGTTTCAGGTCATTTAGCCCAGATGTGATAGTTCAAGTGATCTGTTGTCAACTCCCATATTTTAAGGATTATACAACCATCTTGAGTTGTCCGGCAACATTAATCCTCACAATCTCATGTGACTGGAATGCAGCGGAAGTACAGAGCTGGAGTCAGGTTGCTGTTAGCCTAGCTTAGCATTAAGACTGAAAGCAGGGGGAAACAGATAGCCTGGCCCTGTCCTACAAGCACCTCTACAGCTCACTGATTGACATAAAGCAACAGAGGTTGGATGCAGTGACTGTGCACGGCTTCCTGGAGTCTTGTCCATACAGTGAGTTTGCCAGCGCAACAGTCTGAGACCCTGGGTAATGAAGAAATAGTTTCAGTACGTAACTTGCCCTAAAACCACAAAGCGTCTGTGTGTGTATAGATTAAAAGAGACATAACAGCCATGGATGTTTTGCATACATCATGTCGGGACCTTTAGACAGAGCCTGGCTAGCTGTTTCCCTCTGATTCCTGTCTTGATGCCAAGCTAGGCGTCTTACTTTACTTTACAGAGACATGTGATTATCTGAACATCTCGCACTCAAGCAAATTACTGTATTTCCCGTAAATGTTGAACTCTTCCTTTAAGAACGATTATAGAGATAGGCCGAGAGCACGTGCTGTAATTTGCCTGGTATTGCGCATGAGTTACTATAGCAAATCAAGCAGCAGAAATACAGGTGACCACTTTTTAGTGACTTTGAATTATAGCAATAAGTCCTTGAATTTCATATTGTATTTTTCCATAATTCATCACAGTCAGTAACTGATAGGAAATTACATGACTCTTTGAGTGGTCTGTATTTTGAGTTATATGAAAATCTAACTGAACTAGTAAAAGAAAAATCTGTGTATTTAACAGACATCCTGTCCAAACCCAGGATTTGGAATATTAGTTGTAAAGGATATCCAAATGTAAAAGATATATTGATTATACTATTTAAGTGTTTCTTTCCCATTTCCAGACGTGTGCAGTGAGCAGCATGGAGCGCTGGATCTGCTCCAGACTCTACAGCACTGTGGTTCAGTGTGAGCAGGCATTCGAGGCCTACGAGCTGCACACGGTCACATCTGCGCTCTACTCTTTCTGGGTCCACAGCCTGTGTGACGTCTACATGGTGAGGAGCAGAACTCTCACATTGCATTATGGGTACACTTTGATGTCATAAAAAAAAAAGACAGATTATAAAATGTCTCCCTTGTAATAGCAGTAATCTAAAAAGCAAGGCTGATATGTGTCCCTGAATTAGTCTCAGGGTGTCAGAAAGGGATGTAAACTGATCAGAACCTGAATAAAACCAGAGCGTTTGAGTTGATCTTATAGTAGTTACCTCGAGGTGGAAATGTAACGTGTGTCTGTGTGTGTGTGTGTCTGTGCGTGCGTGTCCTGTAGGAGTGTGTGAAGCCGGTCCTGGTCCAGCGGCAGGATGGGGGGGCCGTGGTCCAGACGGAGACAGAGCCCAGTGTCCAAGCCAGGCAGGTGGCCAGTAGTGTCCTCTACCACTGTGTGTCCATGTCTCTGGCCCTGCTCTCCCCCTTCATGCCCTTCATCACTGAGGAGCTGTGGCAGAGACTCCAGCCACGCGGACCTGGAGCCGATGCCCCACGGAGCGCTCTGTGTTTACAGCCGTACCCCTGCTCCTCTCAGCTGGTAGGTCTACAACCGTCAAACCTCCCCACAACCACACACAGACTGACAATAATGGACGTAGCATCCGTGATTTCACCCATTGGTTTGTGGACTGCCGCTTGGAAGCCGGGAGTTTGGCGATAGGGCCGCGGCCATCATGGTCTTTTTGAAAACGGATGTGACGATTTTTGATAGAGGGGGGAGCTGGGGAGGATGACACAGCCAAGTCAGTGTTATTTATGGTTGCTATGGTGCTGTGCTAAGCTAAACGCTCTACCAGTGGGTAAACACAGACCTCCGGGTACTGGAGACCTTCATCTGCATCTACGGCAGAACAGAAAATCAGCAAACTTTCCCTTAAGTAACCAGCTAAAGCTAGCGGTAGCTTGCTAGATTCGTTGGCAGAACGCTGAACAAGACATTTTTAGGTGACCAAAATCTGATCTTTCAAAGCTCAACCATTGAGATAGCAGGACATCAAACTGAATCTTGTCCAACCTAAAATATGATTAGAACCTCTCGTCATGGCACCTTAGCTCTCTAACCAAGTTATATTTTCCTTTTTTTTATTGCAAGACGTTTCATGAGCCCATTTCAAATTTCAACGAAGAAAATACTGGCTTTAGCATTGTTGTCAGAGAAGATAGTATTTCAACTTAGCATATTTCCTTAATATCTGATGATAAATTGTGGTCATTTTTTGATTTAATACAGTAAATATTTTACATATTGGACCTTTAAGTTTTCTCTTATATATACAGTACATCTTTGCTCATACTTTACTCCTAAATGTGTTCTGTTATTTTTGGCTGGATTGTCAACTTTCCATGTGTTTTAGCTGATGCGTTCTTTTTCTGTAACCTCTCCATCCTGCCAGGCACACTGGCATTTCCCTGAAGAGGAAAGAGATTTCCTGTTGGTGCAGGAAGTGATCCGAGTGGCCCGCTCACTACGATCCCAGTGTCGCATGACCAAAGAAAAACCTGCCAGTAAGTCATTTAACAGTTCAAAAACAACACTTCACTGATGAACGCTCAAAGACTGCTAGATGAAAATGGTTTCATACAAAAAAAATGTATGAGCTTTATTGATAAATTAATAAATGCATGGATTACTTAACATTTAGTAAAAGTGGTTTATTTCCATGTTGTGTGTTTCAGTGTGGGCAGTGTGTTCACCCGGCCAGGCCCAGATTCTGCTGCACTTTGACTCAGCTGTTAGGACTATAAGCCGGATCTCCAGCCTCCATATCCACTGTCCTCAGAGAGCAGACCTCTTCTCTGTCCACTCCACTCCTCCACCCGAAGGAAGCCTCATCGGTGTGGTGGACCACACATGTCAGCTACACCTTCACATTCAGGTATGGATCAACTTCCTTCTGCTTCAGCCCTTAAGCAAGTCTCATAAGAACAAACATATGGAAGTTCACAGCTGCCAATATTACAGTCAACCCCCGCAAATGGAGTTGGATTTGCAGGGCTAATTGTAAATCACTCCCCCCAACTAATTGATTAGCGGATGACAAAAAAAATGAATCGCCTACAATTTTAATAATCAATTAAACTTTTCAGATAGTCATTCAGCAAAAACGTCAAAACAATTTCTGGTTCCGGCTTCCTGAATGTGAGGATTTGCTGCTTTTGTTTATGAAATGGAAGATTATGAAATATTTTTTGGTCCTAGACTGACTATACGCTCTAAACTAAACTTTGTCAGTCAGTACAAAACAAGTTATTTGAAGACTCCGACTCTGAGAAACAATGGAAGACATGGGGCAACCTGGTAGCTCACCTAGTTGACCGTGCCCCATGTAAAAAAGGCTCAGTCCTTACCGCAGTGGACTAGAGTTAGATTCCGACCTGTGGCCCTTTGCTGCATGTCATTGGAAAACATTTTATAGACTTAACAATAAATAAAAAAAAATAACTGACACATTATTCTACAATACATAAATATGATAGTTGCAGCCCCAATCATTTCTCTGTCTTTTGGCCTGAACCAAGATTTCAAGTGCTCGTTGGAATCAGAATTGTTAAAATCCAAATGATGTCCAACCCTACTCCCAAGTAACGATTAGATTGCCATAATCATTTGAGATTGTGACGGGGCGCATGGCTGCCGTCACGGTAGCGATACGCTACCTGTTTTAATACGAAAGACTGAGTGAAGAAGTTGCTTGTATGTTTGTTTGACTGTCTATATGTACGGTTATTTATACTGGTTTTATATCGTCTGTCATTCATCAAATTCCCTAGATTAATCCCGTAGTTTTGTGTGCACATTTTTAACATCTAACACTGCGGAGATTTGTTATATGCCTAGGTATATTCATATATGCATCTATTATTTATTGTTTAAAAGCTATAGATTGTCACAAACATGACTTGGGGTGTATTATATTTTACAGCCAACAAGATACCTTGTGGCTGTGGTTAATGGTAATACCAATGGTATAAATTATATGTTGTATCTAACTAGATTGTTGTATATTTATGTTTGCTGTAGGAAGCCATTACGGCCTACTTACCTGAGCCACCCCTGAGTTTTACATGTTGGTATGTTCCAATTTGAGGGGCGGCGTCAGCCTATATAGAGTCGCTGTAGTATTCGCTCAGGGGAGAGAGCTGGAGTGTACGTGGAGGTAGTAAGACGTAAGTCTGCTGGATGATTGCCACGTTAAACCTGATTTAAGGTCTATTAGTGAATAGTTGTGTATTTATACTTTCGATGGTTTTGACTCTCAAGTCAATGTTAATTTATTTCCTTGAAAGTGCTGTCTAGTTACTTTTCTTAATTTTGTTAATTTTTATATTATCATTTTTGCCTGTGGGCCTTAATTGGGTTAACCATAATAAAAGCCCATCATTTTCACATCACCTTTGACTCACCCTGAGTGTTAATACCTGCTCAAGACTACTCACCGCATCTACCCTCAACAGAGATTAATTGTGAAATTGACTCTGCATTGACTTTGCAACGTGCTACCTAAACTTCAAAATGCAAACTGGAATGACATGGGATGTAGCCTCATCATCCACAACCACATGTGTGCACATCATTATGCTGGTGTGTTCCACTGTTTTAGTTTCCATGGTGGTGATGTCTAACATACAGCATGATTTACTCTCTCAGAGTGGAATGAACATTGAAAACCAGATGGTGCAGCTCTCCCAGCGCAGAGACAAGCTGGTTCCAAAGCTGGAGAAGATCCTGTGTAGAGTGCAGTCCCCAGACTACCTGACCAAGGTTCCTGCTCATGTCAGGCAGCAGATGGACACTAAGGTGAGCAGCACTGGGCCGCAAGTTGCAGGCCTGCTACGGGTTATTTATAATTGGTTATTATTGGTCTATATTTTGTATTACTTTTTTTTTCTTCACACTACTACTACTACCACAAGAAAACCAAAGACTGTCGAGCCTGCAACAACCTGCACCTTGATCCACACTGATTTACAGTTTAGATTTGTAGTATGCCACTTCAGTAGATTTGCTACATTTTTACATTTTAGTTCATTAACATTTTACTAATATTCTATTTTTAGTTGTGTACTTAAATTTTCAAACCCAGAGAAATCTGTCATTGTAATCAATGACACGGACCGTGTCGTTTGGTCGCCTGTCAGTGGCGTCATAATAACCTTTAGTCTATATCCACGACGTTCCACTTCCGAGATTGCTCCGTTGCCTCCGAAAATTCCACCAGATGTCCTTCATTTGGCCAGATGTCGTTACCTTCCTCTTCCTTTGTGTTGGCGTTCTAACCTCCGGTGGATTTCTGAGGACTATGGTTAACTGCTCCTCAGATCTCTGCAGGGTAAATCCAGACAGCTAGCTAGACTCTCTGTCCAATCTCAGTTTTCTGTTTCACAACTAAAACTACTTTTGAACGTACACGTTCGACCAAAACGAGTTCCTTTCTGAGACTATTTTGCAGAGGCACCATGGCTCCGTCCGGTGCTTAGCGCCGCCCAAGACAATTGTGATTGGTTTAAAGAAATGCCAATAAACCAGAGCATGTTTTTCTCCCATTCCCGAATGCTATGTGGACTAGCCAGACCCTCCTCCTCAGCACAGTGAAGGAAGGTCTGGCAGTGTGAGACTATATAACCTTTGACCCCTCTAGTTGCTCTAACTTCCATCAAAACACGGAGATGATACATAGAGAGTAATGTAAATCATATAATGTCACAGAATTATACTTTTATATTTTCTGCCACACAGCATCATGTTTTCATGACTTACATGCCACTACATGCAACACAGTAATACATTAACTGGTCGCCAAACAGATACATTTTCCTCAGTAATGATGGTTGTTTAACAAAGAAAACAATCCCACGCAACTTCACAACCTCATCAAAAAGTCTGTTTTGATTGAGAGACCCCCTAGTGGCAGAAAATTACATATTGTAAGTTTTTTAATGGAATTAATTTTTACTTCAAAATGTCCTTTTCCAAAAGTCCATAACATGAATTCCAATATGTCTGTTACTATGAAATTAAGAACGATAACATTTGAGCATAACAACTTTTTTTCTTTTCTGAAATTATAATAATGTATTGATTTATTCCCTGGTTTTACTTTATTTAATTATTTGTATATTATAATTCTAATTATTATTGTATCATTATTTATGTCTTCATTATGTATTAAATACTATCCAGTATACTAGTTCCATAGTCCATGCTCGTCTAATTGTATTCTAGTTAGCAAACAATTATACAATCAATCATGTGTGAAACTGAGACTATTGTCCCCTGTGTTCAGATGTCGGCCCTGCAGCAGGAGCTGCAGAGCGTGGAGGAGCAGCTGAAGGTCCTGCAGGAGACTCAAACATCACCATAACTCCAGCCACTGCTGGACATCACTCGCTAGACTATCTGTCCAATTAGTTTGCTGTTGCACGACTAAAACAACTGTTGAACGTACACACGTTCCACCAAAACAAGTTCCTTCCGGAGGTTATTTAGCAGAGGCACCGTTGCTCTGCTCAGCGCTCAGCACCACCCATGACGATTGTGATTGGTTTAAAGAAATGCCAATAAACCAGAGCACGTTTTTCTCCCATCCCAGAATGCTGTGTGGACTAGCCAGACCTTCCTCCACAGTGCTGCGGAGGAAGGTCTGGCTATGCGAGACTAAACTTGATGAATTATTCATAATGTTGTCTGAGCTGGTGATCTCTACACTGCTTTAATGAAGGACACTTCACAGCATAGTATCATTATTATGTTGTTCACATAATGCAGTATCTCATGGTCAAACTGTGATACTGCAGTACTGTACTGCATAACTAACAACTCTTACCTGCAGATGGAGTTGTGGCAGGCTGCAAGTATCCATGGAACGCTTCTGTTTTGTTAATGCACACATGATGGAAGTTAGAAGCAGTTTATTTATTAATCGGTTGCTGCTATTCAGCAAGTATTTGTGTCACAAAATGGCTTTTCTATCAACAATCCTTCATATTGATCATTGTTTTCTAAATGAATGTATCTTTTCCTAAACTTGACCTAATGTGTTTCCTTGTTGGGATTGTCAGAATTGTGATACCTGGAGGAATTAGTCCAGCAGATTGGGTTAAAATTGCTGTAAATACAAGTCTAGTTATATGGAAAACTTCACATCAATCTGGTGGGGATTACAAGCTATGTTGTGGACTGGACTCAACATGGCACCAAATCCATCAATGTTGGTGATCTAAGATAGTAGAAAAGAGATTTGCCTGTCATATACAAATGAATAAAGAGGGAGAGAGAAAAGAGGGACGATTTATTCATTCAAAAGGAAACTGCAGCCAAGTCACATCAGTCACAAAACAAATGAGGTTGGTATGAAAACCAAACTACAATAATAAATCAAATATAAAATATAAATATATAAAATCATAGCTAAGAGAATAGAGAGGAAAAGTAGGAGCCAATCACCATCAGAAAAGTTATTTATAGAAAATGTATTGCCAAGTAAGTAACACAAGGAATTTGCCTTGGTTGTTGGTGCGTACATATTAAACATGACTATGAAGCAAACAAACAATACTGAAACAAATATGTACAATATAACTGTTTAACATTAAGAAAAAAATAGACTGCATTTAACATGTATACAGTGCCCAGTAATTCAACGTACATTGGTAGTGCCAATGTAGACAGACATTGTATATAACGGAAATTTTAAAAATGATATATAGTTATTCGGTGGCAGATTTGTGTTGGCAGGTTTATAGATAGAAATTTGAAATTGTTCGGGATAGGACCCTGCTCGGGTCAGGTCAACTCGATCCGAAACAGGTCAATAATCCGGAAATGTAGTTTTGTGTAGTCAAATGAAAAATGCCGTCATCATACATGAGAAGAGACAGCCTATGGGAGACCCAGCTGGAGTATAGAGAAACTGAACCCGGGCAGAGGACATGACTTCTCGCTGCAAAATGTCACTGTGGACACACAAGCCGGTGGCTGTGTAACTAACGTTGGTAGCACAGCAGACACTGTAGCCTGCTAACATTAGCAGCGACTGGTGTTGCATACAAGAGCAGAGTCGGGGAATAATGGGAACCAGAGGTGGAGGTGCAGGCAACACTGGAGCCGCTGTGTAGCTCACACAGAGATGTGCTGTGAATGTAACACCGAGGGAAATACAAGGGTGGCTCGAATAGCAAACGTTAACTAGCCGGCCAATGCTGCAGCTTGATGTGAGCTTTATTTCCTTTCACGGTGCGAGCCCTACCGACTCGTTGAGAACGGCATGCGAGAGGTGAGTGAGACTGGACGCAGCTGCTAACGTATGCCAATGGCTCCGGCCAGGACTGCTCATGAATGAGAAAAAAAACGTCACCGCTGCTGCTCGGCGTTAGCCAGCTAGTTCGCTAACCGCATGTCGGCATAACGGTTTATCTTGCTATAAAAGACACTCTTCGTGCCCTGATGCTCAGAAATCAATGTAGAGAGGATAAACACCGGCTATGCCCCTGCTCCATTTAACGTCCACTGTGCTCTCCGTTTTAATTTAGCTAACGTATAGCCGATAGTTTGGTGTCAGCTAGCTTCAAAGAAGAATGTAGCTAGCTATAGCGTAACAGCTCGGTTTCATCTCAACAGACAAGACAGCTGCACCGCTCGTGACCTGCTGTTTGCAATGTGCACACTTGCATCAGCTGAAAGTTAATAGTATGTAGTGTTAGCAATGTAATAGGCCTCGCCGGCCAGTCCTCATTGCCTTTCTACAGTGTAGTCATGTGAAGCATTAGCCGGATAGTAACGTTACGCTGCCTGATGCCTCGGTAGGTGCCTACTGCAGGCTCCTCTGCATCATCCTACCAGTCAGTTCCACGTTGTCTGACGGAACGAGGAGGCGGTTAAGGAAGAATAGAGTTTCAGCTGGTAACATTTGTGAGAAGAGCAACAGTTCCCTCCCTCTGCCCATCCTCCCTCTCTGTTCAGTCAGCAAAGCTTAACTTACTACAGTCGAAAGGGAGGCATGACATATCTGTATAGGCTGCTCCGAGTCCAGGTAACGTTACGGTTATTTTGACACTTTATATTCCTTATTTCTGGGGTTTACTTCTTGTTTGGCTCATAATATTTACAGACGTTTGGTTTTCATATGTCCCTGACACTTCTTTAGAGTACCCTGACTGTGTCTGACGCTTTTCTTTTCCCTTATATTTTTACGTTTCTACTTTAATTGAACCCCTGTTACCTAACGTTACTGCATGTACTGCTTTTTGTTTTCCAGATTACAACTGTACCTTAGATTGGCAGTGGGGGTTCAAAGTCTTCATGTTGCTACTTTCTTTATCAAGATGACCATTTAAGTCTATCAGCTCTTTCAAAGCACAGTAGTAAAATATGTGGTCATTTTCCAGCAAGGCTGAGATCCTCTGCGTGGCACTGGCAACTCATTGGCAAGCATGTGGCAGGCGTTATACAGGTTTCAGGACAGTGGCAAGCGGGTGGCCCTCGTTCAGCACCTACGGAGGATCAGCAGAGCTGTGCGGCACCACAGTGGCAATCTGTCACAAATTTCCTGGGAAAACCCACAGGAGATTAGTGTGTGCATGGTCACAGCAGGTCAGCTCGAGAAAATGTATCTTGTGTATCAAATCGGTTTAGCCTGGTACACCAGACCATATGGGTGAAACTGGAAATCAACCCAACTCTTGGCACCCATGTGTCAGTAGTCAATAATGCTGTATGAACCGGGTTCTGTTGCCTAAACCGAAACAAACAATTCAAATAATTATTTAGCTTGGTGTAAAAATAGGTTTCTCATGAAAAGTCTACTGAGTGAAAGTGCTTTTCTTTGTACTACTACCAGCTGGGGTGCTGGTTGTCAGGATTTTATCCCAGCACCATGCATCCGGCAAGCCAGACTACTCTGCTGCTGCTTACATGTAATGAAAAGGTGGATTTGTAGCTGATATAAATTACTATAAACGTAATGTAAAGAGTGTTCCTTTTTATTTTTAAATGGGCAAAATCATTACCTCCTTGGGGGAAGTAATTAAAGCTTTAGTGTGTAACTTTTTGACATTGAAAGTCCGTTACATTCAAGCCATTGCCAAATGAGTTGCTACAAAGCTAATTAAGACTATCAGCTCCACACAACTCTCTCTGTATTTCTCAGAATGGCTATGTTCAGAAGATTGTGGCGTCAGGTGACTTTCCTGCGCAGAAAATCGAGTGAAGATAATTACCTCTTCTGAAGAGTCCATCATGTTTTTTTAATCCTCCGGGTCCTCCTTGGCTACTAGCAACTGTGTGGAGAAGGGGTGGGGGTGGTGCAAGATCATGGAAGGCTTGTGTCATGTGGACATGCCAACAGTTTTGTTGTCATTACTTAGAATTCTTCATGGGGATGACAGAAACAACGCACTATAGCTTTAAATAAATAAAATAAATAAAAAAACAACAAAGTTAGTGATGCACCGAAATGAAAATTCTTGGCTGAAACCGAAAACCGAAAAAAGAGGAAACCAAGACTGAAAACCAAAACCGAAAGAAATTATGCCCATTATTAGTACCATTGCATTTATGGCTATTATTGTGTACTAACTTTACTAAAACATGGCATTGCAATTGTATAAATTAATATTAAAGTTTAATTAAAAAAATATCTAGCAGAAATATGGCTACAATCTGATAGTCACATACAGTATACAGTAGCCTAAGAACAGAATAGCTTACCTATTATTGTTGTTGTTGTTATTATTATTTGAGGCACTTTCTTGCAGGATTTCCCTGAACATATCAGACAAGCATGCCCCTCATCTGGTGCAGAGAGATGAGTCTTTTTTTTCTGCGCTCTGATCTCCTCCTGCGCTGGCCGCTGCTCCGTACACGCTCCGTCTCCACGCGGGTTCTCCGCATCCATCGCGTCCTGGATCATTTCTTGTGCGCCCTGCTTTATTTCCGCATCCAAGTAATGGTCTTTATAACGCGGATCAAGTACAGTTGTGATGAAGTGCAGAGGATCCGAATAGATCTCACTGAAACGTGTGCTGACAGACTCTAAGAGCGTACTTTCATTGTTTTCACTCCGTGGTCCGTCTCAACCTCTTTGCTTAGGAGACACTTTGCAGGTGGATCGGGTACTGACACACGTGCAGGTCGCGGTTTCTGTTTGCGTCATCACAACATATTCGGTGCATCCCTAAACAAAGTAGAGCTCAACAAAAATCCTAAAACTGACTAACAGCTGACCGGTCACTTTTTTCCTGTGGGTTTTCCCTGGAAATTTTGCCCCACCCATAAGATCATAGTAATATGGAGATAAACAGATCTGACATGTCAGTAGCTTGTTGAACAGGGAGGCACAGCCAAAGATCTGTTACTAATCAGAGCGTTTGCTCCTTATAGTCAAACATCCATCCTAACAAGATTATTGCAGGCCTATATTTATCAGCAGTAATTGGTTTAGGCTTTTCTAATGCAGAGGAGCTCCTGTGGAGGAGTCGGTGTGACCTTCATCCTTCACTCACTCGCTCAAAGAAAACCCTTACTGTCACGTATACTGGTGACACTCGCGTTGTTGTATTTTTCTTTGACTGGAGAGCTCTGTGGAAGCATTTTACCATTTGTACTAGAGCCTGTTTGTTAGGGGGAAGTTGGACCTTCGGACAGCAAAACCTCAGGTATGGTCAGGCACCAGTCTTGCTTTGCCAGACCTTCCTCCACCGCGCTGCGGAGGAAGAAGGTCTGGCTAGTCCATACAGCATTCCGGGACGGTAGAAAGCATGCTCTGGTTTATTGGCATTTCTAAGCACTGGGAAACGCCATGGTGCCGCTGCAAAATAGCCTCGGTTCAAAAGCTGTTTTAGTCGTGCAACAGAAAACTCAGATTGGACAGATAGTCTAGCTAGCTGTCTGGATTTATCCTGCAGAGATCTGAGGAGCAGTTAACCATAGTCCTCATAAATCCACCGGAGGTTAGAACGCCAGCACAAAGAAAGAGGAAGGGGACGGACATCCGGCCGAAAAGAGTGGAATCCGGCAGAATTTCTGACTGCAACGGAGCAATCCCGGAAGTGCAATGTCCTGGATATATACTAGTCAGGCAGTAAATAGGGAGCCAATTTAAAGGGTCAGTTCAGCCAAATTGCAAACCAAGGTTTTGGCATCTACTCTTTCAGGCAACTCAGATTTTAGATATACATTTCTGAGATGTTTGTCTCTTCCCTAGTGCAATGATTACGCTTTGAATTTTTGTATGTGTATAGTGCAGTCCTAGTTCTTTTGGGGGCGGATTTAGGTTTCTGTCACACCTGAGCAGTTTGGTCCGTTTTAACCGAACCCTTGAGCGTCTGGTCGGATAGTCCGCTTGGTTTGGGGTGGGGTGAAAGCTCATTTGAACTCCAAACAACTGAACTCTGGTCGCTTCCAAGTGCTTTATAGTTCGGTTAACTTTAGGTGAGAATGTGATTCAACCCAAATACAGGAAGTAACCCAAAAACGGAGCATTTTGTAGCCTAAAGTTTCAACCTTGCACACAATTTAACGACTTCAGTATGATTTAAGGGATGATACATTTCAGATCCATAAGTTATTGTGAGCACACATGGCTGGTTGTCTGTGACATCATCAATCTCTCTCTCTTTCTTTCTTTCTTTCTTTCTTTCTCCTTCACTCGCTGTCTGTCAGCTGCTCATTGTTCGCCGCCTTCTAAAATATTAAACACTAAATAGGGCTGCACGATGTGAGGAAAATATCTAATTGCGATTATTTTGACCGATTTATAATGACTGCATTATGATCCATGATATTGGAGGGGAATTTTATTTTTGTATGATTATTCTTATTTTCCTAGAAAAATATTTAAAGGTCCCATGGCATGAAAATTTCACTTCATGAGGTTTTTTAACATTAATATGAGTTCCCCCAGCCTGTCTATGGTCCCCCAGTGGCTATAAATGGTGATAGGTGTAAACCGAGCCCTGGGTATCCTGCTCTGCCTTTTGAGAAAATGAAATCTCAGATGAGCCGTTTTGGAATCTGCTTGTTATGAGGGAGAGAGAGACATCATGGCTTTCAAACGAGAAAAGTGGCAGTTGGTCAAGGCCACACCCCCACCCTCCACCTTGCCACTCCCACTCTCCTCCTCAATAGCTTCAGACACAGAAATGGCACGTCCTAAGGAAAGCTCATTGTAGGACTGGCTCTAGTGGCTGTAGTTCTGCACCAAAGCTGAATTTTGGGAAAGAGACTTCAGATACAGTATTAGGGGACCACTAAGGTCTATATAAAAGCATCCAAAGAGCACCATGTCATGGGACCTTTTTTAAAATAAAAATAAAATGTAAATGATTAAAATGTGAAATTCTTTTTTCTTCTTTTTTTCTCAAGGATCTGTACAAAACAAAGATTTTTTTTTCTTCACAGTGTTTGAGCAAAAAAAAATCTAAAGTTTAGTTTCATGTGCTCACACAACTTTCATGTGCTCACGTGAAACCTTAATGTGCGCACGCAAAACCTTAAGTTTAGTTTCGTGTGCTCGCACGAAACTTTCATGTTTCGTGTGAGCACATGAAAGTTTCGTGTGAGCACGTGAAACTAAACCTTAGATTTGTTTTCATGTGCACCGTTTTGAAACCCATTTTGCGCTGTTATGAACAGTGCCAGTGCCACAGTCAGCAGCACTACAGCAAAGAACTTGAAAGGATGGCAGCTAAACATGAGTTTATATAGATGCTAAAAAGGCTTCAATTTGTCATAAGAGTCTAAGTGCCAAAGATAATTAGGCCTTAAAGTAGTTTCGGCGACGGAGCCGTCTCTTCATTCTGACTTCAACAGGGACATTCTAAAATGATAACGTGAAAAAGCTTAACGTGGTTTAATGCTACCTAAACAACGATCAATGATCACCAAATTTCTCTCTCATATTGCTCCTCATAACCACTGAAAACTCTCAAAAATCTAACCAGAAATTTGGTGATCACTGATCGTTGGTTAGGTACATTAAACCACGTTAAGCTTTATCCGACAATAGCCTCAATGAAGCAGAAACGCTTAATGTCAGATAAAGTCCATAATAATAGAACTTTGGGTTAGATTTTTTGGACAGTTTTCAGTGGTTATGAGGAGCAACATAAGAGAAATTTGGGGATCATTGATCGTTGTTTAGGTACATTAAACCACGTTAAGCTATTTCACGTTAAGCGTTGTAGAATGATCCCGTTCAGTTCTCGTATAATTTATCGAACATTCTCTTTCCTTTGGTTAATCCATTCTCCTTGCATTTTGTGTACATCCACCTATGTCCGTGAGTTGGCCAGATGTTTGTAACTGTTCATAAATGACAGTAATTGCCCGATCCAAATCGCTGTATCCCTTGCGCCGGAACAGATTACAAGACTTTAAAATCCGTTTTTAAATGTCGTATCAAAACAATATAATGGTGACGACTTGCAAGCAAAGCAGCAATGTCCTCATAATGAAGACCTAGATTAAAATCTAGTGCAGCTAATTAACTGTACAGTGGTCATTCTCTAGCTGTCTCCAGTATGGCCCAGGCTACGGCTTTCATGTGCCCACACTAGTTTTGCGTACTCACGTGAAACTTTCATGTGCTCACGTGAAACTTTCATGTGTGCACATGAAAGTTTAGATTTTTTTTGTTGTTGTTGTTGCTCATGTCCCCTTACGGGCTCCATAGTTTCCCACGCATAGACTAATTTTTGACTGTAAATATTAATGGACAATGCATCCAGTTCGGCGAAGTGCTGCAAATGCGGAAGTGCTTTAAACCTGCATTCTGTCTGAATTCCAGCAGGGGGCGACACATGTGGTTGCAAAAGGAGGTCGGTTTATGAGAAAGTGACCCACTTCTCACTTGATTTATTACCTCAGTAAACATTTTCATAATGAGTTTATGGTCTCAATCGCTAGTTTTTAGTCTTCTGCAACACAGAATGATGTTCATGTTTTGAATTATGGTCTTGTTGATTTTAAAATTGGTGATAAAGCAGGGGGTGTTTTAGGGCGTGGCTATGATGTGATTGCCAGTGAAAGTGTGTAACGTAATGTGGTTCCTCCCTCACTCCTCTCTCTCGTCTAAAATTGGCACATCCACAACCAGGATGGCTGCGCCCGAAATGGCAAACTCAACGACTCCTAGCAGATCTCCACAAACCAATGGGTGATGTCACACATGCTCTGTCCATTAATATTAACAGTCTGTGATACACACACAGCCCCTACCACCCCCCCGTGCACACTGCGTCTGTCTCCATAAAGGAGAGAAGACGGCTGGCGAAATTCACTAGTTCACGAAAGGTTGGTATCTTGTGAACACCTTTACACAATTGCACATTAAAAAGTCTTATAAAAATATTTAATGTTCTGAATACAATGTTGTCAGTGTGTTAATGTTGGAGACCCGACCCTTGGGAAACAAGCGATTGCACCTGCTTTAGAAAGTTAACTAGTCGCAAGTTTGCGGTAAAATGCAGTTGGGTTGTCGAGGTCAAAACACTTGGTAGAAGCTGTGAATCAAATAAACTTATTATAAATAATGTTATGTCATTTTTTTACTCTTACACTGAATGTTTGCTGCTTCAATCCAGATTAGTGTATTGAAAAGTATTTTCCGCGACTGAAAAAGGCATGTGATCAGGATCAGCCTGAACTGGAGGTATCAGTCTGAAACAGAGCTGAACAGTCTGACCAGCGTAATTAGTTATGTTATTAATTTGTTTACAATATTTTCAGGCTTCAATCAGTGCTGCTTAGGCAGAAAGACAGGGTCACTGGGAGAGAAAGCGAGAGATCTGTTAGGCATTGAAGAAAGAGTAGGAAAGGAGGACAGCATCCAACAGCGTGTCCTCCTCAGTTTTTGATACTTGATTGTTACGAAAATAAGTATTTCACCCTTTCAGCCTAAACCTAACTAATGCAATGAACAAAGGCAACAAGTACCAGCCAATCAGAGGCAGAGTGGGGCTGGTCATGCCTTGGCCATCCTAGGAAACACAGTTTTCTGTGTGTGTAAATCCTGCCCTCTGTGAAGCATTTAAAAAAAAAAAAAAAAATCTTTATTGACAATAAAGCTTTCTGATCCGTCTGTGCAGTAGATCAAAGGAGAGGAGACAAAGTAGTGCGACCATAAATGACAGCAAAACGCAGTAGACTCACGCTGAGCTGAAATGGAAACCTTGTGCTGCAAACGTCTTTCGGCTTAATATAAAGGCGTTATTCTGTTACTCTACAGTATTGGAAGAAAAAAAACAGAAGGTAAGCAGTTGGAGTTAGATATGGAGGGGATATGGGGCGTAGATTCTGTAGGTAGCTTTCAGTGTTTAATCATTATGTTGGGATTTATATAGTCTGGATCAACAGAACATCTGCACCGAATGTCCCTCCCCTCCCTCTCTCTGCTTGTTTCTGTTTTCAAACTCCGTTCTCTTTGGGAAACAACAACCAACTTTGAGCTAGCGAGCTACACGCTGAAAATGTCAAGTTTAGAAGAAAATGTGGATGGTGCAACAAGACCGGTCTGCTTGGCTATTTTGGGGAATGATTGTAAAGATTTACAAAGAAAATGGTTAGGGCATTTCCTCTCTAACTGGGACGTTTTGGGACTGATTGCTGTGGACGGAGATACACTGGTAAGAGCCAATGAGGTTTAACCATGTATCCAGCTAATTTAAATAGCTCACATTACTGTATTGTGTCAACCGTTAATTTAATATTGTATGGGGCGTTTATTTAGCAGAGCCACCGTCGCTGTGTCCGGAGCTTAGCGCCACCCAAGACGATTGTGGTTGGTTTAAAGAAATGCAAGCAAACCTAAGAGTTTTTATCTCCTATCCCAGAATGCATTTGTGGTGTATCCAGACCACATTCCACAGCACTGTCTGGCAATGCAAGACTAGGATTTATATAGAGCATTACATCCTAATAGTATTTTTTTTTACATTGATATCAACTGGTCCAGCCAAGGCCACTCACTGCTGATATGTTGAACATTATGTAGTTTGATTGTTTGACTTGTAGAATTGATCTTTTGTACAGTGGTTGTTAATGAGACACGCATTACAAGCTTTTCTAATAGTTTGACTTAAGGTGTGAATACGCATTGCAATTGTTGAGCGGATGACAAATATGAATTGGGTGTGTCAACAGATTGGACTGAGTGTTCCACTCTGGGACAGTAAGTGTTGAGATGTTGGAAGACATCACTGCTTGTTGTTCTCATTAAGATCAGTCCGATCACAGTGAGCAAGTGGCAAACTAGTGCAATGTGCTGAGAGTAACTTAAATATTAAAGTGCTTATATTCTGCTCATTTTCAGGTTCAGAATTGTATTTAGAGGTTGTACCAGAATAGGCTTACATGGTTTAATTTTCAAAAACACCATATTTGTTGTACTGCACGTTGCTGCAGCTCCTCTTTTCACCCTGTGTGTTGAGCTCTCTGTTTCAGCTACAGAGTGAGACATCTCACTTCTACTCCATCTTTGGAAGTCGCACATGTGCAGTAGCTAGGTAAGGACTACTAGCCAGTCAGAAGCGGAGTATGAGGGCGTGCCACGCTAGCACCTAGGCGAGCATTTTAACTTGTGTTTCAAAGTGACCACGTTTGTCTCTGTTTGGAGCACTGTTTGTGAACAGTGTTTTCTGTTGGAGATGGTAAGTTGCTTTGGGGTGGACTTTGGGCTTTTTCACTTTGTAAACCTAATCCGTGTTAGGTATACAAAACGTTATAAACTGTATTTTCCATTTTGAAATACATTTTCTATTAATCAATTGTCAGTGATGTTGAATATACAGTAGTAGTGTAACGGACATTCATTTGTGACGGGTCCATTTTTTTTATTTATTTTTTTTTATTCGTTTTATCATATTCTGGAATTTGTGTGCATTGTTTTGGATGTTTTTTTTTTGAATTTTTTATTAAAGCCCAGTAAGAACACCGTGTCTTGTGCACAGCTAAAAATACAGTCAAATCAAAAACAGTTCTTGCTCACATTAAAATAGTTTTGTTCTTGTTGGTCTGGTATTTTTTTGTTGTGGTTGAACCTCACTCTCTAATTTTAGACTTTTCGAAATGATTGGCTGAAATCACTGTGAGATGCTATTGTATATCTGAAACCGTCTGTTGAAATTGTCTGTTATGTGAAAACACTGAATTGCTGTTGAAGTGATTGTCTTTAGTGGTTCTGGAGAGATGTGACCGGTGAAATGGCCTGGTAT
Source organism: Perca fluviatilis (assembly GCF_010015445.1). Classification (NCBI taxonomy): domain Eukaryota; kingdom Metazoa; phylum Chordata; class Actinopteri; order Perciformes; family Percidae; genus Perca; species Perca fluviatilis. The sequence continues at coordinate 5,388,633 of NC_053124.1, read as the reverse complement.
TTTCATACAATTTGCCATTGCTGCCAAGTGCTAGTGAGTGAGTGCTGTGTGAGTTGCTTTTGAAATGGACCTAATTGTATGGGAGAAAAGGGAAACATTTTGTGAACTGGTCTGAAAGTAAAAATAGATTGGTATAGTCATACAATGAGCCTTTGTTGCCACCTAGTTCATAATATGCAAATAAAACCACTATGAAAAACAGTAACAGCCTATGTTTTAAAATGTGGAATTTCCTTTAGAAATATACTGGTCCCTGGCACATAAAAAGAGGTTGGGAACCCCTGCTTCAGTCTAGGGGTGCTAATTTAGATTTCTGACCAATAACCAGCCGACCCTTGTTCGCTGATCATTAACCGTTGACTGACAAGCAGTCCCAGTTTATGTCACACATGTCATACATAAGAACGTAATGATCTTGTGGGTGCTTTTGCGGACAGTGTGACTGTTTTTTGTTTTTTTCCTTCAATTTTACAGAATCTTTTTACAGCATGTCTGAATGGGGCTTCTGTTTTTGCTTATTTAAAGTTCAAATGAGCTGCATTCATTCTGCTGACAATTTGTTCTCCTGCTCTGTTTTCAGGATGTTTGCTGAAGGGTAATATCCAAGGAGTCACATTCCCTCAACCCAAAGTGACCCCCCTCCCTTTTTTTTTTTTTTTACTACCATCTGCACTTTTGCAACTTCCCCTTGCTTGACTTTGTGTGACCTGTCTTAGGTCCTTTCTGTATGGGATTTCATGGAATGCATGCATTCCACAGTAGGATTATGTGAATTCATTTTAAATTGGACAATCCTCCTCCTGACACCCTCCTGACTAAAAGATAGGATGAGTCAAATTTGAAGAAATTACAATGTGATCGGATATTGACTTCCTGCCCATCTGAGATTGCCACCTCAGTCTGTAGGATTCTCCCTCTGGTTCCAACGCTTGTTCCCTACCTGCAGCCTTTTCCACGACCCCATCCCTTTTCTAGTGTCATTGGGCCATGGTTCGCAAGAAAGGTTCTCTTATACTATGCGGTGCTTTCCTGTTTGTCGCCTGGAATGCTTTGCTTCTACTTTATCTTTGGGGTCGTCCTCCCATTGGCCGCCTCGGAGAAGGTGGTGGAGCGGAACCAGGAGGACAGGAGGAGTGGGGCGTGGGCAGAGGGAAAGGAGGCCAGGTCAACCTGGCTGGGGAGGTGATCCGACTGGCAGAGGAGGTCGAAGTTCAGCTTGAGACCCAGAAAAAGCTACTGAAGCAGATTGAAAGTCACAGGGCAGTGTGGGCTCGGCAGAAAGAAGTCGGGAAAAGAGAAACGGAGGATAAAAAAGATGTCAAACAAGTGGTTGTCCACCAGCCACAGAAGCCTTCGCTTCCTCCAAAAGAGAGTGTGGATGATCAGGACCAAACTCAAATAAAGCCTACACAGAAGCCTGTTCATACAGTAGCTCCAGACTCCAAGTTAGAGCAGCTCCAGAACATAAAAAAAAAGGAAGAGATTGGTGTGAACAATGAACTGGCGACTTCGGTTGCCGGCCCAGATGTTGTCATACCCATCCTAGTTATTGCTTGCGACAGAGTGACAGTAAAACGGAGCCTCGACAGACTGATACAATACCGCCCTTCTCCAGAACAATATCCGATCATTGTCAGCCAAGACTGCGGCCATGCCGAGACGGCTCGTGTGATCAGCTCTTATGGTGATCAAGTGAGGCATATAAGACAACCGGACCTGTCGGACATCAGAGTTCGGCCAGAGCACAGGAAGTTCCAGGGCTACTACAAAATTGCCCGACATTACCACTGGGCACTCAACCAAGTGTTCTACAAGTTCTCCCAGTCTACTGTGGTCATAGTGGAAGATGACCTGGAGGTGAGTGCTCTCCTAACCATGCATTACAGTAGGCATTGTCTTTGTGGCATTTTGCTTTTATTGGGTCGTTTGAGGGTAAAGACACAGGAGAGGTCTGTATAGTGTGTCCAGTGGTTGATCCAGGCATCGGCTATAGCTGTGAATGTAGCAGTGCAGTCTTTGTACAGTTTATCGGTCGTTGAATAAATGCTGCTACTCCTCAGACCCAAGCCAACTTTCGTTTCGCTGTTAGCTGCTGGATCAAGTGAAGGGGTTAGCTACAGAGCTAGTGACAACTTCAGCACCAGCTCACTAACTTAAGGTGGGCTGGCTTTAAGGTGGACCAGCTATTCTCACTTTAGTGACAAGCTTAGTGATCTCTCCCTCGCTGACCAAAGTAAAACCCTGATTAGTCATAAATGTTAATATCGATGTTAGATGCCGCCAGGTGGGCCAATATTAACAGCCTCTCCAAGCAGATTCAGAACTAAAGCTTTGGCGGGTTTATGTTGTAAGATATGCAGTCATAGGAGCAGGTTTTCAGCATATGATCAAAGTAACATAACCTGAGCTGCACTATAATATCCCTTCTCACCGACATTTCAGCAACACAGTAAATTCCAGAATGGGTTTTTCTTGAAGAGGAACATGAAAATAGAATATCAGTGTACAGTGTGGCTTTTGGTTATATTTGCACTTAATTAGTTTTCTTTATTTTTTTTAGTGTCACAGTGGCACTTTTGTCTTTTGATAAAAATCCAGCCATATTTCTTTAATTTCAAATAGCATGTTTCATGTAGTGATGAGAGTTTGTAGTGAAGTAGGTCTATTTCAGCAAACCAATGGCGGCTGACATTATGTATTTTATTCGCTAACATAGATTTTACTTGCATTTGGCTAGTGGGGGGGTACTACTTTTGGACCCTGGTGGTAAGACTGCTGTAGTTTCCACATCATAAATAAATAAATAAATAAATATTAGCTTGCTAAACCTACATTTAGATACATTTTTGTTGGTGCACAGCTTGTATCATTTCCCAAAATAAGGAGGGTATTGATTTCAGAAGTAAATTGGGCAAGGACTATAATGAATGGGCACTTCTGGCTACAGGAGAGTATCACTCACCTTATCACATCCCAGGCATCAGGCCTTTAATGTTGGAGTCTTGGGCAGAGAGCTGGGGACAATGTTGAAGATATTGTTGCAAGCTGACACTCACATCCACACCTCCCATTCATCTTAGCTTAAAGAGATTGTTAGATGGTACGTTGAGTGTCTCCCTCATGGTGATATTAATATCTAGAAGAGCTGATAAAGCATTTGAAACCACTGCCCTAAATTATAACAATATTTTTTTTCTGAGGCTCCAGTGTCCTCTCAGACCTCTTTCCCACGGAATGACAGCGTAACTGTCAATTCTGCTTAATTCTCCACCACATTTTAGTGTTTACTTACAAACTACTTTCGTCTGCTCACCCTGCTTTTCCCTTCAGTTTTCTTTTCCCCACACACCTACACCGCTGGTCTCTGCTTTGTAGAGCGGATGTCACTGCTCTCACACTGGTGTAGCCAGTAGAGATGGGACGTTTGACTCTATTTACTGACTCGAGGCATTCACCCCAAGCTTGGTGAAGCCTCCAGCGGGCCCCAGCACCCATAGAGCATGCGCACCGAGCCGGCTATCTTCCAGTTTAGCCCTTCTCTAACTTGAATTGGATAAAAATAATGTAATCATGCAGCTCTTTAAGACTTTTCAAATGTTATCGGACAAAATGGATTAAATTCTGATAGTGAAACGAGTCATTTTGAAGAGGTTGTGATGCTCCGTTTTCCAGCTGCTCCTTTCCCCATGCTTGTGTGCAGTTAGAAAAATGCTTTGTGGGCCCCTGTCGGACCAGGAAGTTGTCAATTACACGGTTTGACCACTATGTCAAATTTACTTCAGAGCCCACTGTTCCTGGGGGTGTGTTCAGAAGCACTCAACCTGTTTCAGAGCTGTTTCAACTCAACTCGAGTTGACAGCTGAGTTTATTTTTAAACTCTCTCTAACTCTACTAACTGACACACACTAGGGATGCAGGGATTGCAAATTTCTTATCCCATACTGATGTGTAGAATTTTACATTTGGCCGATGTTGTCTTTTGCGCCAGGTAAACAAATAAATCTCATTATAAAAAAATATTGAACAATCATCACAATACAGTGCCTTGCGAAAGTATTCGGCCCCCTTGAACTTTTCGACCTTTTGCCACATTTCAGGCCTCAAACATAAAGATATAAAACTGTAATTTTTTGTGAAGAATCAACAACAAGTGGGTCCCAATTATGAAGTGGAACGAAATTTATTGGATATTTCAAACCTTTTAAACAAATAAAAAACTGAAATATTGGGCGTGCAAAATTATTCAGCCCCCTTAACTTAATACTTTGTAACGCCACCTTTTGCTGCGATTACAGCTGTAAGTCGCTTGGGGTATGTCTCTATCAGTTTTGCACATCGAGAGACTGACATTTTTGCCCATTCCTCCTTGCAAAACAGCTCGAGCTCAGTGAGGTTGGATGGAGAGCGTTTGTGAACAGAAGTTTTCAGTTCTTTCCACAGATTCTCGATTGGATTCAGGTCTGGACTTTGACTTGGCCATTCTAACACCTGGATATGTTTATTTGTGAACCATTCCATTGTAGATTTTGCTTTATGATTTGGATCATTGTCTTGTTGGAAGACAAATCTCCGTCCCAGTCTCAGGTCTTTTGCAGACTCCATCAGGTTTTCTTCCAGAATGGTCCTGTATTTGGCTCCATCCATCTTCCCATCAATTTTAACCATCTTCTCTGTCCCTGCTGAAGAAAAGCAGGCCCAAACCATGATGCTGCCACCACCATGTTTGACAGTGGGGATGGTGTGTTCAGGGTGATGAGCTGTGTTGCTTTTACGCCAAACATAACGTTTTGCATTGTTGCCAAAAAGTTCGATTTTGGTTTCATCTGACCACAGCACCTTCTTCCACATGTTTGGTGTGTCTCCCAGGTGGCTTTTGGCAAACTTTAAACGATACTTTTTATGGATATCTTTAAGAAATGGCTTTCTTCTTGCCACTCTTCCATAAAGGCCAGATTTGTGCAGTATACGACAGATTGTTGTCCTATGGACAGAGTCTCCCAGCTCAGCTGTAGATCTCTGCAGTTCATCCAGAGTGATCATGGGCCTCTTGGCTGCATCTCTGATCAGTCTTCTCATTGTATGAGCTGAAAGTTTAGAGGGACGGCCGGGTCTTCGTAGATTTGTAGTGGTCTGATACTCCTTCCATTTCAATATTATCGCTTGCACAGTGCTCCTTGGGATGTTTAAAGCTTGGGAAATCTTTTTGTATCCAAATCCGGCTTTAAACTTCTCCACAACAGTATCTCGGACCTGCCTGGTGTGTTCCTTGTTCTTCATGATGCTCTCTGCGCTTTACACGGACCTCTGAGACTATTACAGAGCAGGTGCATTTATACGGAGACTTGATTACACACAGCTGGATTCTATTTATCATCATTAGTCATTTAGGTCAACATTGGATCATTCAGAGATCCTCACTGAACTTCTGGAGAGAGTTTGCTGCACTGAAAGTAAAGGGGCTGAATAATTTTGCACGCCCACTTTTTCAGTTTTTTATTTGTTAAAAAAGTTTTAAATAGCCAATGAATTTCGTTCCACTTCATAATTGGGACCCACTTGTTGTTGATTCTTCACAAAAAATTACAGTTTTATATCTTTATGTTTGAGGCCTGAAATGTGGCAAAAGGTCGAAACGTTCAAGGGGGCCGAATACTTTCGCAAGGCACTGTAACTGAATGAGGAGAAATTCAATCAAACCAATTTATAAACAAAATATAAAGTTTGCGCACCATGAAGTCCTATTATCTGCATGCTACCAGTCGGTAAGCTAACATTACCCTGTGTCTTTAGCTGCATGCGGCCAGCTGGTAAGCTAACGTTACCTGATGTCTTTAGCTGCATGCTTCCAGCCGGTAAGCTAACATTACCCTGTGTCTTTAGCTGCATGCTGCCAGCCTTGAAGCTAACATTACCCTGTGTCTTTAGCTGCATGTTGCCAGCCGGTAAGCTAACGTTACCCTGTGTGTTTAGCTTCATGCTGCCAGCCGGTAAGCTAAGTTGTCTGCGGATAATTTATTCACCCTTTCGAATGCTGTGGTTGACATGGGTTGAGTCTGTCGGTCTGTGCTCTCTTAGTTAGATGGGTTTGAATTTTTAAATTGACTTGTGATTTATTTATTTGCACAAATTGTTCATGTTTGGTCTGAAAAGCCTTTAAAAGTTAGTAGAAACATCTGTATCCACACACTGACAGTATAATATTGAATTTGGTTTGTTCCATTCCATTGGTCATTGCAGCAGTTTGATGTTTTACATTGAGTGAAAGATTAAAACAAGACCCCTTGCTTTTATGACTGCACCATTCCATCAGATGGAAAGAGTGCTAATTGCACATGCATTCATTTGTGCACAGAATCCAGGTATATTTGGTAACTTTGGGATCTTCAGCATAATTAAAACAAAGTAAAAGTCTGAGGGTTAAACAGTGCCTGGAGAGCCAGCATGAGTTTGTAATTATGCTATGTAATTATGCCACTGGTAGGTCCGGCAGGATTGAAGAGGTTAAATAGCCTTTCTATAGTAAAAGTGTAATTACATGAGGCTTCCATTCAAATGTGGGTTAATGACTGGCTGGAGCTGGTCCCACATTTGGCTCACGTGTTCATCACTGAAGAAGGTCTGTTCAAAATGTACCACAGCAGCTTATTAAGACTTTGTGATACATTTGCCCCCTGCTAGTACCCCTTTTAGTGTGTTGTCACAAAGTCCAGGCTGGTTTCCAGACAGAGCCTTTGCACAGCATATATTATTTGGTGTGATCACAGCAGAAACAATAACTGATATTTGGAGAGAAAGAGAGCAAAGAATATCTGTTATTCTGTGTTACGATCGGATGCCTAGGGTTTATGTGGACGCAACATAACAGATGCCCCCCCCCCACACTCTTCCCACTTCCAAACATGGCCAGGACAAAAAAGTTCAAAGTAGCAGTTGTCATTTATTTTGGAGATGAGGCCCCAACACAAAAAACAAAACAATTCTAAAGGCAAACTAAACTTGCCTAAACCAAAACAAAAAGTAAAGAAAAGACAAAGCTCTAACCTAAGTTTCTAACCACAAAACAGGAGAAAAAGGGAACAAACAAAAAACAGGACTCCTCACTCCTACCAGGATGCTACTAACAACATAAGACAAAGAAAAGTGTATTCCAAAGTAAAACAAAAATGTCGGAAGGATAATAACTCAACAAACTCAAAACAACCATTTTTACTCAAGGTGGCTAACCGTAATCACAATAACTTGGAACACAACATACAGATTACACAGGCACATGGTGGAAAATGGCAGGGTGAAGAGAGGGGGCGGAGCTCCTGTCTGATGAGGCTGCTGCTTTCTTCCCCCTTTTTTTTTTTTTTTTTTTCCGCAAAAAATGACAAAACAAAGTAAATAGGTGCTGTCAGAATATAATATGTGGAAGCAGGTTGTATTAACACATTTATATGAAATTATATGTGCTGGTGTACAAAAGGTTCATTAAAGAGATTACATTGGATTGGTAAAACTCCTTCCAGCTTCTAGAAGTGGATAAAAAACATTGGGTGAACATTTGGCTGGTAAAAAGTGCCTCAGCAGCAGGAAAAAAGTTACAGGAAATTCAAAGTAACTTTGACCTCAACCCACAGTTCGACGGAGAAACTGCACTGTAAATCAGCAATTATTTTGCCAATGAGCAGGGAAAATCTTGGTTTACTTAGACAACTCGGGCACATACTCTCTCTGTTTGCTAATCTCTCTTTAAATTGACAGAGTTAAAGTTTATTTAACCTCTTCAGCCCTGGTGGGCCCACCAGTGGACCCATCCTACAGACTTATGTGCAGCCGATTTGTTCAAATGCACAAAATGTAATTTTTTTTAGTGTGTTTCATTAGTGTTTGCCTTTTTGATAGCTGACAGTAGAGAGATGACAGGAAATAGTGGAGAGAGAGATGGATATGACGTTGCAACAATGTTCCCTGGATGGATTTGAACCAGGAATGTTGCAATAACATGGTCAATGTCTAAAAGCCCTATTCCCCTGGGATGCCCCATAGAAAAGTATGGTAACACTTTATTTGAAGAGGTATGCATAAGACTATGACACCGTCATTATTATGACATGACACCTGTCATGAACATGAAGGAGTCATTTTGATTGTTCGGTAAATTATGACACTTTTTATGCAAAGTTAGCATTGTCCGAGATGTCTTTGTCATGACGACTTGACATTAACGAAGACCACAATCTCTCTGTTATGACAACTTGTCTTAAAAGTTATAAGACCAGTTTGATGAAAGTGAATGCAGTACTGAGGTGATTTATTGAGTTTTGGACTGCCGTTAGCTCGGTTAGCTGTAACGTTACAGCTGTCCAATTAGCAGTTAGCTAAGTTAGGGCTGAGTAAGTTATACTCAGCCCTAGGCTGCAAAGAGCTAAACCCGGAAAGAAAACCATCTCTGTAATGTTAGTGCATTCCCTGTCGTAAACTAGCCTCCTCCGTCAGTCTCTGGGGCTGTTTTTAGTCCCGGTCTGGCGACAGCGACTCAGCTAAAGCGCTAGCATGGCGAATGAATTGAATCCGATTGAATCGCTCTGAAGTTGCCTGGTGGAAACCCAACTTAAAGGACAAATCCGTCAAAATAAACCTAGGGGATAATAACACGTGTACCGAGTCAACCGTTCTCTGGGATATGTTTTCATGCTAATTGAATGTGACCAGTTTTATTGCAAACCGCTAATTAGCTTATAACGCTAGTCGTCGGGACAAGGGTAAAGTAAAAAGAAATCGCTATTTCTACACCACTAACAAGGCTCAAAATAGCACCACACTTCCACGGTAGCATAATGAGGGTCCCTACATGTAAACCCAAGCATTGAGAGCTTTGTAAGTGTACAGACAGTTTATTAAAAAGATAGTTTATAAAGACAGTACCGTTCACATATACAGGCGAGCGCCATCTTGGGAAAACGGTCACGACCAGTCAAACGATGAACGCTGTGCTTGAGCTATGTTATTGGTTACTAGTACCACGGCGTTCGTCGGCATTAGCCATTAATGGAGTTTTTGGTGTCGGTGACCACTGCTAGATGGATGGGACCAAACACAGCAGAGACAAGTTTTTCGACTGAGTATAGACTATCAAGAGGGTTTTCTTTCCGTGTCTGGCTCTTAGCAGCCCTGGGCTGAGTCAGCTAATTTAACAGCTGTACAGCTAACTCAATTCACTAGCTAACGGCAGCTAACTACAGTTAGTGATTACTTTAGTATGCTGCCGTAAACTAGTTTTAGCAACAATAAATGTTAGCCTAAAGCTAACTTTATCTGTTAAAAAATCATTAAATCACCTAGGTACCACATTCACTGACTTCAAACTGGTCTCATAACTTTTAAGACATCTTAATGACAAATCCAAATGGTTCCACTTTATTTGGGGTCAAGGATATTACAAGAATACTTTACTTCAGCCCTCCCTTTCCAAGCGTGAGAGTAGAGTGGTAAAAGCAGCAGTGTGACTCCTCACAACTAGTTTTTAGTTGATGCCATTTGTCACATTTCTGAATTCTTAGCAGCTCCACTAAAGAGGCATTTCCCCTTTTAAAGGGGAACTACGGTTTCACATGGTTTCATTTTAATAACCGTTTGAAGCCCTGAGAAAGTACAATTATATTTCACAAAACAAAAAATGCATACAAATGTATGTAGCAAAACTTAGTTTTACCTTCTCTCATGCTCCATTAATCATGTCACGACCAGTCAGGTTTATCTTCGGACCTTTTGGAGGGGCCCGGCCCCTAGGTTGGAAACCACTGGAGTAAACTAAAGTAGCTCCACCTTGAGCAGCTCCACAGTTGGTGTTAACAATAAATCAGTGTTAATCTAATAATGTTATACATATAATAAAATATTAGTCACAGGAACATCTTTCTGCAGAGTGAATCATTTTACTTATACTTTTAGTACATTTAGCTGATAACTCTGCTGTACTTCAACTTAAAGGTGTAGTGTGTAGGATTTAGGGCGATCTATTGGCAGTAGTTTAGTTTCTCATAGGATCCCCATTAGCTGTGCTCTTAAGCACAGCTACTCTTCCTGGGGCAGTAATATAATATTAATAACTATGTTTTCATCAGTATATATTCACCTGAAAATAAGAATCATGTTTTGGTTACCTTAGAATGTGCCGTTTAAGTCTTCAGACATGGTTTCTCTTCCATGGAGTCCGCCATGTTGCACCGCCATGTTTCTACACTAGCCCAGAACGGACAAACCAAACACTGGCTCTTCGGAGCGGTTTTGCATCAGCCACCGTAGTTCTCCTCCACCCTTGGCACACCGAAGACAGTTCAGTTGATTGCAATCTACAACCTCGCCGCTAGATGCCACTAAATCCTACACACTATGGCTGGCCCACACTAAAAGATTTTCAAATCTTAACAGATGTTGAAAATGGGAGAGCCTGAAGTGAGAGCTATGAAGTGTTTTTACATTATTTTATAGACTCAATCATGTTTGTTTACAATAACTTTGGGTAGAAAACTCATACAGTTTAAGGGTACTGAGCAAACCGAGACGAGTAACCACTGGATATACTCTCATCTCCTTCATCGAAAATGCATGTTTGATGCTTTCATATGTCAACACTTTGACTAACTTTAGCTTGGAGAGCTAATTTACCTGTTGGGCCACACAGTAAAGAAATCGCACCACCCAAACCAGCAGTCAGTCCGACCGGCGGTGACATGTTGCTGTTCCTAACGCTAGATTTTGTTTATTAAAGACACTAGCAAAGCTATTTTTAAACAGTTGAAAAACACAAATAAACAGGTTTGCCTATTTCACTTATCTCCGCAGTTTAAATCAGCAGCCATTTGTCTACCAGGAAGTGATTATTGTGTTAGCATGATGTCACATCAGGGATTCGGTCTATTGGCACTTTTACTTAAGTAAAGGATCTGAATTTTTTTTTCAAAGGAAGCAAATTAGTGATTTGGGGCTATAACAATAAAACTGACTCGACTCGTATTTTTATCAGAATAGATGATCCTGGAACCCATAGATAAACAAGAGTGCTGATGCTAGTAAGAATAACAGGATTCAGGTTAGCAGTTCAACACAACTTGGGTTTTGTTTCTGAAGTTTTATCCATCATTTCTATCAGTAGCCTAATAATAACATTGTATTCACCAAGTTAATAGCTAGAAACATGCTAGTCTCGCATTGCCAGACCCTCCTCCACAGCGCTGCGGAGGAGGGTCTGACTAGTGCACACAGCGTTCCTGCAATGGAGAAAAACGTGCTCTGGTTTATTGGCATGTCTTTAAACGTAATGTGCTGACAGATTGTGGCTGAGCTAGACGAGAGAATATTCGGTTTACTTTGTCACAAACCCTTGAATTGTTTTTGAAGGAGACTTGCATTTGAGACCAGATTCTACCCATGCAATGAGCCCCTGGGTAACTGGTACATATTTGAAAAAGTAACTATTATATTAAATAAAAAATGTAAGAACAGAACTTGGTGTTGTGTTACCTTGTAGGGCTATATTAAAAAAAAATACACATTTTTATATATATATATATATATATATTTAATTATTATTATATTTTGAATGATTCTTTTGATCAGTTGGGACTGTATCTCTGTGCATCTCTATCCCCTCAGGTGGCCCCAGACTTCTTTGAGTATTTCCGAGCCCTGTACCCCATCCTGCGCGCTGACCCCACCCTGTGGTGTGCTTCAGCCTGGAACGATAACGGCAGAGAGGCCTTGGTGGATCCCTCCAAAGCCCAGGTCCTCTACAGAACGGACTTCTTCCCCGGTCTAGGCTGGATGCTGCTGAAGGAGTTATGGGATGAACTGGAGCCCAAATGGCCCTCGGCATTCTGGGACGACTGGATGCGTCAACCGGAGCAGCGTAAGGAGCGCTCCTGCATCCGGCCCGAGATCTCCCGGACTATCACCTTTGGCCGCAAAGGCGTCAGTTTAGGTCAATTCTTTGACCAGTACCTTCGCTACATTAAGCTAAACACTGAATTTGTGCCTTTTACCAAACATGATTTGTCTTATTTGCTAAAAGAGAATTATGATGAAAAGTTTATAAAAGAGATGTACAGCGCCCCACTGGTGAAGATTGAGGACCTGCAACAAGGGGGCAGCTTAAAAGGCCCTGGACCGTACCGGGTGCAGTACTCAAGCCGGGACAGTTTTAAAGTCTTGGCTCGAAATCTGGGGGTGATGGACGACTTGAAATCTGGAGTTCCTCGTACAGGTTACAGGGGCATAGTGGGTTTCCTGTTCCGGGGTCGGAGGGTGGTCCTGGCTCCACCAGAGGGCTGGACGCAGTATGACATCAGCTGGAGCTGAGACACTGGTCCACACTGTACTATGGGAATGGTGTTGGAGAGGGGACACAGCCTTACTAAGAGGGACACCCTCTCAGACCAAAGAATATCAGCAGACTCAGTGGTTCATGAAGGAATGAAAGCAGCACAGATAGAGCTGCACATCCATGGAGCATGGAGTGTTGAGCCAGGTCGCTTTGTTAGGGAAGCTTTTAAAAGAGGGTGTTCATTCAGGATCATCAAGTTCAAAGGTCACACAGAATTTACAGAGCGTGTCAAATTGTTAGGAAAAGAAAGTTCCACCCTTAAACACAGTTTCAAAACAGCTATTGGCAATGTGCCTTGCTTTCTGGGCCCATTTTGTTTGGTGTATTTTTTATTCCTTTTGAATAAGTGGCCAAATATAGACTTAACATTTCATTCAGAAGTTTGCAACAGCGGTAAATGGAGTATGGTAGCATAAAATCATTTGAACTGTGAACAGAAAGGGATTGTTCCAGTGTCTGAGATAATACACTGGAGGCCAGACACAAGCAGAGTGGTCATCTCTAGAACTTGGGAGAAAAACAGCGTTCTGTATAATATCTTTGGTCATTTTTTTACATGTTGCAAAGTTTGGGAAATTGATCCAACTCGTCAGCTCATGTTACTGTTTAAGTCTATACGCTAATCAGAAGCAGGAAAATGCTTGGTTTATACGATGTTTTTGGTGGTAAACCGAGTCCTAGCCATGGTGGTTAACGTTAAAGATGGAAGAGACATCAACTTCCCAAAAGACAGTGAACTGATCCAGGGCCAGCTAACTCTGTGTCACTGTCCTGCTGTGCTATCTCCCGGAGCTCTGGGCGACTCATCAGATCTGTTCTGGGAATGTTGAAAATACCAGATCATAAGACACCTATAAGGTGGGGACAAACGATGCCAGGTGGCTGCAAAATAATCATTTTAATTTACATAGTATGTTTCCAAAAACAAGTTTACAAAGTGCTTTACAGACATTAACGGAAAATAAACACAAAATAGAATATGTTCAATGCAGCCATGAAATGGAAACCTAGATAAAAGACAATGAGTACAAATCGTTTGTTTTATGCTTTTATTCATGTATTCTTATTTTATGAATTCAGTTTTTAGAAGAGGACAGAGAGGTAGCTTGTCTAGGCCTCCACCCCCTGTCTCCAGCCTCGTCCATGCTCTGTTTGGACTGTAGTAGAGGAGACCTTTCTTGGCTAAAGTAAATCATGTGTTTTGTTGCTTTACACCCGCCTGCCCATGTTTTAGACCTAGACCTAGACATAAAGTTAGAAACAAGGCTGAACAAAGCGAGGCACAAATAAACAGAACTGTTATACAAGCAGGTGAAAACTCATTGACTAAGTTCATTGACTTGTCCATGTTCCGGGAGATAACAGCAGAATCATGACGTGTGATCAAACGGTCCTGAATCCCAGCTACAGCTTCACTAGATCAGAACTCACAGGAGAACTGCTGGACTTCCACAGCGGACTACGTTTGTGTTGGGGACTATATAATAGCCAGAAAGTAAAACCACTAAAACCCCCTGACACCCCTGACAATGGAGTTTTTCCTTAACGCTAAGCACTGCTGTCCTTAGATCAGTTCATGAACTTAGCCTTGAAAGTGGTGTGATGACCGTGCATGACACTAAATCAAAGCAGAGACATGATTTCGCAGTGTTTGGGGGTCAGACACTATGGGCTAAACTTCACTTTTCAGTTTTTGGGCTATTTTGCTAAAATGTCTTCTGTCAGACTAGTGGGGGAAAACCTCCAATATATGCATTCATGTGTTTATTTGATCACACTTTGTCTATTTGGGTCTGTAGATTTCTCCTAAATTCACCAAAAGTTAGCATTAGACAATGCCTCATTTGCATATTTATACATAACATTTCGGAATACTTGTAATAAAAAAAAATGACTGTTTTAATGTAAGTAATCAACTGGGGCAGTTTTCATGCGGATATAAAATATTTCACCGTATCCACCTGTACGGTCTTCAGAATTTGGGAATTTGGTAATCCATATCTTTTAAAAGCCGTTTTACTCTGATCCAGAACTCTCCACTTCAGTAGCTCTTCCATACATGTTTTCCACATGTATTCCTGTCTGTATTCTGAAGGTTTTAACAGAGGGGTTTGTTCACATATCAATTATAGCTTGATTTATGTAACATTTTATTCCTAAAAATTAGATTTTTTTTTATGGCTGTTGACAGTATGTGATTTGTGTAATAAAAAGATATCCAAAATCCCCTCTGTAAAAACCTTTGACTCTAATAGGTTAACAAAATGAAACGAACATTTTGAACCTGGCTTTATGTTTAATTTCTGTTCTGGAAATGTATGCAAATTAGCACATATTTAACTAGATGTCTTATTTGCATATTTCAACATAACATTTCAGAAAACGTAATGTAAAAAATAATTTCATGCTGGTATCCGATGCTTCAAATATTTATTTTTAGTGTCTCCAGTGTCCACTTCACCCTCTGTATGCTTCCAGTGTAGTCGGTCAGAGCACAGTTAAAGCTATGGTGGGTAGTTACGGCCCCCCCATGAGGAATTCTAAGTATTGACAACAACACTGTCTGCGCATCCACGTGATACAAGCCTTGCGTGATTGTGCACCACCCCCACCACTCCTCCACACAGTTACTAGTAGCCAAGGAGGACACAGAGGATTAAAAAAACATGGACTCTTCAGAAGAGGTCATTATCTTCACTCGGTTTTCTGCGCGGGAAAGTCGCCGGACGACACAATCTTCTGAACATAGTCATACTGAGAAATTTACAGAGAGAGTTTTGTGGAGCTGATAGTCTTAATTAGCTTTGTAGCAACTCATTTGGCAATGGCTTGAATGTCAAAAGGTTATGCACTAAAGATTTAAAGGCCTAGTGTTGCTACGTGTTCTGATTGGCCACTCCTGAAGGATGCCACGCCCTAAAACTGACAGCACTGGTAGAAGCATACCGAGGCCTTTTGTGCTCCATCTCCTGCTCAAGCTGCTCTCAGAAGTCCTATTTGTTTTAGCTTTTTTTGGTAAAGTAATGCATTGAATGTTTGTGTGTAGCCCAGTTTAAACTCCATCAATGTGATGGGTTCAGACGGGAACTACATCCCTTTCTCCAGCTGAGTTAACTTGGTGTCTAAATTTGTAGAAGGAAGTTGTTAATATGAAGGATGAAATAATAATGGTAAGGCTTTTTTGAAATTATTTAACTGTCTTGAACTTGAAGTTTTAACAATGTTTGCCAAGCTCCGAAGGAGTTGTCTAGTCATTGATTCTATCATTTCCCTGATGATCACTCTGAAGCCCTGACACAGGGCCACGTGTATTTAAATGACATCAAGCCATGGTTTGGTCAGCTTAGGTTTGTTGAAAAACCACTGATTGTTTGTCTGCCAGTTTTTTTCTTTTCTTAGTTTCTGCAACATGAAGGCTGTGGAGTGGCTCGAGAAATGATTAATCATTGTACTGTAATTAGCTTTGGGAGATGATCCACAAGATTGACTGACTGATTCATGTCTTTTATGGTGATGTGTAAAACCACTGCCTGATGTGTTTATAACTTTAATACAGTATAAATAAAATCAACTATTTTGATATGTGACCACATGCTGAAGGACTCTTTGCTTGACTGACAACCTGTTGTTCAGAGAACAATCTCGTCCTGATCCAGTGGCACGACTTCTACCACCGACTCCATATTTGCTGTAGTGGTTTACCCTGATGTAGTTAATATATCGACAACCGTTCATTTCTGGGATTTTTTTCCGGTCCTGCCAGATGTCCGTCCCCTTCCTCTTTCTTTGTGTTGGCATTCTAACCTCCGGTGGATTTCTGAGGACTATGGTGAACTGCTCCTCAGATCTCTGCAGGGTAAGTCCAGACAGCTAGCTAGACTAGTCATCTGTTACATGACTAACACAACTTTTGAACGTACACATGTTCCACCAAAACAAGTTCCTTCCTGAGACTATTTAGCAGAGCCACCGTCGCTGCGTCTGAAGACCATTGTGATTGGTTTAAAGAAATGCCAATAAACCAGAGCTTCCTTCGCAGTGCTCCAGAGTAAGGTCCCTTCCACAGATGCATTCTGTGATAGGAGAAAAAAATCACTCTGGGTTTTTGCATTTCTTTAAACCAATCAAAATCGTCTTCTTGGGCGGCGCTAAGCTCCGGATGCAGCGACAGTGGCTCTGCAGAATAGTCTCAGGAAGGAACTGCAAAAGAAAAGGCCACATACAATATTAAATGAAGTTAACTGTTGATACAATACAGTAACGTGAGCTATTTACATTAGCGGATACATGCTTAAACCTCATTGGCTCTTACCAGTGTATCTCGGTGTATGTACTCCCACCAATCGGTCCCAAAACGTCCCAGTTAGAGAGGAAATGCCGTAAACATGTTCTTTGTAAATCTTTACAATCATTCCCTGAAAGAACCAAGCAGGCCTGCCTTGTTGCACCATCCAAAGTTTTCTTCAAAATTTGACATTTTCAGCGTGTAGCTTGCTAGTTTGAAGTTAGTCATTTACTGAAGCAAACCGAATTAGACAACGGCAACACACAGAGAGAGGAAGGGGAGGGACTCATGCGCCGAATGTCCAGGCAATTATCCTGGAAATGTACTTTTGCTGATCCAGACTATGCTTACAGTAACACATGTATGCAGGAGAGCAAATGATAACTCTAGTATTAGGTGAACAAGCAACTGTACCTTCTAGTGTCAGAATCAGAACATGATTTATTGCCAAGTGAGTAACACTTAAGAGGGATTTGTCTTGCTGGTTGGTGCATGCATAAACATAAACATATTGAACATAAATATGAAACAAACAAATACCGAAACAAATAATGCAATTTACAAAATAGATGTTTAACATAAGAAAAAAGAGGCTATATAGTGCAGAATGTGCAAAAAAAAAATTGAGTATGTGCAATGGGCAGGTGTAGAGTCCAGGATGAAGGTTAATGCAACGTGTAGTGACTAAGGGTGGGGTGGAGGGGGTTAAGAGTCAGTGTCCATGAGGTCACATATTGTCCTCTAGCTTTCCTGTTAAACTTGGTTAGTGATTACAGAAACCAGTGGAACCTGACCTCAGTAGGAATAGAAAGACAACTGGAACTTACTAATTGAACAAGAACAATTCTTGAAGGAACACAAACTATTTACAAAAACAATGCACATAAAAATGTTCGCAGGACTATTGGAGGCAGCACTGAACATTTTCAGAGCTTTGCAGTTTTTCTTAAACACAGGAGAGAAAGGTTTAGAGCCCCTGGACTTACTTTCAGGGATGTGAAATTTAGCGAGCAGAAATACAAGATTTATTATGAAATATTTTCCCTCCTTGTCTGTCAGGCAACCAAATCTTTATTTAAACAACATTCAAAGAGCATATTCAGAACATCAAAACAAAACACAAACATACATTATGCTGGGGGGGGGGGATTGCATTTGCATAACAAATAAATCAGTTCATGAAGATGTTATAGTAGGTAACGTGACATAGATTGATTTATTTCTCCGCAGATATGATTTTGACCCCTTTATATTACCCTTGAAAATGTCGGATGATCATTTGCAGGTTTTACTTTATTGGAGAATGCTTCATAAACATAACTTTAGTCCACATAAAGCTACAATTTGGAACGACAGGTACATTCTACACAAAAGGAAATCTCTATTATAAAGATTGGATGGAAAAAGGAGTTTGGGCCATAGTTCATTTAATGGATGATGGAGGGATCGCTCCCATAAACAATACTCTGTTGTTGTGAAGGCCATTCTGGTGGCTATGACAACCTGATCAGGGAAATATTAAGATATCCAGTGAGGAAAAAAATAATTTAAAATCCTTTATAAACCAAACAAAGGAAGGCTTAGAACATCTCCACTTACTGCAACGAACATAATATATACCCATAAGAATAATCATATTGACTAAATCAGATACTGATTAATCTATATTATCCATATAAAAGGGGATGTGTGGTAAGTTGAGTAGGGATATTATCAATCTTAACAGGGCAAAAAAGAACATGTTAATTACACAAGGGTCTACTTCAAATTTCTATCTTTTTCAAGTCAGTGACCGGATAGATCTTATACATTATTTTAAAGTGAGTCTCAGAACGGTGCAGAGCGCACACAACATGGTGTTCAACGCACCCCCGTTTCAGTTTAAAAGAACGTGTTGCTACGTTTTGTCGGTGCTGAACGCCCATGTGAGTATCAGATGGTAAAGTTTGGTATTTTTCTTCAAAACAAAGAAATAAAATTTTTGTGCAATAACATTTATATTATTAATACATTTTATATATATATAGTTTTTTTTTGATAAGGTTACCCCAAATGTTTTTGAAACAATGTTTTCATATTTATGTAAAATGAATTAAAAATGTTTTTTCAGTCTTTAAAAAAGGAGGAAAAAATAAGTGCCTTGAGACTTGTTGAATTACTTGAAGTATAAATTAATTAAAGCCCCCCTTTATTAAATGTGAGTTAATTTATAAGCTTATTTTGATTTATTGATCTATTATATATATTATATATAGATATTCTTAGTTTTTATTGCTTCATGTGGTTTTCTTATTGTTTTATTTATTTAGTTTGTTATTTCCTCCATTTTATTTGTATGCTGCTTAGAATTATTTGTAAAATTGTTAAGAGGTATACTGTGCCTGTTTTGTATTTGAAAGCATTGAATAAAAAAATATATACCGTATTATGGTAGAGCAACTCAATGACGTATCAGCGTGCGACGGTGAGGAGTAGAAGGACCGGACCCCGCAGTATGGTAACCATGCGCATGCGCATTCTAGACTTACGGTAACATTAGAGACAGAAGTTTTGGTCTTCTCGCCGATAACCTCGTATTATCTGTGGGTAGCAACGCGTTAGTCACACATTAAACAGGTAACGTCAAGTAAATTAAGTACATTCTGCTGTGAAAAAGTTGAATATAACGTTAGCTAACGGTTGCAGATTAACGTTAGGTCCAGTTCTTCTCACGTGCTAAAGTGACGTGCTGCCTCTAATGTTGTGCTGGTTTTGTGTTTTAAATTCTTACACGCCATGGTAGTGTTCTAATTGTTTCTTTGAAGGTAAGTCCTTCAATCTTAAAGACTTAAAAGAAAAAAAGCCTGACACAATTCCTGAATGTTAACAAAAGTGTAATGTTAGCTCCAGTGGTGTAGTCTAATGTATTGTAGTGGGTATACTGTGCTTTATAGGCCAGAATCTGCTTTTTTTGGGGGGGAGGGGGGCATATCATAGTGGGGGGTCTGGGTGTCCTCCCCCAGGGAAGTTTTGAGCATCAAGGACTTCATTTCCTGTAATTGGATACCCTTTTATGCACCAATTTACGGTGGAAATCCCTTCATTTAGCCTACGTGAAGAAGAAAAACCCATATGACAATTCAAAATATATCAAAATATAATGTAAAGTATGTTGTTGTGGGTCATTGGGCATTTTTAAGTGGGTATATGGAAATCCTGGAGCTTTCTTAGTGGGTATACTCCGTATACGTAGACTACACCACTGGTTAGCTCCACCACAACCTCCAAACACAATTTTGTGTGTGTGTGTGTGTGTGTGTGTGTGTGTGTGTGTGTGTGTGTGTGTGTGTGTGTAAATAAATACATAAATTGACCGTGACCTATGCCAATCATGCTAATTTGCATGATTAAAGAACAACAGTTAGTGTAAATAGTGTTAGTGGGATTTCTACCAGTCTATCTTCCCTTAAAGTACAGTACGGATGCTCCTTTCCTTCCCGCAGACATGTCGTGTTTTGGTGGCGACCCTAACTTCTGCCCAGAATGTGGGAATGTTCTTCCTCTCCCAGGAGTAGGCCTACAGGACACAGTCCGCTGCCCCCGCTGCTCCTTCTGCATCCCTGTAGCAGGTACCGACTCTCCGTCATGTCCCGCTCTGTGTCCCGCTCTATGTCCCGCTCACTTCGAATAGGGTTGCGATATCAATATTAATTTCGATATTTTAAAACGTGTAAAATTACAAAAATAACAGGGAAACGCATCAAAATAGATTCATAACAAATTAAACAAGTTTTCTTACAACACAAGGTTTATTTAAACTGACATATTGGACTGGAACAACTTGAATAAATAAATAAGGACCATGTTTACAGAACAGGACATGTTTTACTGGATGTACAGTATAAAATATATAAATAAAGAGAACAGGACATGTTTTACTGGTTGTACAGTATAAAATATATAAATAAAGAGAACAGGACACGTTTTACTGGTTGTACAGTATAAAACATATAAATAAAGAGAACAGGACATGTTTTACTGGATGTACAGTATAAAATATATAAATAAAGAGAACAGGACACGTTTTACCGGTTGTACAGTATAAAATATATAAATAAAGAGAACAGGACACGTTTTACTGGTTGTACAGTATAAAACATATAAATAAAGAGAACAGGCAAGTTTTACTGGTTGTACAGTATAAAATATATAAATAAAGAGAACAGGACACGTTTTACTGGTTGTATAGTATAAAATATATAAATAAAGAGAACAGGACACGTTTTACTGGTTGTACAGTATAAAACATATAAATAAAGAGAACAGGCAAGTTTTACTGGTTGTATAGTATAAAATATATAAATAAAGAGAACAGGACACGTTTTACTGGTTGTATAGTATAAAACATATAAATAAAGAGAACAGGCAAGTTTTACTGGTTGTACAGTATAAAACATATAAATAAACAGAACAGGACACGTTTTACCGGTTGTACAGTATAAAATATATAAATAAAGAGAACAGGACACGTTTTACCGGTTGTACAGTATAAAATATATAACTAAAGAGAACAGGACACGTTTTACCGGTTGTACAGTATAAAATATATAAATAAAGAGAACAGGACAAGCATTTTACCGGGTTGTACAGTATAAAATATATAAATAAAGAGAACAGGACACGTTTTACCCAGTTGCAGTAGTAAAATATATAAATAAAGAGAACAGGACATGTTTTACTGGTTGTACAGTATAAAATATATAAATAAAGAGAACAGGACATGTTTTACTGGTTGGACAGTATAAAATATATAAATAAAGAGAACAGGACATGTTTTACCGGTTGTACAGTATAAAATATATAAATAAAGAGAACAGGACACGTTTTACCGGTTGTACAGTATAAAATATATAAATAAAGAGAACAGGACATGTTTTACTGGTTGTACAGTATAAAATATATAAATAAAGAGAACAGGACACGTTTTACCGGTTGTACAGTATAAAATATATAAATAAAGAGAACAGGACATGTTTTACTGGTTGTACAGTATAAAATATATAAATTAAGAGAACAGGACATGTTTTACCGGTTGTACAGTATAAAATAAATAAGAGAACAGGACACAACAAAATATTGCATACTTATCGCAAAACTTTCGATATAATATTGCACAGCGTGATATTGCGATAACGATATTGGGTCGATACAGTTTCCTTTAGGATTTTTTTTAGCCGTGGGGGCAGGTCCAAACACCCTTTCACATTTCACATAACACTGAAATGTCTTACCCTATTCATGGTGAAGAAATAGCCTACACACGTGAGCAAGGGTGTTCAGCAATCGCTATCGAATCAACAGCCACATGCAATTTAGCTAGCAGGTGAAGAATACAAACAATGAAAACCAGGTAACTTAATTTAAATTTGCAAGAACTATAGGCTAATACAATACCATGCTTAAATGAACTGACAACATAAGTTAACAATGCAGCCCTTTTTCTGATACCGTGGGGGGCAGAAATGTTGCCGTGGGGGGCCGGACACGGTCAAATCAACATTGTGGAAACACTGGTCGATTATATCATGCACCCCTAACTTCTAAGCATGTACACTAGGGCTGGGACGATTCGTTGACGTAGTCGACGTCATCGGTTACGTAAATGTGTCGACACAAATAATTTGCGTTGATGCGCCACACGTAGAAATCTAAAAATATGGATTCATCGCAAGTTCAACAACACATTGAGAAAAAGGCTCGCACACGGTCTTCTAAAGTGTGGGAGTGTTTTACTCTTAATGCCAACAACAACGTGGTAGTCTGTAGACTTTGTAAAATGATCCCTGAGTCAGGATAACAGCAGCAAAACACCGCAAGTTCTGCGCAAGCTTCTCCCGTAGCTCACCCGTATACAGTATGTCCTGCACTGACTCGAGTGGGAGGTAAACTGTGCTAAATCGTGTCTCCCCCATCTGTAGCACTGTCTTCGATAATTGCGCAACCAGGCCACATGGTTCCAGTCCTTTATAACAGCCCACGTATTAAAACATTGTCGTGTTTAAATCGGGCTCATAATTCCCTTAGAAAGGAGAGGGACAAATTGCACTTTTTTTTTACAGTTTGTTTTTATTTAAGTTTTTTATTTGTGTATTTCTCCTGAAAGTGACTTGAAATGTTAATTTGTTTTATTGTTGGATTTATTTGATAAATCTGATTTCATATGTTGCTAAAATTGCACTTTTTTTTTTTACTGTAAGATTAAAGGGAGAAGACCTTAAAATATGCGAGCTAGCTACCAGCAAGATCTTGCTGGTATATTTTAAGCTTTTTTAACAGGGTAGGTGAATTTAAACAATGTCTGAGTTGAAAATGCATCTTGATGTCACGTAAGAGCCCTGTTCATGTTGCACAGACATTTTAATTGCATTTTGTGTGTGTTAAGAGGCACAAAGGCACTCTAAAACTTGCTCCGACAGCTGCCGTTTTAGCTGAGTGGAAGCTCGTAGACGTGGCTGCAATACTCCGTATTGACTGCACCGATTTGGCTCGTTTTTTTTTTTTTCTATCGACTGTACTTATATTTATAGCGATCAAGATTAACGTAAAAAATTGGCCGGAATTCTCCTTTAACCCTCATGTTGTCCTAGGGTCGAATTTGACCTGTTTCCAAGTTTTTTTTTTTAAATCAGAAAATGGGAGGTTGAAAAATAAGCGTCGAACAAGGCGACAAAACCTTGGGGGAGGAAAAAGTGTAAAAACTATTGGAAAAAGTGACAAAAACTATGAAAAAAAATTTCAAAAACACCGGAAGTAAGCGTGAAAAACTTTGGAAAAAGCGGCTAAAACGTTGAAAAAGTGAAAACTTCAACAAAAGGGACAAAGACATTGGGGGAAAAACAACGATAAAAATTTTGAAAACACAACATTTTTTGTTGTTGACATATGCAACAAAACATTGAGATAGTGACAACAAAAGTGTTTTTTTCATGGTCGAGGGAAAGACAACACAAGGGTTAAACAAACAAGAGTCAAGGAAAACGCCCGCTGCCCTGAGAGTGACCGGAGGGTGCCAATATGGGATTGAAAAACCAAATTTATTAGCCTGACAAGCCAGACCCACATCCAGATGTTGGGTCTGGGAACTCACCATTGACAGGGCTCTATGTGAGGGGCGGGATAAACAGTTGTCTTTCAAATTCCCTCTGCAGCCAATAGGATAGCGCTACAACCAACCAGAGCAACGAAGAAGGTAGCGGAGCTAGTTGATAGATTAAACTTTTGCTATCTGGTCGGCAAAACTCTGAACACATCTTCCTTTTTTAAGAATGACTTCAGTGCCGTTCTTTGTTCTTTTCTCAAAGAAAAGCTGAACTCCAAGTCTTCCAGAAGACCGCTGTTCCCAGCAGCAGCAGCAGCAGCCATAAGCCCCGCCCACCGACTCTATACACGATGTGATTGGCCTGACTAGAGTTTGGTTTTTCCAGCTCGCAAGTCACCAGAGAGTCCCTAGACCCCCCTGGCTTCAAGTTAAATCTGCTGCCACTAGGGTGTGTCTAGATTTATAGGCTACAAAGTTACATAATTGTAATATCATTTTAAATAAAAAATATTTTTCTTTATTAAAACAAGATTTGGTCCTCATAAAATATTTTTCCAAAAGATCATTTTTGAAACGGAAAGAAGGGGGGGTCGTCCTATTATCGAGGTCGTTTTATATTTGGCTCATTCGGTATGAATGCAGATAATTTTGGTTTGATATGTCCTGGGTTTGAGATTTCTTCCTCCACCCTATAACAGTGGATGGAGGTGAATGTTTAGTTTGTTGTGCTGTAAGCTACAAGATTCAGCTACACTCAGTAATCCACACACACCTCACTGTGAACAGCTTCAAGAAAATGGCCCATATGTAAACTGCCGATATGATACCATATTTCTAATATGTTGCCTCCCCCAGAGTTCGCGGGCCAGAAGATCTGCTCGACGGTCGTGTTCAACCCCGTGGAGCAGTCGTCGGTGGCTCTGGAGGACGAGGACAACGCTGAGCTGAAGGGTGCTGTGGTAAGAAGACACTCTCTGACTGCTGCGTGGAGAGCTGGAACTATTCCAAAGTTTTGCTGTACTATTAATTGTCTCAGAAATAATTGTGATTAACAATATCATTGTCTCTTTCAGTCAAATTTTAAAACACATTTATTTATTACTTTTTTAACCCTTAAATTTGACCCATTTAAAAAAAAAAAAAAAAAATGTATGTAAGAAATTTGGGTTTCCATCAACCAAATAAAAGAAGCTTTAATAACGCGGGATGTTTTTTAAAAACATTGGGAAAAGCAACAAAAGTTTTGAAAAGATAACCAAAATGATTAAAAAGGTTTTCATTTAAATTTTATGAACCAGAAAAAAAAAAAAGTTGGATGGTTGATGGGAAGACACAAGGGTTAAATAAATTAAAGTTTTGATTGAATCCCAGGATACATCTTTTGGTTATATCCCTGTTATGTGACCCAGATAATGGAATAACACAAACAGAATTTTTCCCCCCCTTTTTTTTTTTTTTGTTTTTACAGTTTTAAGTTCCAATTAAGTGCCAACTACTATGCACAATTATACCTGCTCTCTCTAGATTGACCGGCGCTGCTCTCGATGCAATAAAGAGGGGATGGTTTACCACACCCGGCAGATGAGATCGGCAGATGAAGGACAGACGGTCTTCTTCACCTGTATACACTGCAGGTAATCCATCTGAACATGCTGTGGGTTGTGGAAACTTCATTCAAACAGTGTGTGATCTTTTTGATTTTGGTGTTACAGGTATCAAGAGAAGGAGGACTCCTGAGAACAAGTCCAGCTCACCTTCTCCATTCCTCTCCATGCTTGTGCTCTCATGTTGCTGTCTGATAGTTGGATGCTTTCCCAACACATGGATTGTAAATATAACAGTGGGCCCTTCACTGGTGGTTTATCTTACTGTTCTGGAATTTTTAGCATTCACACTTTGAATAAAGTTTGACAAATTAATCTTAACTTTGGGTCAACTTGCTATCTTTTTCTGCCTGAGCTTTCAGTTGCGTCTTGCGGTCTTCATCAGTGGATAAAGTGCGCTCAGGTTTAATGGAAATACTGTAGCTCAGTTCTCATTAGCCCCTTTCCCACAGCCTGTTCAAGGGGGGAATGTTGCGCCGTTCTCGCCGCTCTGCATAAAAGGCACGGACACAGAACGTGGGGACAGAGATGTTACGCCGGCAGCCATGGTAGTAACAGTAAAACAGGTAGTAACTAAAACCGCACCCTGGGGAAGCATTATGCCACCGTTGTTTGGTTCAGTGTTAAAAAAGCAAAGCGGACGTAATGGCGGATCTTCTTCAGGACAACACGCTGAGTCTCTGTGGGAATGAGGCTACTGACGGATGCTGGGTGAAACAGTGGAAAGCTGCAGAAAAAAGCTTGTGAGAGGACCTTAAATTGAGATTTTTTATTTATTTTTTGTTAAACTACAGTTTCCAGGGTCAAAAATGAATTTAAACAGCTGAACAAGATAATGACATTCATACAACTTAAGTTGTTTGTAATAATGTTATCTCTTTCAGCTTTGTATTGGTCTCCACTAGGGTGGTACATTTCTGGAAAGTTTAGCTGGGGAATTTTGGAAACATTCCAATTTTGATTTACCATGGTTAGTGGACTATACAATTAACACATAGGTTAATAATAGCAATGGGTTATGTATTAGAAAAAAAAAAATAATTATATATATATATATATATATATATGATAGCTGAAGACATGAAATGGGCGAGAGAGAGAGACATGCAGCAAAGGGCCGCAGGTCGGAGTCGAATCCGTGATGCAGTCTGAAATTATGAATGGTCTGAGAGAGACAGTTTTTAGTTATTATAATTCAGAATCCTCAGTCCAGCATGTGGCGGTACGGCGCCTTTCAACCTCAACTTGTCGACCACCGCCATTGAAAATAGCTGAAGAAGAACATGACCAATAAGGACGCTCGTGTGGAGGTCACGTGCCCTGCAAACATGGCTGCACAGCGAAAGAGAACTACCGAATGACAACAATGCATTGAGTTAGTTTATACTATAAAATACCTTTACTGTCAGGAATTCGTCGAGATTTTATATCCGTCTTCACGGTAAATAATGTTTTTTACATCCAAGCTAATACACTAATATCAAGAGCTTTGTCCCCTGTAGTTGGTTTGTTGTGAGGGACTGACTGTTGTGAGTTAACGTTACACATCATTTTCGAATAAGCTGTTAGCATACTCTCACGCTTGAATAAAAGTTAAACGTACAGTATACGTGTACCGAATGTATGTTGATGCAAAGGATAAAAGCTCTCCAGTCTTATGTAATTAGACCATGATGTGCATTTAGGGACCACCAAAGCCACAATAAAGTGCTAGATTTTTAAAGGGAATTTGGTGCGACGTTCTCCTCGTGGGCATGAACGACATATCAGTTGGACCGAATGTTCGTGTTTACAGTGATCGTGCATTCATTGACATTCCTCTTTATTTTGGTAGATAATGAAGCTACGTGTCCATCTGCAGTGTAAGAATCTACATGAATACCTGCGAGAGCTGAGTCCTGAGATTTTGGACCGACTGTACAACCACCCAGCAACATGTCTGGCTGTCTACAGGTCTGTTGGCTGGTATACATAATGTACTGATGCTCATGGTGTTGCTGTGACATTTGATTCCCGGGTACTGTGGTGTGTCAGATTACAGTAGATTGTGTTCGACCTTCTACACAGGGACCTCCCCTCTCTGGCCAAGAACTATGTGATGCGTATGCTGTTCCTGGACCAGCCTCTCCCACAGGCAGCGCTGGCATTGTGGGTGAAAATAGACAGTCAGAAGTAAGTCATGTCTTCATTACACCTGTAGCAGCATTGTCAGTAGGGTGAACCATGATTGATTACACTCTTGTACCACTCTGTAACATTTCTCCCACCGTCCTGTTGGTGAGGGGTTTTATTTATTTATTTTTAATTTACATCCACATTGGTTTTCTAAAAACCTCTTTGATTTATTTATTTAACAAGTTATACCTCTTGAGATGAATCATCTCATTTTTGAGAGGTTCCTCGATAGGACTGGACAGTACAAAGGACAAGACATTACAGTACAACATACACATTCACTCACATACTAACCTCCCACACCCCTGCCCAGACATCACCAGAATGATCATTACAAAATATATGAATAGTAATTAAGAACAAAAGATAGAAAACAAAAAATCTGATAACCAAAAAACAATTACACCAGAAAGCAATCAAGTTTTATGGAAAGCATTTACAACAATTGCTGTACAACAAAATATGTCTTGAAAGATCTCAAAGATGTGATTAATCTTAGTGACCCAGGCAAGCTATTCCAATCGAAGGGAGCTTTAAATAATAAACACCTGCCACTTTCTTTGAAAATGAGAGGCACATTAAAGGATAAAAATTCAGTGTGTCTTAGACTATAAATTGCTTGGTAAGGTGTTAAGTATTGTTTCAAATAAGGTGGATAGTTAAGATATATACATTTGAAAATAATCTGGAACCAGTGAAACTGTCTCCTAGCATTGGGTGACAAGATTTTCAGTGAAGAATACAGGACACAATGATGTGTTCTGTAAGGGCATCTCAACACAAATCTACAGATACTATTAAAAACAACAGTCAAAGGTTTGAGATTAGTCTCAGTAGTGTTCTGATATACTGCATCAGCGTAGTCTATAATTGGAAATAGTAATTGTTTCACAATTCTTAAAGTGATGGTTCGGAGTAATTTCACCCTAGGGTCCTTTGCACCATGACCTCGAGCCAAACACCCCCACAGAAGCTTTTTTCACCTGGGTCGAACATTGGGAGCGTTAGCGTAGCGTAGCGTTATCAGCTGAATAGCTTAGCGCAGAGGCTAATGGATCCGAAGTGTCTCTTAACATTACCCCACTAATAATGCCCGAAATGATACCAAACGTCTACAGTAATACAAATAGGTTATGCACTCATAAAACGATGGATTGTAAAATTTGTAAGTACACCAGAAGTTTATGTAAATAACACTTGCCTGCTGGCTTCTGCTCTCTGCTGCTGCTGCTGCGCTGCTGTTACTACCGGGCAGTAAGGAGTGCTTAGGGACATCTACAAATTACAACACCGAAAAAGAGATGCAACAAAAATATTTATTAATTTAATGATTAAATAAGGTAATGTCTCCAAACTTACCTCAATTATTACTTGTCTCCTGCTAGTTATACTACAGCACTTACTTTAAAAAATAAGTTAAATTAAAAAATATTTTTGTTGCATCTCTTTTCGGTGTTGTAATTTGTAGATGTCCCTAAGCACTCGTCTTACAGCAGCAACAACAGCAGAGAGCAGAAGCCAACAGGCAAGTGTTATTTACATAACCTTCTGGTGTACTTACAAACTTTACAATCCATCGTTTTATGAGTGCATAACCTATATATACTAGTGTAGACCTTTGGTATCATTTCGGCATTATTGAGTTGGGTAATGTTAAGAGTACACTTCGGATCCATTAGCCCCCCGCGCTTAAGCTATTCAGCGGCTATACGCTTCACTACACTTCCCAATGTTAGACCCAGGTGAAAAGCTTGGGTGTGTTTGGCTTGCAAATCATTTCTAAAAGTGAAACACTCAAACCATCACTTTAACCTTATCAGCTGTGTAAAACAGTTGTTAGAATGATACCACAGCCTTAGATTGCAGTTTAGCTTCCTTAAAATAGTGTTTATGTGTGCTTTGAAGGAGAGTTGAGAGTCAAGCCAAAGACCAAGGTATTTATATTCATCTACTCTCCCAAGATGGGTGCCATCTAAGAAGTTAATTAACAGGTTAGTCTGATTCAAGGCCGCAGATCTTGTTGGAAAAAGCATGCAGTATGATTTTTTTCTTATTCAACAGAAGGTCATTTTGTTGGAGCCATTTTTGAATAGTATCAAAGTCATATTGAAGAATGTTCTGTATCTTAGATATCATAGTATCAGAAGTATATATCACTGTGTCATCAGCGTATAAATGTATATAATAATCAGAGCAAATTTGAGAAAGATCATTGATGAAGATTGAGAATAAGAGAGGCCCCAACGATGATCCTTGAGGGACACCTTTTTCCATAATAGAAAAGCGAGATAAACTACCCTGGATAAGGACACACTGATGTCGAAAATGTAAATAAGAGTTGAACCAGAGAAGAGCTTGTTTAGAAAGACCAATGGCATGAAGTTTATCCAAAAGAATATAGTGATTAACAAGGTCAAATTCTTTAGTTAAAGGAACACGCCGACTTATTGGGACTTTAGCTTATTCACTGTAACCCCCAGAGTTAGACAAGTCCATACATACCCTTCTCATCTCCGTGCATGCTGTAAGGCTGTCTGACGGCTCCAGCAGCATCAGGCCAGCACAGAACATGCAGGTGAATGGTTCCAGTAATCCTACTGCTCCGAATTGTGACAAAAAACAGCGTAACATGAGACACAGCCATCTTCTAACCGTAAACAAACCGGGAACTATATTCTCAGACAGGCTTGCTTGAAGCAAATCATTCCGCCCAAGTACTATATTCTTCCGCCTGAGAATATAGTTCCCAGTTTGTTTACGGTTAGAAGACGGCTGTGTCTCATGTTACGTTGTTTTTTTTGTACACGCTGTGACTCTACAAATCCCAACATGTAAATAGGAACATGTTGGCGTTTTGTCACTCTTATTCAGAGCAGTAGGATTACTGGAACCATTCACCGCATGTTCTGTGCTGACTACATGCGGCGATCGACACAGCGCTTCAGCACGACGGAGATGAGAAGGGTATGTACGACTCTGAACCTCTTGGGGTTACAGTAAATAAGCGATAAGTCCCAATATGCGTGCGTGTCCTTTTTAAATCTATAAAAATTGCTCCGGTAGACATATTGTTATCCGAGGATGATGACAGATCATTGGTGAGCTTTAGTATATTAGAGGCAATCTTTAACAGCTTAGTTTCCAAACCATCTATGTCTCTACCGCTTCCAGACTTCAGTTCTGAAATAACTCTCTGAACATCAATGGGACAAATGGTTACAAAAGAGAAAGAAGAGGCACAAGGGAATTGAGCAATATTTGTGGTGTTAAGGGAGTTAGGAGACTGGGAATTACATATAGCAGAAAAATGCTGATTAAAGGCATAAGCTATTGCAGAAGGATCAGAAATAATATCATTTTGAAGTCTAATTTTGGTTGGAGCGCTTGTATTAGATTTGTTAAGTTTGGATGTGATGAATGCTGTGTCAGCTGTTGTAAGCAGCCAGCCAGTCTCCTGCAAGGTTTGGGCAGCAGAAGCTGCCATTCACCCGGTAACAAGTACCTGAATTAGGGATGCACCAATCCAGCTCTTCCTCTCTGATACAGAATCTGCTACCTCAACTCAGGGTGTCCTCGGATAAAAATACCGATCCGATATTAGTGCTTTCTTTTTCTCAAATTTAAAATCTTTGTTTTATGTAAGGTAGCGCTGCACAATTTGGAGAAAAAGTCATATTCTGATTTACAATGTTGCGATTTAATGGTATCATTAGGTTACTTGATTATCAAGGAAAATGCAGAAAATAATCTACAAAAGTTTTTAAATGTGTATTTTTTAACTTGAACATACAAAGTTAAATGAGCATAAGAAATAAACAAAAATTCTTATTAAATTAATACATTTTTGTATGCACTTATAAACAAACAATGACATTCAAGATGGGTGTAATATAATAACTAGTGATTAAGTTACAAAATATACTTTATACAACCTCTGCATGCTCTGAACCCCTCCACACTTCTGATACTCCATGACCACACACACACACACACACACACACACACAAACAAACACACACACTACTGCCTCAACACACTGACTGATCACTGATAAGGTAATATGAGGCCAGGGCTTTCTGTGGGACTACAAACTGAGTCAGCAGCCTGCTGTGACTGATTGAATGTAAAAAATAATTTTATAATGGCATTGGCAAAGCTCAGTCGTGTTTTCTGGTTTAATCCAAAGGTATTCAGTGTTGGGATGCATTGATTTGATACACCAGATCCATATCAGTGCCGACACTGACCTTATTAAGTGGATCAGGTATCTGCCAAAACATATTTTGTATCCACGACGTTCCACTTCCGGGATTGCTCCATTGCCGACGGAAATTCCACCAGATGTCCCTCATTTGGGCCGGATGTCCGTTACCTTCCTCTTTCTTTGTGTTGCCGTTGTAAACTGCGGTGGATTTCTGACTACTAGGATTAACTGCTCCTCAGATCTCTGCAGGGTAAATCCAGACAGCTAGCTAGACTATCTGTCCAATCTGAGTTTTCTGTTGCATAACTAAAACTACTTTTGAACGTGCACATGTTCCACCAAAACAAGTTCCTTCCTGAGACTATTTAGCAGAGGCACCGTGGCTCCGTCCGGCGCCTAGCGCCGCCCAAGACGATTGTGATTGGTTTAAAGAAATTCCAATAAACCAGAGCACGTTTTTCTCCCATCCAGGAATGCTGTGTGGACTAGCCACAGCGCTGCAGAGGAAGGTCTGGCAATGTGAAACTAGCCATAACATGACGATCCACATTAAATACAGTTTCTTTGTTTCTCTCATGGCGCAGATTAACTTGAAGGGGCTGGGCAATATATCAACATTATATCAATATCTTGATATGAGACTTGATATGGTGTTAGATTTTGGATATTGTTTTGTATCCTATAATGGCAAATGGTCTTTTCCTAGTTTTAAAGGCTGCATTACAATAAAGTAAATTAGAATTGAGAATTCAGTCCATGTATATATTTACATTTACATTACATATGTATGATACAAATACATATTTCATTGGTTGTTATATTTTTAATCATCTATCGGTATTTAACTCTTTGTAGTGAAACAAATGTGATAATTGCACCAAGAGATCTCAATGGGTTCTCCTCTAAACTGATTTTCATCTTACATCATTTGCATCTGATACCTCTTTCACACCAATAACCTGGGTCAGACCAGGGTTATCTGACCCCGGTTCTACCCTGCGTTGGTCATGACATGAACTGGATCAACCTGGAGCCATGCATACCAATGACCTCACTGCTGATAATGGGCGGGGGGGTTTACACTCACACATTTAGCTAAGAGCTAACATCACATACTCCAGTCCAGCTGTACACCAGCAGATCTGGTGTGTTGTACTTGAATTCCTCGTTGTCCTGTAGGCTCTCTGCAGCCTGTGGTTTGAAATGCAGGCTGCAGAGACTTGTGCCAGCTCGGCCGAGGGAAGAGAGAGATAGAGATAATATTTTTGATTGTTTCACTGTGATTTACGTTGTAAAGCACAAATAACTATCAAACACTCAACAGATGATTTTGTGGAGACGGATGCTCTTTTCTCCTCTGCATTTCATTAATTTCAGTTGAAGAGGTTAACAAGGAAGTAGCTGCTCTAGTATCAATTTATGACCATCTTAAGAAGAGGGAGAACATTTCTCTGTTTGACATTAAAGCTAAAGTGTGCATCTATTTCATATTAATGAACGTCAGTTACATTCAAGCCATCGCCAAATGAGTTGATACAAAGCTAATTAAGCCTATCAGCTCTACACATCCCTCTCTGTATTTCTCAGTATGGCTATGTTTACATGGAGTCGTCCGGCGACTTTCGCGCACAATAGCTTGAGTGATGCGTTTCACGTCACCGCTGAGAAAGGAAACCGCAGCCTTCAGCTTTGGAGACGAAGACGACACAAAAATTACAAGATAATTCCCTCCTCATGAATAGAGAAGTGGTACGCGATCACAGAAGGCTTGTGTCAGGTGGATGCTCCGAGCCTCCGACAGTGTTGTTGAGTTCCTCATAGGGGTGACAGAAACTACGCACTATAGCTTTGACAGTAAAGTTGGGCTTTGCTGTCTGCTTCATGACTTATTTAAAAAAAAAAAAAGAGATTTTCTCAAGCCAGGGGCCACACTGAACTGAATTACTTTTCCCAGGCAGTATTTTTCCAACTCCTAACGCTCTGTGAAAGTTGAATCAGAGTCAACTTCGGAGAACAGTCTGAGCGTTGAACATCCAGTGTCCCTGGCAGTGAGAACTGTGTGCCTGTATTAGTACAGTGAACGTGTGTGTGTGCGCGCACACACACGGATCACACCCTGTTGTGATCAGAAAGAATGTCTCATTGCTTATTTCTTCCCTCCTGGCATGGGAAGACAAGTGAGGGAAACGTGGATGCAATTAGCAGACTCTCTGTCAGCTAGTATAATGGGATCTGTCCATTTGAGGGATAATGTCACCACCAGGATTGTAGTCTTACTGCGTGAAGCCCCCTCTTAAACATCATTAAGGTGAAAGGAACTTCAGGGTTAGCAGCTCTGTTATCACCGATTCAGCTGGAGAGAAACTGTGACTTCACATTTCAGATAAAAACCAGTTGTGTTCATTATGAGTTTCTTTGTCTGCTTGCAGGGATCATGAGGAGTGTGTCTCGGTGTTGGCAGGACTCCGCCTTTGGCACAGTCAGCAGCTACAGGGCGGTCTGCAGGGCTACATTTTAAATCCAGTGTTCAAAGACAACCTGAGGATAGCTCTGCTCGGCGGGTAGGTCTGCTCCCTGGCAACACAGCCTTTGATCATTCTCTCTCTCACTCTGTTTTTACAAACTGATCACTCCACGATGAAAATTCAGCTATTTGCGAACACACCTCCGTGTCAATGGTGTTAAGTGTTTGTTCAAAACACACCGGCTACATGCCAGGATGTGGTTGGTTAGAGTTACAGACAAGGATCCAAACCAGGGGTCAGCAACCTTAGCAGCAGCTTAACCAATGGCACACTAGCAACAAGTGTGCAAGAGAGTTTTTTGGAAATGTTAGTGTCCTCTTTTAACCGCACGCCAAATAACTTCTTTCACAGCCATTGGCATAAGCACAACCTATTATTTACAGTAGTTTGATTGACTTTCCCCCCATCCACATTTAATGAAGACCCGCCTTACTCTGCCTCTAATTGGCTAGTACTCTTTGCCTTCTTCACAGAATGCAGCTCGAAGGGAAAAAAGAACACTGCCTGCGCGGGCTCTGCAGATGATGGCAGGCTTAATGCTGATCTGATTAACAAGAACATTTCAAAATGGCACTTCATATTAAAAAGGTTGCCGACCCCCGATCCAAACTATTCATAATATCTCACTCCCACAGTATAAACCAAGTTTTCAAGTTTGATTTCTAATAGTTTTGATACATTTAAGCTGTGAGTGCAGTACTGTAGCTACAGTTGTCCCCTGCTGTGTGGACACACAGGGGCAAAGCGTGGGCGGATGAGGGCAGCTCTCTGGGTCCCGACCGCCACGCGCGGGACATCGAGAGCCTGGACCGCTACGCCATCGAGCGCTGGGAGGTCATCCTGCATTTCATGGTGGGTTCTCCCTGTGCTGCCGTCAGTCAAGACCTGGCTCAGCTGCTGGTCCAAGCAGGCCTCATGAAAAGGTACGCCGGAGCAGTAATAACCCGCCGAAGTTTGTTTCTAAGCTGTAAAATCTCCCACTCAGTACATACCTGGATCAGTTCTTGAAGAACCAAATTTAAATCATCAAAAATGTTTGTCTATGCTATTTGAAAATATATCATTGTCCATAACATATATAATTATCAGATTTCTTTCAACTTAAATTTTGATGTTAGTGTTGGCCTCAGAAAATGTATCCTTCGCTGAGCCCCACAGAATATGCTTTTGATGACCAACTCACTTGATACAATGCTGACTCAGCGCTGTGTAACGATGCAATAAAGACTGAGGCCAGCGCCAACAAGTCCCAGGCAAAAAGTGATGATCCATGTAGGAGACATGGTTAGATTGATTTATTGCAAGTATTTTCAAACTATGTGTCACTTTTATATGAGAAAATGCTTTCAGGGTGAGGACAAACTTAGCCAATTCCAATAAAAAGCAGGGCAGAGCTTCTAATGATACCCTAAACTGGACACACTGGATAGTCTAGTCCTGAAAGGGGCGTTTTCTAATGTAACCAGGAACCCTTCAATAAAACAAAAAGAAACTAGGGAAATGCTAACTCTGGGCTTTGGAAGCAATAGGCTAGTTAGCGAGGCTTGCTAGCATTAGAAGCTAAGATTTGAGAAGATAAACACTCTTGCTCTTTTGTTTTGGGAAGGGATAAAACAGACGCAAACAAGGGGTGTCAAATTAATTTCAGTTCATGGGCCACATCCCCCTCATCTGATATAAAGTGGGCCAGACCAGTGTACCTCTTCAGAAAGATCAGAAACTTTATCTGCCACAGAGTTTCTTGTCAGCTTGATGTTGGCAAACGCAAGTTGCTTCTGCTACGACAGCATTCTAAGGCCATTGTTGGTTAATAATGTTACGGACCCAGGAGAGAGGGGTAATATTCGGAGAAAAAACAAGAATACTTAAGATTAAAGTAATAAATTTAAGGAAAAAGAATTCGTAAATTCTTTGATATTAAAGTGGTAAATTTGGAATTGGAATGAATTACTTCTCTGCAATTTTCACACTTTGCAAAGTCATCCAGTGGGCCTGATTGGACCCTTTGGTGGGCCGGTTCTGGCCCGAGGGCCATATGTCTGACACCCCTGCTCTAAACTCTTTCTTGACAGCTCAATGCACAGCGCTCTGCCATGTGGACAGTCCCGGTCCAAGGTTTACAGACCGGCTGCGTCTAGTAACTGATGCTAAGCTATGATTGGACAGTCACACATTGGGGGAGGGGTTTAGTGAATGGTCAGTTCTTTAAACAGTTGGGTACATGTATGCCCCACCCCCCTCTCTATGCAAACCTAAATCAGAGGGAATATGTGGTGAATATTATTATTATTATTATTATTATTATTATTATTATTATTATTATTATACAGGCCTTTGGAAAGGTGCTACTTAGTCCCATGAAAAAGCCAGTTAAAACATTGATGAGCGCCAGCTTTATGCCTATACTCACACTTGACTTGACTTCCATAATGTAATGACAGACTCCACCCAAAAAGCAGGCTGATCCATAACTAGGGTTGGGCATCGTTTTTCCCAATCCTTGCTTGCGATTCCGGTTCTTATCGATTCTCGATTCCAATTCTTTGAGGGGTAGAGTTGAAACGGGTCACATGCTTACTGTGTTTCACAGATCAGAGGAAAAAATCAAATTTTGATTCAGTGGTGGTTTTCAGTTTTACCAGGCTTTTTTCAATGTAAAATAAAGCCACACTAGAGCGCCGCTTACTGTGCTCCATTGCTGCAACACAAGCGCCTGGACGGCGGCCGCTACGGAAACCAAAACTTCTGTGTGTTAAATTTGGAACCGATGATCGGATTGGAAACAAAACTTTTCCAAACAATTCCAATAAAAAACATTGCATGGAAATCGTAATTTTTGAAACGATTCCAAGTTGGAACCGGTTCTCGATTCCCAGACGACAAGATAGTCTGAAGTCTGTGCGTGAGCAGAATCCATCATCAAAGAATGAATAAAGTAAAGAACGTTGACTCCATAGAAGTTTAGCTCTAGGTTTGAATTCTACCTGTGTTAGTGCTACAGAATGCATGTAGCCCATGTTGTCCTGTCCTGTGCTCTGTTTGTCAGTGAGGCAGGAGAGGCGCCCTACATCACCTCGGCTGGTTTCCAGTTCCTGCTGCTGGACACAGCCTCTCAGCTGTGGTACTTCACCCTGCAGTACCTCAAAACGGCTCAGGTACCGCTGGATCATATGTAGGCGTGGGGAATAAAATCGGAAATCGTATGTTTTTTTTTTTCCGCGATACGGTTCTGCTAACTACATCATATCCGTTTCCAGGGAAACAGAGCGAAAGCAGAAAAAGCAGAAACATGTTATGTTCTTCTTTACAAAGTAAATAAATGTCAATGTCAATGACTGACTGACGTGATGTTCATTCTTCTTAGAAAACAATTAGTTTTTAGAAATGTCTCATGATATATTGTCTCTAGAAGGGTATTATTCAACTTTAGTTTTGGTTAAAGAAGGAAGGGAAATTTCCAATACTCAATAAATCGCAATAGTTGTAGAATCACAATAAATGAAAATCCCAGTACAAATCCAATTGGCACCCATGTATCAGGAAAGAACTGAATCGAGACAGAATCGTATCACCTCAGCCCTAATCATCTGCTGCTCTCACATGATCAGCTTTAAAGAAGTTGGACCAGTGGTTGTCATCCATGTAGCATTAAGGCTCTAGAGTCTCTATAGCCAGTCATTACTCTGATTAGCTCATCTTCAGCAGAGAGGGCTGTAATCAGTGACTGGAGCTGCTGCACTGATTGACTGGAATTAAAGGTGCAGACTGTTTCTGCCAGACTCTGGCCTGTAGAAGCCTGATCGATGCCCTGCTGGAAAAGAACATCCATTGCTGGGAATGGAATGAAAACAAAATAAAGGAGGACAAAGTAAGCCTAACTAACCATGTCATGGCAGTTCACCCATGAAAGTGCAGCATAAAGGGATGCAGTGCAGGGACAAAGTCATTCTGACTGAGAAACCTTTATACAGCAGCAGGTTAATTCAATTAATAATTCAACTCGGTCCCGTTTGTTCGGTCCGTCCAGAATAATCAGTCATTTGCCAGTAAAATAGAAAAAGGAAACTGGCCTTATACAGGAACAATGTTTCAAATCTGAATCTTTTAGGCTAATGAATTGATAAATAAAGGTTTTATTTCTTTCCCATCACAATTGTATTTCTAGCAGTGTGGACAATGTAAGTGAACAGTTGAGTGAATATATGAATTGTTAAGGATGAAAAAGAAAAAGATTATTCTTCCTTTGAGGCTCTTCATTTCCGATTTGATAGTAGTTTAACAGAAAAAAACAATGTACAATAATCAGTAAATGAAAACTGTATTTGTGTTAAAAGGAGAAATCATTTTCAGCAGGGGGAGTGTCACATGAGCTGAATTGTGGAAATGTACTTATACTGAATGAACTATGGGGCTGTAGTAAAAGTATTTTGTGTTTGTTGTGCAGCTGTATCTTAATCCGTGTGTGCGTAATAAGATTTGTAAATTTTGTAAAGAATCTCTAAATCTATAGTCGGACGTCTCAGTGTATTAAGATGTGTAAATGTGTAGACACCTCTGTAAATGTGTTTATAGTCTATATCGGCGGCTTTTCATTTCCCGGGATTGCTCCGGTGCCACCGGAAATTCCGCCGGATGTCCCGCTTTTCGGCCAGATGTCAGTCCCCTTCCTCTTTCTTTGTGTTGGCATTCTAAACTCCGGTGGATTTCTGAGGACTATGGTTAACTGCTCCTCAGATCTCTGCAGGGTAAATCCAGACAGCTAGCTAGACTGTCCAAACTACTTTTGAACGTACACATGTTCCACCAAAACAAGTTCCTTCCCGAGGCTATTTTGCAGCGGCCCCATGGTCCGCCCAAGACGATTGTGATTGGTTTAAAGAAATGCCAATAAACCACAGCACATTCTTCTCCCATCCAGAATTGCTGTGGACTAGCCAGACCTTCCTTCGCAGCGCTGTGGGAGAAGGTCTTGACATGCGAGACTACAGTGTTTATAGATCTATGAATGCATGACAAAACTGTAAATGCGTACATAGATGTTATTCTAAGTATTTTGCTCTGGGAGCTGAAAATACAAACTTGTCATCAGTTTCCACTCAGCAGGCCTCTCAACTGTCTTTTTATACGGGACTCTGCTTCACCTCTGCCGTGACAGAGATCTGCAGATGTGTGTGAAGATTTGTCTGCTCCGCTGCTCGCACTGTGCTTGCTGCATACCAGCAGGCGGCAGCACAGTGACTGGCCTGGGAACAAGCCAACAGGGGAGGCGGTGCTCTTTCTGGATAAAAAGCATTATAATGTTAACATTTCTCAGGCGATTTCAATGAGTCATTTCTATTTTCAATGCAAAACAAAGTTTGTCTCAGGTTAATTAGAATCTCCATAGTTAGGCTATAATCATTGCTAAACACAACCGGCTCTGTGACACAAAACGCAAGCTCAGTGCGCAGCAGGCAGGTTGCTCTAGTGTTACCGCTGAGACAGGCCAGAGCATGTGTGTAGCTGCACAGAGGAGAGGAGAGTGCAGACTAGTAATAACACCTGTTGAGAACAGGAGGAATCGTGGGAGGATGAAGCTGAAGAAGGAGAGGCCGGCTGAGGTGAAACTGATGACGTCTGTTTTTACAACTTTTGGAGCAAAATAGTAATATCTATGCACGCACTTACAGATTCGTCTACACATTTACAAATCTCCGTGCACTTGTGAACCAGAATATAGATTTGGAGATTCTTTTACACATTTACAAATCTGGTTACGCGCACATGGAATGAGATACAGTTGCACAACTCTCCACAAACATAATTATTGCAAATAGTTTTGCTAGAATAATGGCTCCATAATTTACCATGTGAGCAATTAGAGTATGGGCAATTGCAATCCTCGTCAATGTTTTTTGTTAGAGGCCTACATTTATTTGTTCATGGAGGCTATTATTTGAATAGCTGCCTTTATTTGAGAATGTCGACTTATATACTGTTGATAATCTGTGTCTTGCAGTCCAGAGGGATGGAACTGGTGGAGATCCTGTCATTCTTATTCCAACTCAGCTTCTCCACTCTTGGCAGAGTGAGTGCACAGCAGTTTGTGTCTGTCTGTCTGTCTGTCTGTCTGTCTGTCTGTCTGTCTGTCTGTCTGTCTGTGTGTGTGTTACTGATCATGCGTTGCCTATGTGCCCTAGGATTACTCGGTGGAGGGCATGAGCGAGTCATTACTCACCTTCCTGCAGCACCTGCGGGAGTTTGGGCTGGTGTTCCAGAGGAAGGTGAGGCTCTGAGGTCCATTAACCCCTAACATACTGTCAACAGCTCTTCCTCCCATCTCCTTCACATTACATTACATTACATGTCATTTAGCTGACGCTTTTATCCAAAGCGACTTACAATTAAGTGCATTCAACTGAGAAGGTCCAAACTCTAGACAACAAGTAGTAAGTGCAAGTACATTAGCTTTAAATAAGCTAAGCTACAAAGAAACAAAAGTGCAGGTTAAAGAGTTTTTTTTTTTTTTTTAACCGAGGTGTAGTCGGAAGAG
The DNA here is from genome assembly GCF_010015445.1 of Perca fluviatilis. Classification (NCBI taxonomy): domain Eukaryota; kingdom Metazoa; phylum Chordata; class Actinopteri; order Perciformes; family Percidae; genus Perca; species Perca fluviatilis. The sequence continues at coordinate 5,347,863 of NC_053124.1, read as the reverse complement.
ATGTGTTTTTAGCCTTCGGTGGAAGATGTGTAGGCTTTCAGCCATCCTGATGTCGATTGGGAGCTCATTCCACCATTTGGGAGCCAGGACAGTGAACAGTCTGGATTTGGTTGAGTGATTAGTTCTCCTTCGCTGTGGGGGCAGCAGCAGCAGTTTGGCTGATGCAGAGCGGGCGGGCCGTTGGGGTATATGGTTTGACCATGTCCTGGATGTAAGCTGGGGCTGATCCGTTCATGGCCCTGTATGTAAGTACTAGTGTCTTGAAGCGGATGCGGGCAGCCACTGGTAACCAGTGAAGAGAGCGGAGCGGAGTAGTGTGAGAGAACTTCGGAGGTTGAAGACAAGTCGAGCTGCTGCGTTCTGAATGAGCTGCAGGGGTCGGATGGCACATGCAGGCAGGCCAATCAGCAGGGAGTTGCAGTAGTCTAGACGTGAGATGACTAGAGCCTGAACCAGAACCTGAGCCGCCTTCTGCGTTAGAAGTGGACGTATCCTTCTGATGTTATGCAGCATGTATCTGCACGATCGGGTGGTTGCAGCAATGTTGGCAGTGAAGGAGAGTTGGTCGTCAAGTGTCACACCCAGGTTTCTAGCAGTCTGGGTGGGGGCTACCACAGAGTTGTCGATTGTTATAGTCAGGTTTTGGGTAGGAGCCTTCCCTGGAAGGAAAAGGAGCTCAGTCTTGTCAAGGTTGAGTTTCAGATGGTTAGTGGACATCCAAGAAGAGATGTCTGTCAGACAGGCCGAGATACGTGCTGCTACTTGAGTGTCAGACTCAGGAAAGGAAAGAATTAGTTGCGTGTCGCTCGTGCAGCTGTGATAAGAAAAGCCGTGCGACTGAATACAGACCCAAGGGAGTTGGTATAGAGAGAGAAGTGGAGGGGACCCAGGACTGATCCCTGAGGAACCCCAGTTTTGAGTGGGCAAGGCTCTGAGCTAGATCCTCTCCAAGTTACCCGGTAGGTTCGGTCTGACAGGTAAGATGTCAGCAAAGAGAGCGCAGAGCCTGAGACACCCAGATTCTGGAGTGTTGAAATGAGGATCTGGTGGTTCACTGTGTCAAAGGCAGCTGAAAGGTCTAGAAGGATGATGATGGAAGAGAGAGAGGTTGTTTTAGCAATGTGAAGCTGCTCAGTGACAGCAAGGAGGGCGGTTTCTGTTGAGTGGCCAGCCTTGAAGCCAGACTGGTGGGGATCGAGAAGGTTGTTCTGGTTGAGATAAGTAGAGAGTTGATTATAAATGGCACGCTCAAGAGTTTTAGATAGAAAAGGGAGACAGGTCTATAGTTATTTACATCAGAGGAGTCGAGTGTTGGTTTTTTGAGTAGTGGGGTCACTCTTGCCTCTTTGAGGGCATCGGGGAAACAGCCAGTTGACAGGGAGATGTTAATGAGATGGGTGAGGAAAGTAAGGAGGTCAGGAGCCATGGACTGGAGAAGGTGAGAAGGGATAGGATCCAGGGGGCAGGTGGTTAGGCGGGCAGAGGTAATCAAAGTAAGAATTTGATTTGGAGATAAGAGTACTAGATGTGACTAGATGTGAGGCAAGAGTACTAGATGTGACGGATGGTAAGGTGATTTCAGAAGGTGTGGTGGAGAATGAAGAGCGTATATCATCTATCTTTTTTACAAAGTAGTTGACAAAGTGGATTGGTAGAAGGGAGGAGGGAGGAGGTGAACTGGGGGGATCTAGCAGGTTAGAGAAGATGGAGAAAAGTTTTTTGGGGTTTGAGTAAGAGGATTCAATTTTGGTTTGATAGAAGGAGCTTTTTGCTGCAGAAATAGAGGCAGCGAATGAGGAGAAACTGTAATGATCCTCCATCATCATGGTATACACCTGTACTTCAACTAGAAAATGAGTCCAAAAAGATACAGACAATTGAAATAAAAGGAGGACAAATGGTTTTATATGATTACATGCAAGTGACCTTCAGAAAGATGAGCTAGTATTCATGTAGATTATAGCAATAACAGCTCGCACATCACAGTCACAGCAGCAATGACTGAGGCAATAGATAACAAAAGAAAAGAACCATGAATAATAAATAAAACTAAAAAACATGTACATACATTTTAAAGGGGTACTCCAGTGGTTTAGTATTGTTTTTCCATGACAGATTAGCAGGAAACCGATTAATACAAACATTCAACAAGCAGCAGCAGAGATATGATTGTTGACAGCTGGAGCAGATGTGTTTGTAATGACGTTTTCTAGTTGTGCTTGGGGTTTGATTTTATTTTTACTTGGAGAACTAATCCTGGTTCGGAATGGGATTACATTTCTACAGAAATGTACAGTATATTGGCCAGTAAAAATAGTTGAAGGAATTTTAGGGATTTAGCTGGGATTTGGTGAACTTGCAGCACGCAGTATGCACTAAAAATGCAGCTAATACTCTGGTTGGTGTCTTTAGATTTTGGCATTACAGGGCTCCAGACTAACTTTTTGCCTTGGTTGCACTGGTGCACCTAACTTTTTTATTTAGGTGCACCCAAATTTTTCCTCGCATCGCCATTAGCGCTGAATGGCGATACACGATATATAGCTCTGTATTTTTTTTACAAAGTGGGCTCAGTTCAGTTTTAAGTCAAAGCCACTTTTCACAAGCTCTTTTATTAAAACAGATTGTGATTAAAATAAAATGCAAAGATAGGGTTTCCTTTACCATTTTGATAATATACAGCTGCAACACATGTAAATGAAAGTTATCTGAAATAAATAGCCTAGGATATATATAAAATAAAATAATTATATATATATATATATATATATATATATATATATCTCTAAGAAAGCTCCTTCACTTGTTTTTAACAACAATAAAAGACTGATTAAAAGAGAAAGAGGATAGCTCAGTTGGTAAATATAGAGGTTTGACTCCGATCTGCGGCCCTTTCCTACATGTCATTACCCCCTCTCTCTCCCCTTTCATGTCTTCAGCTTTCCTATCAAAATAAAGGCCAAAATCTTAAAAAAAATAAAAAACAGACCGAAAGACATAGGGAGACAGAGGGAGAGAGGGGGAGTGCGATGGACTGAAGCGTATGCTACTCAGAGAGTGCCGGCTGACTCATTATGAATGGGTCCAGCACGGGTCGAATGCGCTTTGGCGGGTCAGCGGCTTACACCCGTCTTGTGTAGGCTATGAAATGTCTGTATCGTCACTGCGCTGCATTTTTATGAACTATGATCCAGCAGGCTCCGTCTCTCAACGAGAGTTGTTGCATTTAATAACTTCTAATGTGTTTTTTGCCGTGGCGGCCGCAATAACAGAGTTACCAGCGGAAACACTGGTACTAATACAGGTTTCCCTTTCATATTTAACAATATACAGCTGTGTTAATAACAATTAAAACTGTAGACAAATGTAAGCAGTTTGGACTGGCGGCGCTGTGTCTCCATGTTGCAGGGTGTGTGTGAATGGGGGCGGGGGCTGCGCGGAGGAGAGATCCAAACACAGGCACAGCTTTACAGAAGGAATGGGTCATGTAACGCAACATTAAACCATATCGATATAAACGACATCGCTTCGTTCATGGAGAGGCAGCGGATGCGAGGACGTTAGGTGCACCGGTGCGACCTAGGAAAAATCTTAGTTGCACCTTTACAAATTTTGGTCGCATTTGCGATATAGAGCCCTGCATTAATAGGCCAGAAAAGTGAGAAAAAAAAGCCTGTCCAAACACAACACAAAACTACATTTTTACAGCAAGTCAGTGTCACGTTTTGCAGCAACCATCATGTGACAGATGAATGACCAAAAACCAACGTGTCTTATGAAGGCAGAATTAGCAGAGACAAAGAAAAGATGAAAGTGAACTAGATATCCTGCATATATTCATGATAAGTGTGTATATATAGTTGGAATATGTTCGGTGTGTGTGTTGTCCTCAGAGGAAGTCGCGGCGGTATTACCCGACCAGGCTAGCGATCACTCTGGCTGCAGGAGTCACTACCAGCTCGTCCTCGTCCTCCTCCTCTACTCTGGCCTCTCCCCCTGGTACTGGAGATACCGGCTTCATTGTGGTAGAAACCAATTATCGGATCTACGCCTACACAGGTATGTCCGAACATGAGAAGCTTTTTGTGCTGCATGTTAACACTAATAAATCCATTTGACCCAGTGTTTAAAGGAATACACCGACTTATTGGGATTTTGTCTTATTCACCGTATCCCCCAGAGTTAGATAAGTCCATACATACCTTTCTCATCTCCGTGCGTGTCGTAACTCTGTCTGACGCACCCACCGCTAGCCTAGCTTAGCACAGATCCTGGAGGTAACCGGCTCCATCTAGCCTACTGCTCCCAATAAGTGACAAAATAACACCAACATTTTCCTATTTCCATGTTGTGATTTGTATATTCACAGCGTGTACAAATAACAAGGTCACATGAGACACAGCCATCTTCTCTGTATACATACTGGGAACTATATTCTCAGAAGGCGAAGCACTGCACTGCTCCTCACCACGGGGCTTCTCAGGTGCTGCGAGCAAATCACTCCGCCCAAGTAGCAGAGAGTAACAACGGTGCTTTTCAGATGTTGCGCTAATCACTCCGCCCAAGTAGCAGAAGTAGCAATGCTTCGCCTTCTGAGAATATAGTTCCCAGTTTGTATACGGTTAGAAGATGGCTGTGTCTCATGCTTTTAATGTAAATATGAATGGACAACGCATCCGGTTCGGCGAAGTGCTGCAAATGCAGAAGTTCCATAAACCTGCATTCTATCTGAATTCCAGTAGGGGGCGACACATGCGGTTGCAAAAGGAGGTCGGTTTCTGTAGAAGTCTGAGAAAGTGACCCACTTCTCACTTGATTTATTACCTCAGTAAACATTTTCATAATGAGTTTATAGTCTATCGCTAATTTTAAGTCTTCTGCAACACAGAATGATCATGTTTTGAATTATGGTTATTGATTTTAAAATCGGCGATAAAGCAGGGGGTGTTTTAGGGCGTGGCTATGATGTGATTGCCAGTGAAAGTGTGTAACGTAACATGGCTCCTCCCTCACTCCTCTCTCTCGTCTAAACTCGTCACATCCACAACCAGGATGCTGCGCCCTTAACGGCAAACTAGACGACTCCTAGCAGATCTCTACAAACCAATGGGTGATGTCACACATGCTCTGTCCATTAATATTAAGTCTGTGGTCTCATGTGACCTTGTTATTTGTACACGCTGTGACTATAGAAATCACAACATGTCAATAGGAAAATGTTGGTGTTATTTTGCTACTTATTGGGAGCAGTAGGCTAGATGGAGCCGGTTACCTCCAGGATCTGTGCTAAGCTAGGCTAGCGGTGGGTGCATCAGACAGAGTTACAACACGCACGGAGACTTATCTAACTCTGGGGGGACACAGTGAATAAGACAAAGTCCCAATAAGTCGGCGTGTTCCTTTAAGTCCCACTTGATATGAAATATGCTACATACTTGTCCCTATACAAATAAACGTACAAAAAAAAAGAAAGGAGGCAAAAAGAAATTGGCGTCCAGAAGCTGTACTGACATATTTGTGTGTCCCTCCCAGACTCGGAGCTTCAGATCGCTCTGGTGGCTCTCTTCAGTGAAATGCTTTACCGCTTCCCCAACGTAGTGGTTGCCCAGGTAACCAGGGAGTCGGTGCAGCAGGCCATCGCCAACGGCATCACAGCACAGCAGGTACTCAACTACTGCACACACATACTATACGGGGGGGTGCATTATAAATATCCTTTTTAATAACTTTTGTCATTAACCGAAATATTCATACATTTTTCATAGAGATTAGAATTTGTTTTCATAGAGTAATATATATGCTGCCATAATAGTGCCCAGTTGGCACCCAAATACCAACATTTTCTCAAGTGTTCTAAAACATCCAAAACATATCTCGGTTAATACAGTTTCCTTCTTATATTTTGAATGTACACTACTTACATTGAGTTTTCTTAAGATTTAACCTAAAGTGTTAAAAACGTACCTCAGCACTCCAAAGTTTTTTAAACTGGCAGTACCAATGTAGGTACCAGGGAGGTATGTGTTAAACAGAAACTGCACACATTGGGCTTCATGTCTGTACAGTCTTGTATAAAGTACTTGAAAGCAATAAGTGAGTAAGAGTACAAGTATCTTGCCAGAAAATGACTTTGGTAGACGTTAAAGTCTCCTTTTTAGAATATTACTTGAGTAAAAGTCTTAAAGTATCTGATATTTACAGTATTTTAGTATCCATAGCAATTTTGTGATATTAAACATACTTAAGTATTAGAAGTAAAAGTAAAAACTTTATGGCCAAAGGTGTGTAACGTCATCTTCATCACCCCTGTCATCGGGGTGGTCATCATCTGTTACCATGGCGGCAGAGCCTGCACCAGGTGCTTCCATGACACTATCAGTCATTATGCTTCCTCCTCTTCTTTAGTTTTGGCCTATGGTGTTTTATTTTTTTTGCCGCTTGGCTACAAACAGGCATCACATCACCAACTGGAATGGAGCATGCATTATCTTGGCAATTTAGGAGCAATAATTCTTAAACTTCCTTTTTTTCAGGGTAATACATTTCTTCTGATTTTATTTTGTAGTAACGAGTGATTCTTTGATGAAATGTAGTGGTGTAAAAGTAAAAGTTTCCGGAAATAGAAATAATGAAGTAAAGTACAGATACGTGAAAATTCTACTTAAAGGTATAGTGGAGGATTTTCCCGAATTTTAGAAAAGATCCCCCCTCTCCACTTTTTGAAAAAATGCACATGCGCAACACTCTACCTGCTCCCGAGACGTAACGCCTATTAAACGTGTGCACGAGAGTGCACTGTTTACAAGTTGCTGTCGGCATGGCTCATACAAGCCTACTTTCCAAAAGAAGATTTGCACTTTTTCACAAATTGAGATGTTTACAGTGTCTGCGCGGTGCGTGACTTGTGCCAGGGCTAGCATCGCTAATCATAGCTTACATCAACTTTCACTAGCAGTGATTTTAAATGGATTTCTCCAAATAGCATGCCAAACTTTACCTGTCAAGTAGAAACTTCGCGACTGAGGCATCAGTGGAGAGCCCAACCTGTGCTTTTAGCGCATGCCAGCGTGTGAAACATTCTCCTAAAAACACTCCGGTCTTGTTTCTTTCTTCAGAAGCCTTTCTCTTCTTGTCATACCTTTCGTAGACACTCGTAGCTCACCACACATATACACCTGAAAGTATTCATGCGCAGAAAGCGAAAACTACCCTAGGGACGAGCACGCACGACGGCCTTACGTAAACATAGCGCCAGAATGATTGACAACTAGGAGGACCAATAGTCTTGATGATCCACCCGGAAAAAGAAAATCCTCCACAATACCTTTAAGTACAGTAGTGAAGTATTTGTACTTTGCTACATTACAACACTGTGTATGTATGATATGTAATGGCCATTTGTGCGTAGATCAGATTTTCCTTAAAAACATCCACCTGAATATGAAAAGTATTTCTCCTCCCCTCCAGATTATCCACTTCCTGAGGACCAGAGCTCACCCTGTCATGCTCAAACAGGTACATCAAACCCATCCGTGCTTCCTTCCCTCTAATAGTCATGCGTGATTGTACTGTAACGGCTCTGCACAGCGTCTTCCTCCTCCCTCTGTGTTCTTCAGACTCCCGTGCTGCCTCCGACCATCACAGATCAGATCCGCCTGTGGGAGCTAGAGAGAGATCGACTGCGCTTCTCAGAGGGTCAGTTTATCTTTCACCGTGTGTGCAGGCCCGGCCAATGCATGTTTGTCTTTGATGTTTATGGATGACAGGCCTTTATTTTTTTTTTAAGGTATATATTGTCATATCTTAGCAAAATGTCTTCTTATGTTCTGATATGCTCATGTTTTAATTAGCTGTAAATGGAAAACTCAACCCTACATTTCCTCAGCACAACAACACAGTCCTGTCATACTAACATAAACACTGTTTTCGTTTACTAATTAATGCACTCAGCTCTTTTTTTGATTGCATGTTTTACATTAAAGGTGACCATGGCCATTTTCAAAATTCATACATATTATGTTACATATTAGTTATTCCTATGATCTAAGGCCTAATTCCCACATACATGGGTATTTTTTTTAAACGATAGATAGATAGATAGATAGATAGATAGATAGATAGATAGATAGATAGATAGATAGATAGATACTTTATTGATCCCCAAGGAGGAAATTCAAGGTCCCAGTAGCTTAAAGACATCACACACAACATGCACATACAGGATGATAAAATAACAAATCCACATGAATAATATGGACAATAAAAGAAAAGATACTAAATGTAAAATCCACATGAATGTACTAAGGGACGTATAAGCATGAGACGCTTGCAGTGACAGGGCAGGGACTGACCCTGTGATTCAGTATGTATGGTAAGGTGCTCTATGAGAGTGTGTGTCATGGTGGTAGTGCAAATAAGTCCAATAGTGCAAGGTTAAAGTCTAGAGACCAGCATTAAATATGGACAATATAAGAGAATAATGTAGACACAGTAATATAAAAACTATAGCAGTGCAAGGATAAAGTTTAAAAAAGACAGCATTAAATATGGGCATTATAAGGGAATAAAGTAGACAGTAGGATACGAGTGATGCTAAAATGCACGGTTTAGAAAAAATCTCCATCCACATGGAAGTGCAAAAACGCGACTGAAGTACTGTAAAGAGCACGCGTGGCCAACAGGCGGCGCTATAACCCAGGCGCGCAAAGAAGAAGAAGATGTTGGCCAATCAGAAGCATGAAAAAAAAAAAGCTGTAACCGCAAGACTATCCACCAACTAGAAGTCTCGTCCAAGTCAGGCGACATTGGCGGGCGCTGTGTCGTTGCATTGTGGGATTATTTAGCAGTAACCTCCGTAGCATTCTGACGCCTCCTCCCCAACACAACACAAGAGTAACTGTACATGTATGTGTAGACATGTACAAAGTCCTGCTAGCAAGCCTAGCAGCACTATTTTGGCACCTCACAAAAGAGATAAGGCTGCGTTCACAGTGACGCAAAACGCAGGTCTGCCCATTCATTCTGAATGTGGGTTATGCGATTAGGCTGTGGCGGTGGGGGCCGCAGAAAAAAAACCCTCAGTGGGCCTGCGGTGAAAAGTTTAGACCGACTCAACTTTTGTAGAAACTCTACCCTGTGTCCCGCTGCGGTGGCCAGTCATGTGCGCGTAGATCAGACTTGTCCGAGTGTTTTGAGGCGGTGTGAGTCCCGTACAAGAAACGGGAAACATCACTGCCTCCATCTCTGCCACAAGAAGTGTTTAAAACACCAAACACAAGCACTGAACGTGCCCAGAAGTTTGGGGAACAGCTGAATGTTTCCTCAGTCGCTCCGTCTCTTTTCTTTCTCTCTTTCTTCGGGAAATGAAGCCACGCTCGGAAATGTAACAACAATAATTGTGAAAAATGATTGGGCCATTTCAGTGACACTCCCACACAGCCCTGCGAAAATTGCACACTCTGTCGTTACAAGCCCCAAACTCTCTCTGTCTCCATGACAACACAAACATCATTTTTTACAAGTCTTCACCCTGGCCAGAGTTTTCCCTAAAACGTAGTTAAAGTGCTCATTTTATGCTTTTTGGCTTTTCCCCTTTCCGTGTTATATATCTTTTTGTACATGTTATAGGTTTACAAAGTGAAAAAGCCCAAAGTCCACCCCAAAGGAAGTGAAATGCCTCACTCTGTAGCTTAAACAGAGAGCTCAACACACAGGGTGAAAAGAGGAGCTGCAGCAATGTGCAGTACTACAAATATATGGTGTTTTCTGAAAATTAAACCACATAAACATATTCTGGTACAACCTCTAAAGACAATTATTAACCTGAAAATGAGCATAATATGAGCACTTTAAGGGAGTGTGTGTGGCGAAGCTGCCAATGGAAGGTTGTGACTGATCTCTCTCTCTCGCGCTCCCTCCCTCCCCTCCCCAGGAGTGCTCTACAACCAGTTCCTCTCCCAGGTTGACTTCGAGGTGCTGCGAGACAGAGCTCAGGTCAGATTTTGTTTCCTATTTCCATGACTAAATAATATACTACCTTTTATAATCAATATTTTATGTATCTAATAATACATTTAGATGTATAAATGATGTACATTGTTTGTTATAAATCACAGTAAAATGTGATTTATAAAATCATGTCAACAACAATTATTATTTTAATAGCTTAGTATTCTATGCACTAAAAGGTATGTACGAAGGCTTTAGGCCGCCAATGTTATTGTAGGCCCAGTTTAATATGCAACTTAATTTTATACAATACTGTATGTAATAGAGGGTCCCTGCTCCATCTCTCTCTCTCTCTCTCTCAGTTAAGGGGTCCTTGGCTTAAAAAAACGTTGGAGACCCCGGTATTAAATCAAAATCCTATGAGTATTAGTTAGAAGTTAATATCAGTCTCTGAGACACTTGCTACCCATGCTAGCGGAAAAGGATCCACCAACCTTTGGCCCTTCTGCTGCTGCACTAACTGGTTGCAGCCCCAGTAGGTCCTGTTAGAGCACCGTTGGGCCTGCTGCTGTTTAATGGCGTGTTGTGCTGCAGGGTCTGGGCTGTCTGGTGTGGCAGGACGTGGCTCACAGGGTGATGGTGGTGTCGCCGCAGGGACACAGCGAGGTCAAGAGGTTCTGGAAACGACAGAAGTCCAGTACGTAAGTGCAGGAGAGAAACCAGCTGCAGACCTTCGGGATCAGATTTTCTTGCAGCCACAGTTGCTGTAAGGAAGTGGAGATGTTATACTAATTTTGTATGTTTCATAAAATGTTGACTACTATGTTTTGTGGATTAAATGGTTATAAGAAGAAAATGTACACCTGTCTTCTATACCAGTGTTTCTCAAATTCGGGGTACGTGTACCCCTAGGGGTACTTTGGAGGACTGCAGGGGGTACGTTAGACTGGGTAAACCCAGCCCGATCTGCCGGCGATTTGATTTCGCCCTGCAGCTCAGGCTGGAAACCTGTACATTATTCTATCCTGCTTCCGTTACAATTTTACAGGGACCAATCACAAGCTGGCTTATCCACCTGGTGGGTTTAACACAATGACGATAGAGAAGCGACCAAGCATCATAGCAGCCACCGAAGCGCAGCAACCCGTTGATGCCGCTGTCGCTGCTATGTCACCCGGATCGTTGGTCTGATTGGTTGAAGGACTATCCAATTGCGTACAGAGTCATTTGAACTATGCCCGTTGATCTTGTGCAGTAGAAAATACAGAGCAGACTCCCCAGACTAATGTTCAATCTTAAAAGATTGAGCTTTGTCTGGTGATAACCGGACTAGTGGGTACATGACATTTTTTGCAAAATGTTTTTCAGTTACAAGGCTGTAGTTACTGCTACTCTTTTTTTTTTTTTTTTTTCCTCCAAGTTTGTCACCTTTTTTTTGTCGCTTGTTTTGACCTATTCTTGCCTTTCTTCCTTACTTTTTTCCCCTCTTTTTGTCTTTTTTTTTTTTTTTTTTCTGCTTTATGCTAAGTTTTTGTCACTTCTTTCGAAGTTTGTCGCCCTAGTGTTGCCTTCCTTGTTTTTTTTCGAAGTTTTTATTACTATTTTCGACCTATTCTTGCCTTACTTTGCCGTCTTTTTCCAAGGTTTTGTCATTTTTTTTTTATTTTCTTTTTTAAGTTTTTGTCGCCTTTTTTATAGACCAAAACTTATTCATGCTGGTTAGGGGGTACATGGCTTAAAAAAACTGTTCAAAGGGGGTACATTATTGAAAAAAGCTTTAGAACCACTGCTCTATACTGTAAATAAAACAATGTCTAAATATGGATGTGGATTTTAATATTCTGCCCATCTCATTTAAAGTTACCCTACTAGCAGCACTGTGGAACCATGTTCTTTACAAGTAGGTCCCCGTTTTGTTAGAATTGTGCACGTGGACCATGTGCATGTGCGTGAGCATGGGGACAACAATAGTCGGGGGCAGTTACGCACCAAGAAACTCAGCAATGTACCAACAAAGGGAGTGAAGAAGAAGACAGGCAGCTAGTAAATATGGATTTAAACAATGTAGGATTTAAAATATTGAAAAATCAGCTTAGCATATGGTGTATGAGGAAGGAAATATATTCAACAGGTTTGTTTGCAACAAGCAAAGTAAATGTATCTGTAAAAGTACTTTTATTTGTTTTACAAGAAAACCCTACAGGGACCCTTAAGCCCTTCTGAAGCTATGTTCATGAGCTGTGCTACTTAGCGGTTCTGCACATGCTTGGGAGCATTATTTCATGGGGGGGGGAGGGTCCAAATAAGCTACCCGGGAAATATTATACTATAACATATTATAAGAGTATCAATATATACTCCATATATTCTTGTTGTAATATAAAGAAATACTTCAGAAGTAGGAGCATTATTTGATAAGGGATTTAGTCTTGATTCGAAATACACTACCTCTGTAATCTTTCATAAAAATATAATGGAGAATTAAAATAGTTTTAATTAAATAGTTAGAATTATACTAGTCTGGGTCAACAGAGATACATTTCCAGGATAAAGCCTGATGTCAGGCTTCGCCCCTCACCTCGCTCTCACTGTGTGTTGTCAGAATCCCTTGGCCACGAGAAGCAACAACCAACTTTGAGCTACACGCTGAAAATGTCAAGTTTTTAAGAAAACCTGGACGGTGCAACAAGGCAGGCCTAATTGGTTCTTTCAGGGAATGATTATGAAGATTTACAAAGAATATGTTTAGGGCATTTCCTCTCTAACTGGGTGGGATTGCTGTGGACGAAGTACACACGCTGGTGAGAGCCAATGAGGTTTAACCCTATATCAGCTAATTTAAATAGCTCACGTTACTGTATTGTGTTAACTTTCTTTAATATTGTATGTGGCCTTTTCTTTTGTGGGGTGCAAGTGTTCCACCAAAACAAGTTCCTTCCTGAGACTATTTAGCAGAGCCACTGTCGCTGCGTCCAGAGCTTAGTGCCGCCCAAGATGATTGTTTAAAGAAATGCAAAAAAGTGTGTTTTTGTCCTGTCCCAGAATGCATCTGTGGTGTAGCCAGACCTTACTCCACAGCGCTGTGGAGATAGAGCTGGCAATGGGAGACTACAGATATACACACTCTTCTCTCTGAGTACTGGACAGGAATTTTCAAAGCGCTCTCAAAGGTGTTTATGTATGCACCATCCACTGGGGCAAATTCCTTGTAAGTGTTACTTGGCAATAAATCCTTTCCTGACCCTGAGAGCTCTTTCAACCCATCTCAACTCAGCAATATTTGAAGTAATTTCTGAAGAAACTAATCTTCCACCATTTAATTAACTGCGCCGTTGGCTCTGATTGTCAGAAGACGCTATCCATCCTAACCCATTGGATAAGTGATCTGTTGCAGTTTTTGCAGTAAGGAGGTTAGATTTGCTCTAGGCTCGCATTGACAGACCTTCCTTCACAGCACTGTGAAGGAGGGTCTGACTAGTCCACACAGCATTCCGGGATGGGGAGAAAAACGTGCTCTGGTTTATTGGCATTTCTTTAAACCAATCACAATCGTCTTGGGCGGCGCTAGGCGCCAGACGGAGCCACAGTGCCTCTGCAAAATAGTCTCAGGAAGGAACTTGTTTTGGTGGAATTTGTACGTTCAAAAGTTGTTTTAGTCGTGCAACAGAAAACTCAGATTGGACAGATAGTCTAGCTAGCTGTCTGGATTTACCCTGCAGAGATCTGAGGAGTAGTTAACCATAGTCCTCATAAATCCACCACAGTTTAGAACGCCAACACAAAGTAAGCCCAAAGCAACGGACATTTGGCCTAAATGAGTGAAATGAGTGAAATCCAGCGGTATTTCCGTCGGCAACGGAGCAATCCTGGAAGTGGAACGTTGTGGATATAGAATATGTTATGGCCGATACCTAATCCACTTACGGTAATAAGTTCATTGTCGGCACTGATATGGATCTGTGTCATATCGATGCATCCCAACACTGAATACCTTTTGATTAAACCAGAAAACACGACTGATCTTTGCCAATGCCATTATAAAATAAAGGAAGAAAGGAAGAGGAAGGTGACGGACATGAGGGACATCTGGCGGAATTTCCGGCGGTAGCGGAGCAATCCCAGAAGTGGAACGTCGTGGATATAGACGATTTGCTCTGAGGGGATCATCTGATAATATAAGGCCTGCTAGCCATAGCCTATCACCCATGTGAAAAACTGCAAGTTAGATAACAAAGAATATGGTCATGTCAGCAAATATCTGTTGGAAACAGTTGTTCACAATAAAGGTGTAATATATTACAACTTTATCATTAAAAATATAATTTAAATACTGTGATAATGTTGTCACAACGCTGTGTGTGTGTGTGAGAGAGAGGGGGGCTGTAAATAAATACTAGTGACCCCCAAAAGCCTTGGAGCAGCCCTGGCCACACACTGCATTTATTATGGATATCTTAGAAATAACGTAACCTGCATAAAAATACCAGGACATAACGAAATAGATGAATTACAAAATTTGTAAGAGGATAACTGAACAAGAGTAGGGAAGAGTATTGCAGTGCCACTAACTTAGTGTCATGTGCATCTTAAATGACTAAAGCAGCCAGGCTACGTAGAGTGGCTAGCATTAGCCACACAGTGTTTGTATTGCAGGCACAGCGGGACATTTTAACAGTTTTAAGTAATATTAGTGTTCCAATAGGAAGTTTTAGCGGCGGTGACGGTGACGCCGTATTTTGCCGGGAGACGTGTGGCTGCAACACGACAGCCAAACGACAGGCCGCAAATGGAGCCAGGAACATCGAGTGAAATTACCAACGGCGCGGGGTTGCCTAGACCGAGCGGTCTTCGGGAGGAGACCCCGGGGGAAGAGGCGAAAGGCGGAGAAGCGAGCACCGTGATGTCGAGGCGAAGAGGAGCGGACGCAGACACCACGGAGGAGCTTACAGCGCAATGTGAGGAGCATGAACCGGGGAAACGGATTCAAACCGGAGGGGAAGAAGAAGCCGGCAAATACGAGGAGGAATTGGACCCAAGGATTCAGGAATGTTATAATTATCATTATTACCGACGTAGTCAAATAAAAACTCATCCAGTAATCATTAGTAGGCTACATTTGTACATGGGGCATATTTACTAAGCGAAGCCTATGCATGAGCATATTACGCTGTGCTCCTATCACAGACTGGTACCTGGGATGGGCAGCCTCAAGGCTGCATCTCTGGGCTGCTAATGTCCACCCCACTCAAAACATTGCTTTATTTCCAGCATTTTTCCAGCCTTTCTGTCCGTATTGTGCTTTTAATGTAGACCATGTTTGTCGTGTGTTTGCAGGAGGAGCTGGAGCAGCTGAACCAGGCCAGTGATGAGATCAACCAGCTGGAGCTGCAGCTGGATGTGAGAGCATTTTGTGTGTGTGTGTGTGTGTGTGTGTGTGTGTGTGTGCCAGCCTCTGGCTGCCTGTTCACCTGGAGTTATGCTATCACAGCCTCAGCTTCCACAGTGTCAGAGCAAGGCTAACTGGATGTTCTGTTGTGTGTGTGTGTGTGTGTGTGTGTGTGTGTGTGTGTGTGTGTGTGTGTGTGTGTGTGTGTGTGTGTGTGTGTGTGTGTGTGTGTGTGCGTGCGTGCGCGTGCGTGTTTGTGCAGGATGCCCGGTCCAGCTACAGGAGGATCCTTACTGATTCTGCCAGGAAGCTCAACGCTCAGGGCTCCCAGCTTGGCACCTGCATTGAGAAAGCAAGGCCCTACTATGAAGCACGTAGACTTGCCAAAGAGGTGCGTTTTGTAGCTGCACATGAGTGCAATAAATTTGAATTTGAATGCCTTTGTTGTCATTGTACTTTACAATAATATTGTAAATTAGGCTTCACATTATGATGGAGAGGCTATTGCAGTTGGGAGTGCATAGTGACGTCATCAGACAGGTCGAGTCCTTTCTGACTGACCGAGTGCAGTGTGTCAGGGTAAATGGAGCAGTGTCTTCTCATATTATTACAAACACGGGGTCTCCACAAGGAAGTACAATCTCCCCAGTCTTATTTACCCTGTACACAAATGAATGCAGGAGCAACACACAGGAACATGTTACAATCAAATGTATTAGCGATTGTAGGTTTGATCTGGGATAATGATGAAACCATCTACCGGGCTTGGGTAGATCAGTTTATAGAATGGTGCAGGTCCAGTTGTCTTCTGCTAAACACAAAGAAAACTAAAGAAATTATATTTGACTTTAGAAGTGGGGGCTCGACCCACCAGCAGATGACTATAGAGGCGCAAGGGATTGAAGTGGTAGAGGAGTATAAATACTTGGGAAGAATAATAGATGCAAAGCTATCATGGAACACCAACGCTGATGCCATCTATAAAAGGGTCTGCATTTTATGTGGAAGCTGAGACAGTTCAGAGTAGAAAAAGACATGATGGTCCTTTTCTATAGCTCTTTTGTTGAGAGTATTTTAACTTTCTGCTCCATTGCCTGGTATTTGTCTTTGTCAGTGACAAGCAAAAATAAATTACACAGGATAGTTAACATGGGCCAGCAAGATTACTGGATATCAGTTCATTTCTCTGACCACGGTCTGCGAATCCAGGGTAGTGAGGAAAGGACAAGCAATTTGCGGTGATGGGCTATCCCTATTTCAGGTGTATGAGGTGCTGCCATCAGGCAGAAGATATAGGGTGCTGTCCTTACAAACCAACTGGGCTTGCAAATCATCATTCCTACCAGCGTCACACTACTAAATAAATTAGGGAAAATAACTTGATCCTTGTTGTGTGCTAATACTGCATGTTGGTATAATATTAAAATGCCACTGATGATGTTGCACCTTACTACTGATAGCCCACTGGTGCTAACGACACTGCACTTTGCTATTTTTTTATGATGTGGAGATATTCGGGATTGTGTATTGTGGTTGTGCGGGGGGAAGGGAGGGTTTAGTGGTCTTGTTGTTGTCCGTTGTCTATGGTCTGTTGTCTGTCTATTTGATGAGCTGCAAGATGAATTTCCGAAAAGATCAATACATGTCTATCTATCCATCTATACAGCGAAATTAGGAGCGCCACTTCAATGGGTGCATACAATAAATACAATAAATAATCCTTACAGGACATATAAAACAGAATAAAAACAGTAAAAGAGCAATGATCAGATAAGTGCAAGTTTCGAAGTGCAGGAGGTGACAGTGAGTGACTGGGTTTGTCTAATTACATTTGTTTAGGGAAACTATTGCATTTGGAAAGAAGCTATTTTTAAATCTGGTGGTTCTGGATTGTATAGACCTATAACGCCTACCAGAGAATAGAATAGAAAAGAATACACTTTATTGTCCCCGAGGGGAAATTTGTCTTGGACATAGTGCTACAATCTGTTGCTTCACAACATAAACAACATGTAACATAAAAACATATACAATAATACAATAAGATAAAATCAACAGGAAAGTGAGATCAGCACAGCGTCCTAAGACACAAAAGAAGGACACACATAACTGCACAGCCAACACAACATCCTAAGAATTAACTGTAATAATTAAAGTGCGAAGAGCGCTAGTGTATTTACTGCACCCCTGCTCTGCTGGGCTAGGATTTACTATTGGAGTTCAGCAACTTCATGGAAGTTGGAATAAACAATAACTTTAGTCTGTTTGTTTTACATCTTGGCACACAGAATCTCCTCCCTGATGGCAGAAGTTCATATTCAGGGAAGAGAGGGTGTAGAGAGTCTGCAGTGATTCTTTCAGCTTGTTTTCTGACTGCTTGCTCGTACAGGCTCTGTATGGGCTTGTACTCTTTCCTCCCTATTATCCTCATAGCTGTCTTGTGTGTGCTGACCAGCCTGCTTTTTAGCTGCACTGTTAAGTTGCCAATCCATGCTGTGATTCCATATCTGGTAATGCTCTCCAGAATTGCCCGGTAGAACATGAGCATGATCTGGCTGCTTACTCCATACGGTCTCAGTCGCCTTAAAAAGTATAATCTCTGCTGCAGTCTATTGCACAGGTGGTCAATGTGTGTTTTCCAGCAGAGAAGATTGTCTATATCACATGTGTCAAACTCAAGTCCCGCGGGCCAGATCCGGCCCGTTGCAGATTTAGATCTGGCCCGTATATCAATTTGGGTTCACAATACATTTTGCCCCTCCTAGTTGTGCGCCAAACCAAAAACACAGGAACGTGTTTTTTAAACTACAATTACCTGACATTCAAAGCAGAATTTGGCAGATTTGCTGACTGAGACTTCTTCATGTCAACAAAAATGTGACAAAAAGCGTACAAAAATGTCGGAAAAAGCAACAAATTTACAAAAAGGTGACAAATGTCTGAGAAAGCCACAAAAATGTCGGAACAAAAATGAGGAAATAAGCTACCAAAATGTAAAAAAAAAAAGTGACATGCAGTAGCAAAAGCACGTCAATAAACTCTCCATGTGTGGCCCTCGATGTGATGCTCTTTTTCCAGTGTGGCCCTCTGGGAAAATGAGTTTGACACCCCTGGTCTAGTATACATATACTCAAAAAGTATGGGCGATACCACAGAACCTTGTGGGACCCCCGTGTTGCTATGAGGGGTAACAATTGAAACCGGTGGTGGCCAGGATGAGTATTGTCCTTGATGATGTTCTTGGCTCTTGAGAGAGTGCGGCTGAGTGCAATATTTGACAGGGAGGAGAGGGGGCAACTAATGATTTTTTTTCTCCAATCTTGATAATTCTCTGCAGAGCCTTTTTGTCTGCAGCGGAACACGCAGCAAACCACACAGAGATGCAGTATGAAAGGATGCTCTCAATGGTGGATCTGTAAAAGGACACCAGCAGCTTCGCATTCATGTTGTTTTTCCTGAGTATCCTCAGGGAGGGAAGGCGCTGCTGTGCTTTTTGACAACTGTTGTGGTGTTAGTTGACCATCACAGTCCGTGATATGGATGCCCAGGAATTTGAATGAAATAACAAATTTATTTTCAAAAGAAGCTGGAGGCAGCAAATAAACGAAACTAAACTATTTAAAAATGGCGGGTTTGTTCAGGACACCCCTGTCTGTCGCTAGCAATGATGACGCAGTGATTAGTCAGGAAATTAACTAAAAATGTAGGCTAAAGCCACTGACACATATGTTCAAATTAGATTCATTCAATAAATTATTATTTTTTGTCTTAAATCCACCAGCCATTTTCATATTATATCAACATTTGCAGCATCCTGAGCCTTTATGGTAAAGTTACTAGGAAAACTCAGCCCATCCTTTTTATTTTTAAAGAACTATAAAAAAAAAACACAACTTTTTTTTTTGGAATTTTCACTGTCTCTTCCAAATTCATTGCACCAAACATACAAAAGAAATCGCAACTTTTATCTATACCTGGAAAAATCATTCCCATCCCATAAGGTTCTTATGCAATAGAACGGACCTTACATACGACTTCTGAAAGTTTAAGTTGGCAACGGGAGATATTTATAGTCCGCAAGTTCAACATGGGTTATAGGTCGAAAGTTGAATGAACGAGTACTTATGTCCTTTTGATTTTTTACAGGTTGAGTCATCGTTGCCCATAACACGCTAGCATTCTGCTAATGAATGCTGATTGGTCAGTGAAGGACTGACTACAACCAGATATCCTGCTTTACGGCATCCGAAGCAGAACCAGAATGTCAGAGTTAATATTTCGGCGTGGTCTTTAAAACATTAGCAAACCAAACTTCCTTCTAGCACGTGTATTGACAGGGAGAGCCTAACTTGTCAGCTGTGTTGTCGATGCCTCGAGACAAAAAAGGAAATGACTCAGAGTGGAACTTCTTCCCTTATTAGAAATTCTTTGACATTGTGTACAGTTGTCAATCAGTAAATATAATTTGACAGTATGTTTAACATCAAGACAAGCTAGCTAGCTACCAAAACAATGATGAAAGATTTTCACAAACAAATTATACGCGATGTGTACTGTCGGCCGCAGCCTGAAGTAGAGACCTGAACAGTGAACGGGATGCGAGATAACGTTATTCGCTGAAACAGAGTCAGTTCAAAGGGGCGGTGTAACTTGCTACCTGCACCTTGTTTGTTAGCACCATCCTGTGGTGTTCAGAGGACGAGGCAGTGAACACAACACAGTGTTGGAAATAACACATTCACATTTTCTTTTTCTGTTGCACATTAATTTAGAGAGGTAAACAGTCTGTTTCACCGAAAACTCCTGTAGTAGGTGTCCTTTTCACAGATGTAATCATAAACATTCTAAATGGCTCCAAGTTGATTTCCTGTTGCATTGTATGTGAATGACATCAACTGTTAACAAGGGGCCAGGCTATTGCCTTGCAAAAGAATTCTATTAAAAAGGTCTGTAACACTTTTTTATGGACACCCTGCAGCCAATCAGAATCAAGTATTCACCCAGACCATGGAATAAGTAATATTAAGGGCTGAGGGGAAGTGGAACTAGTAATGAAACACAGCCAGGGGGGGTGGTGGGGGGACCTAAATGATGATACTTATATTGAATGATTTGGCCGTAATGAGACCTAATTGATTAGGGAAGAGGTTTAACGCTTGAGAGTGGGGCCTGTGTGGCAGTCTGTTCAACATGCTGAGCACTCATTCCAAACTGGAATTGAACTAATGAAAATTGCGCAGACAAAGGGCAGAGGTCTAATTGGAAGCAATAAAGCAAATAATCGATTATTAATCTGAATCTTATTTTCACTGTCATTTTGAATTTTATATAAATGCGATATCATATCAGTGGTGTTCATATTCAGATTTTAATTAACCCTATGATCTGTGCAATACAATGGTCCGACAGTCCCTACATTGCTATTTTTGCTTATGGTGATGTCATTTCTTGGGGTATCTTCAAATGCTTCATATTCCTAAAATCAGTACCTTAGCTAAAAGCTTATGTAAGTCAATAAACTATAATATAATAAAAGTATTGAAATTGTGTAATAAATAAAAAAAACTAAAAAAAGTTTTTATCAGATTTTACTAAATAAACACACATAACATATTGATCCAAAAGATTTCTAAATGTAGAAACATGAACAGAATATTTCTGAACATGTTTTTTGAGTGTGAAGGCGTTTTGTTTTATCTGCAATAGACTAAAGCTGTCAGTCTTCCTCTATAATACCATTCAAATTTCATGTTATTTAAAAAAATATTCAAATATTTGAATATTGAATGCTCAAATGCAGCCTGTTATTAATATGTACTACACTACTCAGGCTTATGCATTGTTAATGCCACTATATGCATGTGGTTGTTGTTACACATTCTGTCCACTAGGGGGACTTCCAACATCAGCCTTGCCTTGAAGGGGATCTACGTCATGGCGCATTGTATTTCTGGCATGGCACTCTCTGTTTACATTATAGTCTACCACGAGTACACAGCGACAAACACAAAACAGAGAACTCTGTAATGAAACATGATCTAACAAGTGTATTGACGGTCCTCGGTTAGCACAATGACATCCTGTTAGAAAGCACAGCCGAAACGATTTGTCATAAAGTAAAGTAACAATAGTGTTAGCCACGATGCTAACGGCATTGATAACTAAGCCAAATGGTGCTGCCACTATTTTAGTGATTTATAAGCAACCTGTTTCTTTCAGATTGTCACGTTACTGAGAATACAGCTGTTAGGAGGTAATATATGAAGTCGATGCTAACTCTGACAGCTGTAGGGCAGCTAACATTAACTTTAGCTGTCTCCATGAAGCTCCCAGCTAAGCGCCTATAACTCGCAGAACGAGCTAGCTAACTAATGATAACATAAGCACTTTGGCTCAGTGGATGTCGATTTTAAAGTCATGTTAAAACTATTTCCTATCCTTCCGATTTCCAGCCTGTCACTCCCCCTGTATTAAAGTTACTCGGTACGTAACGTTAGCTCACAATGCCTTGTGTTTCTCACTCCCGTAACTTATTGTTCATCAGACATGAGAAGAGGGAGATTGGCTAACGTTAGCCAACCTATTTATAAAAATAATCACATTCGAATAGTATTGATTTTTTACTATTCAAATTATATTTGACTTTCGGAATTCGTTCCAACAGCCCTACAGTAGACTGAGGTCACACGGTTTGGTCACGGAAAGTGTCAGCATCATCACGAGCGTATGACGTGATGACACGAAAGACGGAAACCTTAGCTTTCTGCTGCAAAAAGAATGAATGTTCTGGCTGTTGTGGTTTTTATTTTAAATGGATTAAACAGGATGATGTAATGTCCCGCCGCCGCCGTCGGGAACTCCGTTCTCTGATGGTTAAACCACAACATGTTTGACAGGCCGTTCATGCAAAGACTCCATACGATAAAAAACATCATCACCAACAGTGACGCAGTCATTCATCTCTCAGCAGCTACCGTACATTCTTTGAAACCTTTTTTCTCCCGGCGGGCCTTCCTGCTGCGTTCTCATGCAGAGATGTCGACCAGACCTTCCCATGTGATTAAAAACAACCTTGACTTTAACAATTTGATGTCCCCAAACTAACACAGATGCCCCTCCCTCCAGGCTTTGACAGAGCTCACTGAGCTGCATGTCTGGAATGATTTATTCAGGATGAACCCCAGTGACATTATTATTTTAAAATACGGCCTAAAGTACATACAAATAAGATAACTAACAACCTTTTTCAGTGAGATTAGGTAACTTTTGAAAGAAGAAATAACACAACTTTGTCTTACAAATAAAAAAAGTTGAATTCATTGGCAATAAAATGTATCTCAATTCAATACACTCAGAGGTTATGCTGATAAATACAAGCAATTGAATACTAAACTGTGAAAATGAACCACTACTCAATACTTTATGTGTTAATTAAATACCCCTGAATTTACAGCATTGAAAAGTTTTACTTTACAAACCATCTATCTGAATGGATGTGGTTTGAATCCCCCTCGTTGAAATGTCCCTGATTTCTCAAAACAGTTCTCATAACCCGGTTAACAGACCTAGAGAACTCCTTCAGTAACCGGGGTATTTCTCCATGTATAGCCCTTAACTGGGGTAAGATCAGGTTAAGCGTCTGCTCCAACTGCCCCTCCCCACTCCCTGGAGTGGTTTTTAACCGGAAATAATCCGTCAGCGCTGTGAGTAGGGATGTAACGATTACAAAAATGTTGATAACAATTACTGTTTTCATTTAATATATAATTATTATCACAGCGGTGTGGAAACCGTGCGTTTAATCCTTCCCAGCTTCATCCGAGGCTCCTGAAGTTGCTAAATAAGTTGTTTACTGCTGAACCCTTGTTCCTTTTATGTTAAAAGTTGCACTTTTGATAAGGTTTTGCCTATATTTTTGTAATGTAATGAACACTGTTAAACTTTTACAAACAATTTAGCTTGTGTAGGCCTATCAGTGCTTTCTGAACATATTGAACACACTTTTAAAAATACAGCGATAATACCGAAAACCGTGATAATTTTGTTAACTATAACCGTGACGTAAAATTTTCATACCGTTACATCCCTAGCTGTGTGTTGTAGTCGTTGCTATGGTACCATACAACAAAACAGCGGTGCCCGAATCAGCGGGTCATCGACAGCAAAGAGCCTGCGGCCCGTCTGTTTTACTCCCTGCCGAGGCAGCAGTGGACATCGGCAAATGGTTAGACAGATTGTCCATCTCCGGGGCTGTCAACACCGTGTCTCGGCAAAACTGTGAAGGGACCAAGCAGCCTGCGCTGCGGCCGCTGGCTAACATTAACATTAGTTAGATAACGCTAACGAAGTTAGCTTGCTAATTCCACCCGACACTGGTTAGATGTAATAAGGCGGACAAGTTGTCGGTCATCTGGCGAGAGCACTGTGCTTTCCTTTGATTGATTGATTGATTGATTGATTGATTGATTGATTGATTTTATTTGACCACTTAAATATAAAAAACATATATGAAACAGCACTCTGCGTCATACACTAAAAATACATAAATAGTCAGGGATGACACAATAAAGCCCAAAGACTTATTTCCATTGTGGTCCCTATAAGGGCAGGGGGAGAGGACAAGTAACAGCAGGTCACACATCAATCATTAAAAATACATTAATCAATTTCATCCATAGTATACAGACAATTTAACAATAAAAATAAACTATGATATGATAATGACTACAATTGGCACCTAAGCCATACTTTCAAACCCTGTTTAAAACTGCCAATGCTTCTGACTGTCTTGAGTGTACCAGGTAACCGGTTCCAAAGGGTAGTTCCAACATAAAGAAAAGACTGTTTGCCCAGGTTAGTCTTAGCTCTTGGAGGTACAAAATCTGTTGAGCTACCCCTAGTGGAATACCTATGAACTTCATTTACTCTCTTAAAATAATTTTTAAAATATTTGGGAACATCTCCATGAACAATTTTATGTACCATACCCAGCTGCAACTGAGACACTCGATCCTCAACTTTCAACCATCCCACCCTTTCAAAGTGGGAAGATTCCAGATGAGTTCTTATGGGAAGGTCTAAAATAATCCTTATTAATTTGTTTTGAGACGTCTGAAGCCTATGTTTCAGGTTCCCTGTAACACCATTGTACCATGAGCCACACGCATAATCAAAATATGGCTGAATTAAAGCCCCTGCCAGAGTTATATTTGTTTTTTCATCCAAATACTTTGATATTCTGGCCAAAAAGCGGACTCTCTGATTTACTTTGGTGATTACCTTTTGGGCCTGACCTACTCCAGATAAATTGCAATCTAACATACATCCAAGGTAACTGATTGATTCCTTGGCAGTAATTACAGTATCTCCATCTAGGATCTTAAAACCTTTATCTTTGTTCCAAACAATATAGATTCAGTTTTCCCTAAATGAAGTGAAAATCTGTTATCAGCCATCCACATGCTAACATTTACAAGTTCTGCGCTAAGTGTACTTTCAATCACATTTTTATCCTTGTGAGAAACAACCAGCGCAGAATCATCTGCATATAAAAAAAGACTGCATGAACAAGCAGACTTTAAGTCATTTACAGTGCCTTGCGAAAGTATTCGGCCCCCTTGAACGTTTCGACCTTTTGCCACATTTCAGGCCTCAAACATAAAGATATAAAACTGTAATTTTTTGTGAAGAATCAACAACAAGTGGGTCCCAATTATGAAGTGGAACGAAATTCATTGACTATTTCAAACTTTTTTAACAAATAAAAAACTGAAAAAGTGGGCGTGCAAAATTATTCAGCCCCTTTACTTTCAGTGCAGCAAACTCTCTCCGAAGAAGTTCAGTGAGGATCTCTGAATGATCCAATGTTGACCTAAATGACTAATGATGATAAATAGAATCCAGCTGTGTGTAATCAAGTTCCGTGTTATAAATGCACCTGCTCTGTGATAGTCTCAGAGGTCCGTGTAAAGCGCAGAGAGCATCATGAAGAACAAGGAACACACCAGGCAGGTCCGAGATACTGTTGTGGAGAAGTTTAAAGCCGGATTTGGGTACAAAAAGATTTCCCAATTTTCCCAAGGAGCACTGTGCAAGCGATAATATTGAAATGGAAGGAGTATCAGACCACTACAAATCTACGAAGACCCGGCCGTCCCTCTAAACTTTCAGCTCATACAATGAGAAGACTGATCAGAGATGCAGCCAAGAGGCCCATGATCACTCTGGATGAACTGCAGAGATCTACAGCTGAGGTGGGAGACTCTGTCCATAGGACAACAATCAGTCGTATACTGCACAAATCTGGCCTTTATGGAAGAGTGGCAAGAAGAAAGCCATTTCTTAAAGATATCCATAAAAAGTGTTGTTTAAAGTTTGCCAAAAGCCACCTGGGAGACACACCAAACATGTGGAAGAAGGTGCTGTGGTTAGATGAAACCAAAATCGAACTTTTGGCAACAATGCAAAACGTTATGTTTGGCGTAAAAACAACACAGCTCATCACCCTGAACACACCATCCCCACTGTCAAACATGGTGGTGGCAGCATCATGGTTTGGGCCTGCTTTTCTTCAGCAGGGACAGGGAAGATGGTTAAAATTGATGGGAAGATGGATGGAGCCAAATACAGGACCATTCTGGAAGAAAACCTGATGGAGTCTGCAAAAGACCTGAGACTGGGACGGAGATTTGTCTTCCAACAAGACAATGATCCAAAACATAAAGCCAAAATCTACAATGGAATGGTTCACAAATAAACATATCCAGGTGTTAGAATGGCCAAGTCAAAGTCCAGACCTGAATCCAATCGAGAATCTGTGGAAAGAACTGAAAACTGCTGTTCACAAACGCTCTCCATCCAACCTCACTGAGCTCGAGCTGTTTTGCAAGGAGGAATGGGCAAAAATGTCAGTCTCTCGATGTGCAAAACTGATAGAGACATACCCCAAGCGACTTACAGCTGTAATCGCAGCAAAGGGGTGCGCCAAAGTATTAACTTAACGGGGCTGAATAATTTTGCCGCCCAATATTTCAGTTTTTTATTTGTTTAAAAGGTTTGAAATATCCAATAAATTTCGTTCCACTTCATGATTGTGTCCCACTTGTTGTTGATTCTTCACAAAAAATTACAGTTTTATATCTTTATGTTTGAGGCCTGAAATGTGGCAAAAGGTCGAAAAGTTCAAGGGGGCCGAATACTTTCGCAAGGCACTGTATATATAGCAGAAAGAAAAGTGGACCCAAAACACTCCCTTGAGGTACCCCACAGTCCATGCCTTTTGGTTGAGACATTTCCCCCCCAATGGCCACTACTTGCTTTCTATTCTCCAGATAAGAGCCCACCCATTTTAGCGCTGATTCACTAAAACCCATGGCTTTCAATTTATACTTTAAAACACAATGGTTGACTGTATCAAAGGCTTTTTGTAAGTCTAACATTACCATGCCACAGAAGTTTCCATTATCTACCTCCTTTTTTATATAGTCAGTTAGAAACAATAAACAGGAACGTTAAGAGTGTGGATACTACGAAAGGCCAGACTGGAACTCATAAAGTAGGTTATGTGATTTTAAGTAATTATCAATCTGTTCAAAAATGATCCTTTCAATTATTTTTGACAGACAACCAAGAATTGAAACAGGTCTATAATTACCAGGGTCTAATTTACTCCCTTTCTTATATAACGGAATCACTCTGGCAATCTTGAGGTCATTGGGAAAATATCCTTGTTCTATCGACCTATTTATAATATGAGTAATGCTCGGAGTAATAATCTCAGCGGCATCCCTCACAAATCTAGATGGAATAGAATCTAATCCTGTGGCTTTAGAGCCATCAAACCTCCTCAGCTTCTCAAGAACAAGTGCCTCCCTCACTTTTTCAAAAAAGAAACTCCCCGCCTGGACACCTAACTTTGAGTAAAAGTCACACACATGTCTTTCACCATATTGACCAGTCTGGCCAGGTAACTTTTCCACAAGCTTCCTGGCAACAGATGAAAAATACTTATTAAAACTATCTGCCACTATCTCCTTCTCTGGTGTAATGTTGTTACCAAGATCTAAAGTGATATTAGTGTTTTTTGTTTTTAGCCTTTTACTGTAACCAAGTTGCTTAAGGGATTTCCATAACTTTCCTGGGTCATTTCTGTGTTCAGCAATTTTTTATATATAATATGCCTTTTTAGTATTGACCACTAATCTGTTAACTTCATTTCTTGCTTTTTTATAATCAGCCCAAGACTGCTCATCCTTGTTTGCTCTGAATTTGCCATACTTCCTATTTCTTATCCTAATTGCCTTAAGGACATCGTCATTTACCCAGGGTTCTGTTCTCTGCTTTATTCTAATTTCTTTATATGGGGCTATTTTATCTACAGCTTCTAAAAACAAACTTTTAAATAAGCACCATGCATTGTCCACATCACTACATTGCAAAACCG
This sequence comes from Perca fluviatilis, assembly GCF_010015445.1. Lineage (NCBI taxonomy): Eukaryota > Metazoa > Chordata > Actinopteri > Perciformes > Percidae > Perca > Perca fluviatilis. Next base: position 5,320,087 of record NC_053124.1, on the reverse strand, counting down.
TAGACCAGTTCATTTTATTTAAACAGTTATTCAGCGCTTCTTTGCTATACTTTTTCAATTGCCAGATTTTTATAGAAGTATGGCAGTTGAGCACTACCTGCTTAATCTTTCTAGTACAGAAAATAATAGAATGGTCACTCAACCCATATTTTATAACCCCACTTTCTGTTATCCTAGATTTGTCTGACACTAGGACAAGGTCAATTGTGGTTTGGGTGGTAGAGCACACACGTGTAGGTTCATTAATCAGCTGATGTAAACCATAGGAGCGACAGAAATTCATCAATGCTTTATACCCAGAAACATCACTTTTCTGAAAATCAGTGTTGAAATCCCCCAACATGATAACTTCAGATTTAACCAAATCCATGCAATTTGAGCAAACATCCTCTAAAAGTTCATAAAACTGTGTTTGATCAGGCGGTCTGTAACATGCGCAAATTAATATGGGCTTACTCTTCGGTAGCAAAATATTCAACCAAACCGCTTCAACCTGCTCACTATTTAAATCTGTTCTACGATTAAAACCAATATCCGCTCTTACATATATACACACCCCTCCACCTTTTCCATACCTTGATCTCTCCTAATTACCAAATAGTTCTCCAATTCAATTTCAGCGTCCGTAATGGAGTCATCCAACCATGTCTCGGTGAAACAAAATATTCCCACCTTTCTGCTTTTGCTGAGGTGTCGGATCTCTGTGAGGCTTCTGACGTTGAGATGAAGCAGGTGTAATCCTCTCGCAGACATGAAAGAATCCACATTCGGTATACCTTTGTAGACACATGTCAGCTCTTCCAAGAGTGCCTGCTCCGCGGGGGCCTGTGGATCTAATCTCCTGGCTTGCTCTGCACCACGATCCCGGATCACTGTCGCGTATCCCTGCTCCGAATCTCCACCACTTCTCCCGGCGCCTCCAAGCACGATTCCACTCCCTTCAGCGGCCCTCATGGATAGAAGTTTGTCCCCGGCGTTTGGATGTCTAGAGCAAAACATCGCACATGCCGAGGGCCTACTTGTCATTTTATTCCTTGGTCCAAATTCCCGCATCGGACCCGGGCATTGATGGATGTCTCCAGATAATAATAGGCAGATGCAAATTATCAATTTGTCGCCATTCACTTGTCTTTTGACGCCACCTTTTTCATTGCGCTTGGTTGGATACCAGCATGGATAGAGAAATGTGTCCATGAGGATTTTCTTTCCATAACCAAGTTGTTTTTTAAGTACAAGTTTGTTTGAGTGAGCATAGTAACTATGCACATGTCCCTCAAAACCGATTTTAGGGCCATTTTCTAAAAAACTATTAATAAATATGTATGCTAAAAACACCACAAGCACACCACACTTGCCAGCTGCCATCTTGCTTCATACATACAATCCTAAACTGTGATAAGAGTGTGTGAATGAAACATTAGGTTGTTACATTTTACTTATTTAGTGCCGCTGGCCGATGTAATTTCGACATCGGTCAACCAGAAGAAAAAGCCTGTTGTGTGTTGGCAGAGCGCCACCTACTGTACCGGAGGTGGAGTTACTACCGTCATTCTCTCCATTTATCCCTGCACATGTATACGGGGAGAACTGGTATAACCCGGTTATTCACTAACCCGGTTACTGCTGTTGCACTGGTAAGATGTTGGGGGCTTCTGAAGTGATTGGACTATCTGATAAGCAGTAAACAGTGTGCAGCTTTACAGTGTGATGTGCTCCGTGACATATAATGGTTATTAGGGTCTATTTTTTACGGACAAAGTTCAAAACTGAGCGATAGCATTTTGCAGAAAGACTTATTTTTTATTTACACAAAGCACATACCTGAGCTTCGAAGCTTTGAGGTTCTTCATTACTTCTCAAACTCAACCTGCCATTCTAAAGAACTTTTTCTTTGTCCATTTCTGCTCAAGGAGCTTTGTTTCCTTTTTTGGGATCTTGAGCTGCTTTTAAGTGATGATTGATTTATTAAAAAATTTAAGTAATAGCCTGTTACTCAGAACAGGAAGTCTCTCTTTAGATGAAGTGTGTGTTTCCATTGGTGGCTCGGTGTTAGGTGAGTTCTCCAGGAACACCAGAAATGTACTACAGTTCTCCAGGAACTCTTCAGCATCGTGGGTCTCCTCGTAGATCAGAACGAAGATGTGCTTCACTCCGCCGCGGCGAGCCAGACACTTTACACTTTCTGCTAACGTTGCTGCTGCTTTGCTTCCAGATTTCCCAAACTACGGAGCGGGCCGAGGCACAAATCACAGAACGTGTGTTAATAGTGCATCAAAAAAAAAGAGTGCCGTTTAAATGAATTTGCATCAGCTCGTTATTATCGTTTTCATTTCGACATCCCAAATGTCGACATTTTGAAAACATTCTTCAACCAAATGTTTGGATAGTGTGGCTAGCAGCTCTGACTGGCAGCCTGATGCTGAAAGAACCAGCTCCACTCAGTTTGCAGCCTTTAAATGAGTGCAGCCTTTTTATTGTTGCCGCTGATAATATGACGGGCTATCTGCTGCTGTCTGCTCCCCCAGGCCCAACAGGAGACCCAGAAGGCCGCTCTGAGATATGAGAGGGCCGTGTCCATGCACACTGCTGCCAGAGAGATGGTGTATGTGGCGGAGCAGGGCCTCCTGGCTGACAGGAACACCATGGACCCCACCTGGCAGGAGATGCTTAACCACGCCACCGCTAAGGTACACGCCCACGCAGCCTGGGAGAACTTCTGATCCACAGGTGTACCTAAAAGGAGAAGAATGTCTTTTCCGTTTTTCGTATTAACCCATCTTTTCCAATAGATGGTGACTTTAAACCCTATACTGCACTACACACACACACTCAGGATCAGGCACACAGAGAGAGACCGACCGACCGACCGACCGACACACACACACACACACACACACACACACACACACACACACACACACACACACTTTTCTTTTAGTGATGCACAAATTGGCTCTTTATCCGAATCCATGTGTAGGCTTATAATCATCCATCCACCCTCCACATATCTGAATGAATTCTTTTCTCTGATGTAGAGACCCGCACTCATATATGCCTGCCCCTCTACAGTCCCTGCAGGCTACATTGCTTTTTGAATTATGTATTGGAATGATGTGTGAGTGTTTTCATTAACCATTTACTTTAATGATTAGAGAGGCTGCTTGTAAACGTTTCCATGCGCGCAGTAATGTCACTGCAGCTAATATCCTGGGACATTTAAGCTCTCTGGCTCCAAAATTACAAGATGGCAGCGCCCAAATCCGAGAGACTTTGGCTTCACTTTGTACAGCGGGAGGAAGTGGAGACGCGTCGTCCATATTTTGTTACAGTTTCTGGCGGGAACTACCACAGAGGTGGTTTTGAGTACTTTGCCAGGTGTTTATATTTCTACCGCCAGTTTCTCACCACAATAGCATCACAACTGTGCCAGATGCAGTCACGAAACTTTCCAGGTGAGAAAATGAAGGCCTAGTGGGGTGCCCTGGTAGCTCACCTGGTAGAGCATGCGCCCCATGTACAGAGGCTCAGTCCTTACCACAGTGGCCCAGGGTTCAATTCCAACCTGTGGCCCTTTGCTGCATGTCATAAGCCCCTCTCTCCCACCCTTTCCTGTCTACATCTGTCTGTCACTAAAGGCCAAAATGCCAAAAAGAATTAAAAAATAAAATAAAAACAAATAATGAAGGTCGAGTTGGAAGATGGCTGTGGTCCATGTCATTTGAACTGTGACATCCATGGTGGGGTAAAGAGACACAGAAGGTTATGTGTGATTTGTGGGATCGTGCAGTGTTCCTGTCTCAGTCATATTCCCTGTGCTGGTCAGGTGAACGAGGCGGAGGAGGAGCGCCTGCGCAGCGAGCAGGAGCACCAGCGCGTCACACAGCTCTGCCAGGAAGCCGAGGCTCGAGTCCAGACCCTCCAGAAAGCCCTGAAGAAGGTCATCCTCAAATCCAAACCTTACTTTGAACTCAAGGCTCAATTCAATCACATTCTGGAGGTTTGTACCAGCAGAAATCCTTTTTTTTTTTTTTTAAACAATATAAGCAAATACACACCATGTGTTCATGCTGACAGAAACTTTTCTTACCATAAGTGAGCAGGGACACAGGCTCTGCATGATGCGCCACATGATTTAGCAGAGCTTTAACTGTGGCTAGTTTCATCTGCAACGAGGCATTACAATCTGCTAGTCAAATCATTCAACCTTCAGGAACTTCAGTTTGAATTTTGAAAATCTCACACTTGGCCTGTGCTTTGCTGCTGCTTTGAGTTGCTTTATATTTCCAAAATGGTTTTGTGAGGGCCAGTTTGAGAGATTTGAACCAAGTCGAGGGGGCTGAATGGGAAACACTGAGATCTAGGAATGCAACAATGCATCGTGAATCGGTTAAAAATTGATAAGTTCGAAAAAAAAAAAAAAATGATTATAATAATAATAAATAATTTCTTAATGGCTACTTTGGAATCGGAATTTTGGAACTGATTCTCGATGCCCAACCCTAGTGTCCAGAGAAATTTGAATGTGTCACTGTGAGCCTTGCTAACTCCCTGTTTTTTTCAGGAACATAAGGCTAGAGTAGTACAGTTGGAGGAGCGTGTGGCGAAAGTGAAAACACGTTACTCTGTGGCCCTGCGGAACCTGGAGCAGATCAGCGAGCAGATCCACGCACAGAGGGGGCGAATCAGGGCCAGCAGGGGGCGTCCTGCAGTCTGTGGGGGGCGGAGCTCCCCTGTGGGTGCTGAGGCTGAGGTCCAAGCCGCCACTGGGATTCCCATCGGGAGCAGCAGTGTGGGATTTGGCGGAATAGAGAGCAATTGGGCGGACGGTGAGAAGACCAGGCTGTGGGTGGAGAGGCACAGGGAGAGCGGCTGGGGCCAGAGGGAGCGGCTGGAGGCGGAGCACGCCGCCTCAGACTGCATGTCCGTCATCAGCCTGCAGACCATCGCCTCTGACCTGGAGAAGTGTGACTCGGTGGAGCACCTAGGTGACCTGAGCGACGCTGGGAGCGCGCTGGCGGAGGAGTGGGAGCGCGACAGAAAGCCTAATGAGAGGCCAGGCAGCAGGGCAGCAGGGGCCGAGGGCCCCCCGCAGGAGAAGGGAGGGGTTACCAAGGAGACACAAGAGAGCTTCAACAAGCAGCATCACAGAAGTGTTAGTCTATGATAGTAGGCCGGAGGACTGAGCTGAGGAGAGAGGAGGAGTAATGGTGCGTGTCCACTGGCAGCGTCATTTCCACACTTCCCACTCATTGTCTCTGTAAGCAGCCGGGCAATGCATTCTGGGAACGTCGCGGCGACTTTGAGAAGCTAAGCATTGAGTTGCCCGCTCCACATTTGCATAAAGTTGAATCCAGACTACTTCATGTAAATCAGAGGCGTCCAGCTCGGCTCGCAGCTTCTCAGAAACTCCTGAAAATCTTTTAAAGTGACCGTTGGCGATCTAAAATGAAGACAGATTCAGCAGCTGCAGATTATTTCTCTCATAACGTGTTTTCAGGAACACATTTCCGTGAACTATTTTTGTAAAATAAGCAAACGTTTCCAAACGAGCCGCCATGTTGGTCTCTTTTGAAATCGCGAGTGAAGCGTTCGTCCAATCAAGTGCAACCATCGAGGCTGTAGAAGGCTGAGCATGTTTTCTTTGCTCGTCAGTGGTCAGTGAAGAGAAACTGACAACTGCGAGTGGAGAGAACATCAATGGTTGAGTCCAATGGTGAGAAGCGGGGCGATTCCTGCCGTCGCAACACGCCACAGTGGACACGTACCGTAAGGATTATGGCGAGCTTATGATGAGGGAACAGAGAGACAAAGAACCCTGACTGAAATGTGAAATGGAGAATCTGACAGTAGGAAGCAGGAAGCGTTGGCAGGTACATGGGCCACACACTAATGAAGCTCTACGTGACAGCAATAATATGAGAGAGCAGTCCTGCAGAGAGCACTGACCTCCCCTCACTCTGCTGCTCCACATGCTAAAACATAAACGAAAGTGCATGAAACGAGTACAAACAGGCAGTTTAGAGGAATGCAAACACGTTTAATTTATTTCATGTCTCCACAGACAATTTAAAAAAGTTGGTACCCCTTGTGTTTTTGCTTTAGGGATGGACAAATGGGTCTCTCCGGTTTGTTATAACTTTAGTTTTTATTGTAGCTTTGGCCGTCATTTCTACACTGGATTTACTGAAGTAACTGTTGAGATCTGGGAACACGGAAACACAAGCAGTCAGATGGGTTGTACAGTTTATCCAGATTACCTGAACCTCCTAGTCATCTATCACCAGACCAAGCTCAATCTTTTAAGATTGAACATTAGTCTGGGGAGTCTGCTCTGTATTTTCTACTGCACAAGAGGCATCATCAGTGGGCATAGTGCAGATGACTCTGTACGCAATTGGATAGTCCTTCAACCAATCAGACCAACGATCCGGGTGACGTAGCGGCGACAGCGGCATCAACGGGTTGCTGGGCTTCGGTGGCCGCCATGTTGAATGTAAACAAAAAGCTGCTTGCCGTCGCTTCTCTATCGTCATTGTGTTAAACCTGCCAATAGCGTGCCAGGTGGATAAGCCAGTTTGTGATTGGTCCCCACAGATTTGTAACAGAACCAGAATAGAAAAAAAGGTTTCCAGCCTGAGCTGCAGGGTGAAATCAAATCACCGGCAGATCGGGCTGGGTTTACCCAGTCTATGAACCACCTTAATTGGCAGTCAAACTGAGTTCACCAGAAATGTCGCTAATAATCCCTCATTACACAGTAAAACTGTGTGCACACGACTATGTATGTAGTGGTGGGTCAAGTTAAGCCAGCAAGTCACTCTGTAAACTATGACAAAGAACATTTTGGGCAAACATTTTTAGACCTGCTTTTTGGTAATTTTAATAAAAGAAATTGCTATTCACATGGATGATTTTTCTGGGACATCTCCCTCCATGCTCTGCCACAACGAATCCCAGACACGCCACCCCCTAATGCAGGAGCCTGCTGAACCACACATTGACCTTTTTAAATTTAGTCACATACAATCGTACTGCACAATGTAGGGAAATTCAATTTTTCAACTTCTACTTGTGTCAGTGAAAGGTAATTTATGCCTCAAATTAATTGATTTCTTTCATGAGTTATATATCTTTACCACCCAGTACTTTTTACCTGTTGAAATACGTTTTTAAAGGAGCAATACAACCCATAAAATCCAAAAAAAGTGATTGCCACTCCTACCATGTGTTTGAAAGGTTGTTTCTGCCTATAAATGACTTAATTTAATAATTGTGGTTTATATCTGACAGATTGCCCACCCAGTACTTTTTACCTGTTGAAATGCCTTTGTAAAGGGCCAATACATCCAATAACATGCAGTTCTCCAAGTGAGCTGACATATATAAACTAGGCGATACAGCTTAAACGAGCTGCGCACGCTCCCATGGACAGCAACCAGTTTCTGGCGGATGATCACTTTTTGGCACAACACTGGCAATCAGCCAGCCAGTGATACATGAACACAAAGGGAGGGGCCAACAGTTTAACAACCCGTTTTCATTCCCAGTTTGTTAATATTGACCAAAACCAAGAACAGAGAAACTCAGATTACAACACACACAGAGGGAGGGTGAGTCATTCTCTGCTCAGTTACTCCTCTGGCTATATATCTTAACAGAGCAAATATCAGTTTACTGCTATATTAATCTTCTCAATGCTGTGCAAAGAACCCAAAGAGGCTTTAAAGCACATGTGTCAAACTCAAGGCCCGCGGTCCAAATCTGGCCCGTTACAGATTTAGATCCGGCCCGTATATCAATTTGGGTTCACAATCAATTTTGGCCCGCCTAGTTGTGCGCCAAACCAAAAACGCAGGAAAGTGTTTTTTAAACTGCAATTACCTGACATACAAAGCAGAATATGGCAGATTTGCCGACTCTGAGACTCAGAAATTCCCCCAGAAGCAGAGAGTTTTCATATTCAGGCTGTGAAACAGGTTGTTGTTAAAAAAAAAAAAAAAAGATATCATTGTTTTGCTTGATTTGCTAAATTCTATGATGGATAAGGAACTCTTTTGATGACTTTTGTAGGGCTTCATGTCAACAAAAATGCGACAAAAAGCATACAAAAATGTCAGAAAAAGCAACAAATTTACTAAAAGGTGACAAATGTCTGAGAAAGCCACAAAAAAGTCGCAACAATAATAAGGAAAAAAGCTACCAAAATGTTTTTAAAAAGTGACATGCAGTAACAAAAGCATGTCAATAAACATGTCTGGCCCTTGGTGTAATTCTCTTTTTTCCAGTGTGGCCCTTAGTGAAAATGAGTTTGACACCCCTGCTTTAAAGTGGTGTTTTTTGAGAACGGAATTTGGTCTGGTGTTCTGTTACTTTGTAGGGTTATATTATTTTAAATATTGAAATCAGTAACTTGATAACGGTCCAAATACTAACATGAAAAGGAATTATGATAAGATGATGGATCGTGATCCTGCCTGAAAAAATTGTAACATGATATTTTTTCAATATCACCCTACTTTTTCATCCCACTTGAGTTTGCAGGTCTGCATGTTACTGTTCACCTTTGTCTTCTCTTCCAAATAAGTTTAGCTAGTGTGGGCATTTGTTTCCATCCTGTCTGACTGCCTCTTGTTTCTTGACCCGTAAGACTACTTTTTAGTGATGTTCCCAAATCTCAGCAATAAGTAATGATTGGCAAAACAATATGATCTAGTAGTATGCTCTTGGTGAAAACTAACATGGAATATCCCTACTATTTTAATTTAAAAGAACATGGCCAAATACTACTTTTCCATTGCCTTATAAAGTGACTGTAGCCATATGGCTGTATATATTGATATGTAAATATGTATTGATAATATCATCAACTAAAAGAAAAAGGACTTTACTGACTGGTTGTTGTTTGGCCTTAAAATACACACAAAGCTCCTTTTGTTAGTCCTGATTCATCTGGTTTTGTCAGAGCAACTGCATACATATTTTAATTAGCTAAGGATGTAACCAGGGTGTGATTTGTGAAAGAAAGCAAGGGGTTTGATCATGCACAACAAAACAAAACATGCAATAATTAAATTTCCCTTCCAATACCATTGCCATGCCACTCAGCCAGCCATGCCAAACACTTATTTATGGACTTCAATATCCAATCTAATCTCAGAATGAAATGGCACAACGTGGTGTCAACCAGTAGCGGAGTGGCAATCGGGAGAATCGGGACATTTCCCGGTTGGCCGGTAGTGTTTCGAGGCCGCGAGGGCCGGTCTGATAATAGTTATACATTGCATTTATTGACATGCTCAACCCATACGGTGGGCCGCAGCAGCCTCTTATTTCATTACAAACACAGGCTAATCAGAGTTACTTCCAAAAAGTAATACATAATAGATTACTAGTTACTGTCATTTGAGAGTAATTATACATATATTAGTTATATTACAATATTACTGTCTCTGAATTGTAATGCTTTACACTACTTTTGCATTACTTTTGAGTTACTTTCACCAAAATAACTGTGGAGGTTTGACTGGGCAGGTAGCTTGTGAATTTCACCACCAGATCAATAAAGTCTCCTCTTTATCCACTTTAATACATCATAGATTATTTATAATATTTTGTATAATTAATATGAATATGCAAAGTAACTAAAGCTATACAAATAGAGAAGTAAAACTACTCAATTAAAAGTACCTTACAGTTGTATTGAAGTACGGCACAGTTACTTTCCACGGCTGATAAAATGCAATGATATTTACGTGTAGCAAGCCTAAACATTAATTCCCGACATGTTTCTATCGGTCAGCAGCTCGGACACACTGCTGTCCGTGCTGAAGTACCGTCACGTGTTGGGACACAAATGTTGTCCGTAGCGTCTCTGGTTCTGGCTCTGACCACAGGAACGGTGACGGGACAGCTCGCTTCAACGCATCGTAATTGTAACTCCTGAAAATAATATCCATCTCGTAAATGTATCCGTCTCTGCAGTCATCTCAACCATCGAATACAGCAACAGGAAATAATACTCACAGCTTTTTTTTTTCTGTGAAGGAATGTGTTGGGGAATTCTTAAAAAAACAAAACACCACTAAATGTTGCGTTAAAACACGTAACTCTACTACTAAGATTGTAACGAGTATAATATTACCAAAATGTAATTAGTAATGCGTTGTATTACTGTGTTACAGCAAAAAGGAATACATTACTGTAATTGCGTTACTTTTGTAAGGGCTGGTGCTCTACAAAATTTCCTGGTAGATTTTTTTGGTCCCACTCCGCCCCTGGTGTCAACATAAAACACAGCGCTTTGAAGCCGGAGAGCGGAGTTCACTTCGAGGCAAAAAAATATATACTTTCACCCAGGAAACGCTCGTTCGTTCCTCTGGAGTGTTTTAATCCCAACCAGGATCTTTTCCCTAAACTTAACGAGTCGTTTTGGTGCCAACGTGGCATGACGCTCACTTTTTCAGATTAAACTCCACTACCACGGCCCCTGAAAGGAGCATCATCTGGCGGTGCCTGTATCCAGCTCACCGTCACCTATTTGGCATCCCACAGCTCTGTAACGGCTAAATACAACTACCAACTGCTGCTCGGATGTTATCGTTCCATCACACTATAGACTTGTTAGGTTACGGCGCTTTACTGAGTTTAAAATACTTCTGTTTTTAGGTATATAATATTTGCTTTATTGGTAAAGTAGCATTATTAATTAGAGGGGGGTACATTTTGTGCAAGATAAATCTAAATTAATAAATCTTATTCCTGTTACACTAGGACCTGTAGTTTCATGGCGGCGTGGTACAGCGGTATGTGCTGGCAGAAACACCAGTGGTAGTAGGTGCAAAGTAGAGCCCGACCGATGAAGGATTTTTAAGGCCGATATCGATACAAATATATGGTGATTTAAAAATCTGATATTCCAATATCTTGGCCGATATATATTTAAAAAAGAAAATCCAGAAACGCGTAACAAAACATAAACCGATTTCCCTAACATTAGTTATTTGTAGTTATTTGAGTCCTCACTAAAATAATATGATAATGCAGTTTAAAAATAAACTTGTTTGTTTTGTCACAACAGAACAGAGGAACATCAAAATATATTAAAGTTCTGATAAATAAATTGTATAAAAATACAAACTTAAGATATGAAACTTAAAGTCCTTTGAACAAAAACAGTGTTGCCAATAGGGACGTTGGAGAGCGCCCTTTGGTGGACAAACTATGCAACGCCAACACTCATAATATGGTTGAAGGGTGTTATGTCTTTTTTTTTTTTTATTTTAATATTCATTTATCGGCCATTATAAATGCTGATACCAATAGTTTGGAAAATGTCTAATATATCGGTCGGGCTCTAGTGCAAAGCTGTCGGTAAGGACACTGGGACGGTTGGGCTAATTCAAAATATTAAGCTGTTATTAAGCCACTGATATCATAAACGTCATCACAGTTTACGGAGTGTATCTGTCAAATGTCAGTTCACCACTAACACACTCTTTTCCACCAACATGGAACGGGTTCAGTTGAGGTTTGCACACCTAATTTTAAACCGTTCGGAAAATTTCTAACAAAAAATGAATTGGTTCGGAATCCCAAAAGTTGGTTTCCAGTTGGAACCAAAAAATAGCAGGTTTTTCTTTACCTATAATACAAGAGAGACGACATCAGTGGGCGTGTCATATTCTACAGGTTGGAAAGAGAAGATGGAGGTACTTCTACATGGGTATTGCACAGATAGCCATATCCCAATTTATGCCTAGGGAAATAGCCAAATGATTGATAAGATGGTGATTTTTGTATTTTATTTAAAGTGCCTTTGAGTCCTTAAATGGTTTGGTTAGCCAAAAATGATCCAACTACTAGTAAATCCAAGAGGTGGATGCTACATACAGTATTTACAGTTAACTTGAAATATAATTATTAGAAGAATTTAATGGAGTGAAAATAAAACTAGTATTAGCCAACGGATCGTCTACTTCAACTGGAGAGTTAATAGTCAAAGTATTTTTGAATTGTTTAAGGTAGATTCAAGCTGTATGACTTAAAAGACCATGTTTGACACTAATAATATACAGTACAGGCCAAAAGTTTGGACACACCTTCTCATTCAGTGTGTTTCTTTATTTTCATGACTATTTACATTGTAGATTCTTACTGAAGGCATCAAAACTATGAATGAACACATATGGAATTATGTACTTAACAAAAAAGTGTGAAATAACTGAAAACATGTCTTATATTTTAGATTCCTCAAAAGTAGTCACCCTTTGCTTTTTTGCTAACTCTGCAAACCCTTGGTGTTCTCTCAATGAGCTTCATGAGGTAGTCACCTGAAATGGTTTTCACTTCACAGGTGTGCTTTGTCAGGGTTAATTAGTGGAATTATTTCCCTTATTAATAAAAAAGCAAAGGGTGGCTACTTTGAAGAATCTAAAATATAAGACATGTTTTCAGTTATTTCACACTTTTTTGTTAAGTACTTAATTCCATATGTGTTCATTCATAGTTTTGATGCCTTCAGCGAGAATCTACAATGTAAATAGTCATGAAAATAAAAAGTAAACGCATTGAATGAGAAGGTGTGTCCAAACTTTTGGCCTGTACTGTATGATAGATTGTATGAGTGTGAGAGTGTTTATTGTCCTCAGGTTAGTCCCATGTTTATTCAGGAGATTCCAAGAGTTCAGTGTTTCTACCTGAAGATTGATATCAATTTCATCTCTGAAGTATTTCCATCACGTAACGCCGGACAAACACTGCACGCTGAAGCGCTGTGAATAGTTGCGAAACGGAGCTCTTTTCATTTCGGCGCCCATGTTATTCAATCTGTCCGGCTGTGCGCTGCAGCGATCATTTCTTCGTATTTCTTCACGAGCCGCAAGCGAAAGTAAGGCAGGTAATTACATACAGGAAGGCCACAGTGCAGCCGGATACTTTACAAAATAAAACAAATTTAAAAGTAAAACACCCAGGTTTATGTTGACTTGGGCTGTCTTGACTTCTCAGCTGTCTCCATTTTTTAAACCAAGGACCCCTTAACTAAAAGAGAGATGGAGCAGGGACTCCCTACTACATATATCGTATAAAATGAAGTTGCATATAAAACTGGGTCTACAATAACATGTAGGGCGGCCTAAAGCCTTTATACATACCATTTTAGTGCATAGAATACTAAGCTATTAAAATAATTGTCAGCATGATTTTATAAATCATGTTTTAATGTTAAACACAGTGAATCCTCAGGATGAACTGTATCTGTGGATGGCCTTAGTGAGCACCTTACCCATAGGCCAGTAAGCCTATCATCAGTGGGGATTTATATTTGCTAATAATATGTAAGTTTCATGTTAAAACATTTACATTTTTGAATAATAATAATTTGGAGGCCCTTCCTGTGGTGACTCTGAGGACCCCTTAGGGGTCCCAGACCCCCTGTTGAAGATCTCCGGTTTAAACAAACTACATACATTTGGTGTATTTCTGAACTTTGGACAGAGTCAGGCTAGCTGTTTCCCCCTGCTTCCAGTATTTATGCTAAGCTAGGCTAACCACGCCAGCTCTGTACCTACCACACGGACATAAGACTGATATCCATCTGAAGGGTCAGTGTCATTCCCATGATGTTGAACTATTTAATATGTACAAATGTATAGTATATGTAAATGAACTGACTGGCCAACATCTGACTTTCAGTATCAGCCTGACATGTTGGGGAACTGATGTATCAGTGTGAACTAATTTAATTTAATTTGTACTGTGAAATTTAATTTTAAAATTTAGATAATTTGTTGTAGTAACATTATATTTGTTGTATCCCAAAACGGATCATTTTGAATAATGTGTGTGTTTCTCTCATCTGACTTCAAACATTTACATGCAGAGGCGGTGGAAGCTCCAACAGGAGGACTTGAACTTTTGATCTAAACAGTATTGTGTGTATACTTGTATACTATACTCTGTGATTTCATTTTTAAAACAGTGGGTGCGCACAATTGTGTGTTTGCACTTGACTTCTTTGTTACAGTGTCTTCATTCTAAAGCCTGGTTTACAACATAGCTGGAGAAAACATTCTAATAACTCTTTATTCAGAGTGGATGTACTGTAATGATGGATGTATGTAATTTCAAGAATAACAGAAGTATAATACTGACAGTGTTTGGAATAACGCCGTTTAAAAGAACGGCGTTAGGTAACGACGTTATTTTTTCAGTAACGGGGTAATCTAACTAATTACTTTTCCCGTCGTTACAACGCCGTTAACGTTGCTGGACGTTAAATGCGGTGCGTTACTAGGCATTGATTGAATAAACTGTGTAATCCGAACGCACCCCTGGCTCGTAGCTAGTGAGGAGGTGGGTTAATAACGAGATAAGCGATTATGATTGGCTAAGGCAGAGTCATGTTTCATGGTAGCCAATCAGAGCCAGTGTTTTTACACACATGCCAGCACACGCGCCACACGACACACACACAACAGCTAAACAGATTCAGCAGAGATGGCGAGTCAGGAGCAATCCAATGAAAAGTTGGCGTTTTCAAGGTGGAGATATAAGCACTACTTCAAATTAATTGTGGTCAAAGGCAAGAACGTGCATGTAATGTGTACATTATGTCCAGGAGTGAAGACTTTGTCGACATCCGTTGTAAGAAATTTAATGAAGCATCTCACACCGACACACGCATCTACAAAGCTAGTGGCCAAAACCAGCGATACCTCCACCACAGATGATAGCTCGCCATCCACTAGCAAAGAAGGACTCGGAGCAAAGTCCTCCAAGCAGCAAAAGCTAGATCTTTCGCGTCACAACAAAAACCTATGACACAGGCTGAAGTCAACCGTATGATAGGCAGGTATGTTGTTAAAGTATATGTGTCATATAAGTTTATATGGTGTAACTGTTTACTTTTCTTACAAAGATAATACTTGAAGTGCAGGATAAACCTCTTGCTGTCTGTCGACGTGCAATAAATATGGAAAGTTATGTAGCCTACGTTACGACACCTGTCTGTTCTACTCATTTCAACCGACTTGTGAAAACTGCTAAAAAAAATCCAAATTCTTTGACATATAGCAACTTTTTTTTAAAGTAACGCAAATAGTTACTTTCCCTGGTAACGAGTTACTTTTATTATAGAGTAATTCAGTTACTAACTCAGTTACTTTTTTGAACAAGTAGTGAGTAACTATAACTAATTACTTTTTTAAAGTAACGTTCCCAACACTGAATACTGATGGGCATCAAACATGTACCCGTATTTAACATGTTGATGTTATTTTATGGAACTTCATTATTTAAAAGTTAATATTATTTAACTTGTTTAATTGTCAACTAGTAGGGGGGATATTGAGTTTTCTCATCATCTCATTTCTATTGAGTATGTACATTTATTTTATCATGGTCTGATGCATGAATACATTCATTCATTCTCCAATTTTAGATCTGTGGATCATATTTGCACATGAACTTGAACAGTTCGAAAAAGTTTCCTTTGCATTTTTCCCTGTTCGTGAAGGGGTATATCATGCTTGGCACAAAACAGCACAATGTTGAAGATTATTTTTAGATGGTCCCCATTCCTCTCAATAAATGAATAGTCCACCTTTCCCTGCCCTACAGTTTGGTTGGCCCTGTAGTCTTGAAACTTACTTACCACTACCATCCCTGCAGTCAAAATGAGTCAATATCCGAATGCGAATGAACGGACTCCATATGAGGCTCCTTTTTCAACTACAAGGTCAATATTGTTTTTCAATAACGACAAAACGACTTATCCGTGCATTTATATGGAACTAAGCTTTAGGAGCTTTCCGTCTTTACTCTCCTCCCTGTTACGTTGCATTCGGAAATCGATTGTTTTTGACTGACAAAATGGCTACAACGAAACTTCAGCTTAAGGTGAGTTGCCTTTTTTTTTTTGTAACAATCAATGTTTATGTTCATGTGTAGGCCCTTTGGTGCATACTTCGTGCAAAGTTTCATGTTGTGTTGAGATTTGGAGTTTCCAGGTGAACTTATGGAATCCATTGCAGATGTGGTTAATAACACATCTGTGAGGATTCCTGTGGAGGTGCGGTCTCTCGCCAGTATGCAAATTAACCGTAAATTGCACCCTCTTTGTCCCTCCCCGCAAGCCCCTCCCCTCTATGCCAAAATGGTGACAGAAAGTTGAAACTGACAACCAGTGACATTGTCAATGAAAAAATGACAGACATCAAGAAAAAATGTAGATTGACATTGAAAAACCTTTCATAATGCAAACAAATTTCAAATTGAAATAATATAATAGGATTGTGATATTATAACTTTTTGATGTTTGTGTTTTATATTTCAGTTCAACATTTTTCAGTGCCAATATTTGTTGTTTCAATGCCAATTTTTATTTTCAATACCACAGGTTGCTGTCACTGTTCTAGCTCCATACATTTACATACAAGACAACAATACATTTATTTTCAATAAGTTTATATTCTTTTTTCCTTAATTACATTTGAATATTAAAAATAAAAATGTATTTTGATCAAACTTGGCTGGGTGGGCCAGTGCAGACCGGGCCCATTACTGGCTACACACCTGGTTCTTCGGTAATGAAGGGAAAAAAGAAAAAATTTAGCAAAGTTTGGCTTAGCAGAAAAACTAAAAGCAGGAGGAAAATACATGAATAAGTGTATTTCCCAAAATGTGACACTGTTTCTAACTGTGATGAGTCTTCTCCAGCTACAAATAATGTCCCATTACACATCCCAGATAAAAGTCGTGGAGAGGGGGGCGACCTCTAGCTCACCCGGTAAGAGCATTCGCCCCATGTTGCCTGAGTCTTGCAGCGGCGCAGGGTAAGAATCCGACCTGCTGCCCTTTGCTGCGTGTCATCCCCCATCTCTCTCCCCCTTTCATGTCTATCCACTTTCAAAATAAAGGGAAAAGCCCCAAAAAATAATCTTAAAAAAGAAGTGGCTCCTGAGAGAGTTGTAATTGAACTGCATAGCCGCTATATCAGTGGAGTTTTGTGCACAGGGGAGAGTTGAATGGTCAGAAAATAGATAACAAACAATGATCTTCTTTTGATCTTAAATTATTCAGCAGTGATATAAATACACCCACACAGCCCAGAGAGAGATGGAGAGATGAGATGGAGAGCTAAGGAGGGAAAGTGGATGGAGAATGTGATAATTCATTGTGATAATAAACGAGTTGAAGAGGGATAGATTGGGGGCAAGTCAAGACGGGAAAGAATTGGCCACAGACTGTAATTTAAGATCTGTGGTGGGTGAAGGTGACACATGATGGAGGACGGGGGGAGTCATAAAAGGAAGTGATGGGACACAGGGAAGGAGACAGATGACAGCTCTGAAGACGGACACCAGCCACAATGTCCTCTGTCAAGCTCAGCCCGTCATTTCCCACTTCAACAAGGTGCAAAAGCAACTTTTATCAGTGCGATAATGAAGCTGATCCATTTATAATCTGTTAATAATTGCAGCATGAAAATGGAGAACAGGCGGGATAGTGAAACATGCTGAGGAAAGAGACATGCAGCAACTGGACTAGCAGGGTGGAAAGGTATTTGTCAGTATGTGTCCATCAAACTATACTTTTTAAAATATTTAATAATTTCTTTTGCCCATTTTAAACTTTAGGCTCAACATTTTCAGCTATCGGAGCTTTTAAACCAACTGCTTACACTGTGCACGGTAAATGTCTTCAGCACTTCCACTTCAACTAAATTAAAGGTCCCATGGCATGAAAATTTCACTTTATGAGGTTTTTTAACATTAATATGAGTTCCCCCAGCCTGTCTATGGTCCCCCAGTGGCTATAAATGGTGATAGGTGTAAACCGAGCCCTGGGTATCCTGCTCTGCCTTTAAGAAAATGAAATCTCAGATGAGCCGTTTTGGAATCTGCTTGTTATGAGGTCATAACAAGCAAGATTACCTCCCCTTTCTCTGCTTTGCCCGCCCAGAGAATTTGGCCAACCCATGAGAGAGAGACATCATGGCTTTCAAACGAGAAAAGTGGCAGTTGGTCAGGGCCGCACCCCCACCCTCCACCTTGCCACTCCCTCTCTCCTCCTCAATAGCTTCAGACACAGAAATGGCCCATACTAAGGAAAGCTCATTGTAGGACTGGCTCTAGTGGCTGTAGTTCTGCACCAAAGCTGAATTTTGGGAAAGAGACTTCAGATACAGTATTAAGGGACCACTAAGGTCTATATAAAAGCATCCAAAGAGCACCATGTCATGGGACCTTTAAACTAAACTACCGGTACTTTTACTTTTACATATCAACTGACACTCAGAATGGATTCATCTTTTACTCTTCCACTCAAATTTCAACTGCTTTCATCTATTACTTATAAAATGACAATTCAACTGCTGAGACTTCATCTGCTTTCAGTCATTACACTCCAACTAGTCTATATCCACAATCTTCCACTTCCGGGATTGTTCTGTTGCCGCCGGAAATACCGCCTGATGTTGCTCTTTTCAGCCGGATGTCCCTAACCTTCCTCTTTCTTTGTGTCGGCGTTCTAACCTCCGGTGGATTTCTGAGGACTATGGTTAACTGCTCCTCAGATCTCTGCAGAGTAAATCCAGACAGCTAGCTAGACTATCTGTCCAATCTTACATTTTGGGACCCATTGGTGGGATTGCTGTGGACAAAGTACACACAGAGATACACTGGTAAGAACTAATGAGGTTTATGAGGCTAATTTAAATAGCTCACGTTACTGTGTTGTGTCAACAGTTAACTTCATTTAATATTGTATGTGGCGTTTTCTTTTTATGTGGTGAAAAGGTTCCACCAAAACAAGTTCCTTCCTGTGACTATTTAGCAGATCCACCGCCCAAGACGATCGGGATTGGTTTAAAGAGATGCAAACGACCCAGAGTGTTTTTTTCTCTTAACCCAGAAAGCATCTGTGATGGAGCCAAACCTTACTCCACAGCGCTGGCTCGGAGAGACTATACGGATCATGGTGAGGCAGGTTTCACTGCAGACGTTCCCATTAATAAGGGATGAACCTCTGTCATATATCAGCAACATTTCTGTGGTCACTATCCAATTCCTAATAAAGGCCAGTATTGACTTGCATTGTTTCAGTCAGGCCTGAGTGCACATGCACCTGTTCCATGTCCCATTGCACATTTATGTATGAGGCAGTTCATCCAAATCTGTTAGTGTGAGTGTGGAGTCCTTCAACGCGTGATGAAGCAGGAGATGAGCAGGACACAGAGGCTGTGATGCTGTGAAGTGTCTGGGGAGCTCACACAGGTCTACCGGTCTGCACTGGGAGTCTCAGGCCCTCCCTTACTGGCTGCAGCAGGTTAGAACTGGATACTGATCATCTCCAGACAGGAGAACTCTGTACTCAGACAGATGTTGCAACACATTCTCACTCCCACCGCGTAAAAAATACGGACGCTTGGTCAGGTGCCTTTTTCTGTTTGTTATTGACGCTAAAAGTCTCCTTTAGCGTCAAATCTAAACGGGCTGGGTCGGGACTTTTGGTGTCACTTTTGACGCAGTTAGGTTTAGGAAAAGATGGTGGATGTGCTTATATTAGTGATGCACCGAAATGAAAATTCTTGGCCGAAACCAAGACCGAAAACCGAAACCGAAACACCGAAAGAAATTAAGCCAATTATTAGTACCATTGCATTTATGGCTATGACTGTGTACTAACTTTACTAAAATCAAGGCATTGCAATTGTATAAATTAATATTAAAGTTTAATTAAAAAAATATCTAGCAGAAATATGGCTACAATCTGATAGTCACATACAGTATACAGTAGCCTAAGAACAGAATAGCTTACCTATTGTTATTATTATTATTATTATTATTATTATTATTTGAGGCACTTTCTTGCAGGATTTCACTGAACATATCAGACAACGAGGGTGCATGCCCCTCATCTGGTGCAGAGAGATGAGTCTTTTTTTTCTGCGCTCTGATCTCCTCCTGCGCTGGCCGCTGCTCCGTGCGCGCTCCGTCTCCACGCGGGTTCTCCGCATCCATCGCGTCCTGGATCATTTCTTGTGCGCCCTGCTTTATTTCCGCATCCAAGTAATGGTCTTTATAATGCGGATCAAGTACAGTTGCGATGAAGTGCAGAGGATCCGAATAGATCTCACTGAAACGTGTGCTGACAGACTCTAAGAGCGTACTTTTCATTGTTTTCACTCCGTGGTCCGTCTCAACCTCGTTGCTTAGGAGACACTTTGCAGGTGGATCGGGTACTGACACACGTGCAGGTCGCGGTTTCCGTTTGCGTCATCACAACATTTTCGGCCGTATTGTTTCGGTGATAAAAGTATTTCGGCCGAAAACCGAAAATGCCATTTTCGGGCGAAAATTTCCGGTGGCCGAATATTCGTTTCATCCCTAGTCTCCATGACAAGGCACAAGAACCCCGGTCTCCTGGGTAAAAGTCATGTGTTCCATACACGCACTGAAGGGTGCTTTTTTGGCGTCGTATCTGACGCTGACAGCCACTGCCCAAGCGTCCGTATTTTACGATTTGGGAGTGAGCACGGGTTGGATGTTTTGTACTAGCACAAGGCAAAGTTTATTCTTTGGAGCACCAGAATAGCTTTTATGGTTTAATTTGTATTGACTAATAAGGGTTTCTGACTAAATGGTAAGATAAGAATTGGTTTGCAATGCACGTGCATTTGAAAACTGCAGAAGCTAACGCTAGACCGCCAGACTGGAGTTAAGGATTAGAGGCTTACCTTTGTCGTCGGCTCCGGGCGACCCATCCTACTCCGCTCTGCGGCCAGCTCGCTCCTCGTTGCGATGTCAAACAGTGTCGACACTCAGCTCATTTGTAGACAATTAAGACAGGGACATAACATTAACACAACTTGGTGGGGAAATGCCAAAGAGGTTATTATAATTTCTTTGCCTAAACACTGCAGGCAAAAAGGCATGGAATAAAGGTGCATTACCACCACCGAGTGGTCTGGAGTCGCTGCACTCTCATTATGGGCTCTTCTTAATCAGTCTCCTTCACCTAGTAGTAAAATTCGGTATAATGGTCCAATGTTTGGCTTGATGTCAAACCGGTTTTATATATATATATATATATATATATATATATATATATATATATATATATATATATATATATATATATATATAAAATATATTTATTTTTTTCACCACAGTTTTAATGCATACATTAAAGTGATATATAAGTGAATACTTCATATGAAAACTAAATGAATAAATTGATTGATTGAGTTAAAATAAAGCATAGTGAATGCAGCATCTAAGGCGGCATCTCTCAGTGACGTCACTAGAGAGTGAACGATTGGGGTGAAAGCAAAGTGGGAGGGAGCTCCACCGTGAAACGCCGTCAGTGTGTGTGTGTGTGTGTGTGTGTGTGTGTGTGTGTGTGTGTGTGTGTGTGTGTGTGTGTGTGTGTGTGTGTGTACACACAGTGCCGTGCTTTTCTCCCAGCAGCAGCAGTGAGCTGACAGGATGTAGCCTAATGTGGGGCCATGGAACAGACGTGTTATGGGCTCCGCTGAACGCTCTCTGGACTAACTGTGGACGGAAAGCACTTCCAGCCGCTGGTGCAGACACACACTGGCGCTTCTTCTGAGCCACGGCTACCAGCAGCAGTCGATGGGAACCTGCTCATCCGGCTGACGTCTACTATGTGTGAGTAGGACTCTAATCCAGTGGGCTTCATGTATGACATGATCAACTTTGGTTTCAGTGCTGTAGTTGAAATGTAACGTTACTGACTTGACAGCGGTATTGTGGCACAACTGCACACATTTGAGCATTATTAATTCACAGTTGATTTCAGACAGTTATAGTTTGAATGTAATATTGCTAACTAATCACATAGGACTTTGCCAGGCTGCCATGTTTCCATGCTTCCATAATGCTTCCATAATGCTGTTGATGGGATTTATTCATTTGAACGTAACACATTGGCTAGCAAGGTAGTCCTTGCCTTGTAGCAATTGCTCGTGGGCATAATTCTGCGCTTGCACGTGCGCTCATCAACCGCGCACGCGAACTCCGACCATAGACTGTATAAAGAGACTTCGACGCGCTGTCACGCACGCGGCACTCTCAGTGTGTGTGTGTGTGTGTGTGTGTGTGTATGTGTGTGTGTGTCTCTCTCTCCACAGTACAGTAGGTGTAGCCTATACACCGCGGTTGCTCTCTCCACAGTGATGCTGTGGTCCATTGATCTACCTCTCATCAGCACACACACCACACACACACACACACACACACACACACACACACACACACACACACACACACACACACACACACAGGCAGTTGGTCTGCAGCTAAAGGCTCTGATGCCAACAGCTTGTGTGGATGAAGTAAAGCAATGACTGCCAAGGTATCATTTGGTCAGGGTGGGAGATTACAGTTTGGCAGTGATAGACAACCAGTCAGCTAAAGAAGAAGAAGACATACTTTATTAATCTCACAAGGGGAAATTATATTACAATCACATAGTGTGACAGTTTGACTTCCAGGGTAACCTAATGATTCACTTTTAGCAGTTAAGATTGATATTACCTTTTAGAAGACTGATTATCATTTTACTGATGCTATTAACAGATATTCCACTTCTATAGTACTGACAGTATCTGCGATATAATATCCATATCCATTGTGTTTCCCCTATAATAATTCTGCGCACCGCCATGAACTGCAGCGACGCACCGCCGTGAGTCCATGCCTTCATGGCAACTGTGGTTAGTTAACATCTGGCGTAAGGTCTGGCTACACCACTTATATATTCTGGGATAGGAGATAAAAATGCTCTGGGTTGTTTGCATTTCTTTAAACCAATCACAATCGTCTTCTTGGGCGGCGCTAAGCTCCGGACGCAGCGACGGTGGCTCTGCTAAATAGTCTCAGGAAGGAACTTGTTTTGGTGGAACATTTGCACCCCGCAAAAGAAAACGCCACATCCAATATTAAATGTTAACTGTTGACACAATACAGTAACGTGAGCTATTTAAATTAGCTGATACATGGTTAAACCTCATTGGCTCTTACTAGTGGATCTCCGTGTGTACTTGGTCCACAGCAATCCCACCAATCGGTCCCAAAACGTCCCAGTTAGAGAGGAAATGCCCTAAACATGTTCTTTGTAAAGGAACCGCATTTTCTTGAAAAAATTTCACTTTCAGCTCAAAGTTTGTTGTTGTTTCCCAAAATGAACTTTTGCACGCCGAAGGACATCCCGGAGATTATCCGTTGATCAAGACTAGGTCTTTATAAGTTATTTGATGCTATACAACTCGGTAAAAAAAAGTCCTGATTGACGGACAGCAGATCAGAGAGGCCTGGGTGGAGACGGTAGCAATGTTTCCATCCACACGTTTTTATGCGAGTTAAGTGATATTGATGAAAAATGGCTTATGGAAACGGTACAGTTCGATTGAATTTCATGAATATCGACTCAAAGTTTATACGCTCTGTGTCACCGGATTTTCTCTTGATCGATATACGGCTTATGCGATAAACGCTAATGGAAACGTTATTTGCCGAATAAATAATGAATTGCGATAACGTTTTAGGTCATTTTATGGTTAAACAGACGCACATGAACAGGTCAGAAGTGATGAAGACCAGGCGCCCGGATAGCTCAGTTGGTAGAGCGGGAACCCATATATAGAGGTTTACTCCTCGACGCAGTGGGCCCGGGTTGACTCCGACCTGCGGCCTTTTTATGTCATTCCCCCTCTCTCTCCCCTTTCATGTCTTCAGCTGTCCTGTCAAATAAAGGCCTAAAAATGCCCACAAAAATCATCTTTAAAAAAATTAAATAAAATAAAGAAGAGGTGAAGGCCGCGCCCAATTCGTACTACCAGGAGTGCTGATGCAAATGTGCCTTAAGATGCAACGATCGTCTACTACAGCCTGTAGTAATATGATTGAAGACCAGCCCTTTCTATTGACTTTCTATTCTCGTACATACATATACCTGTGGCGCAAGGTGCGCTCTGGAGTTACGCAGCGAGATCTCATCTTATCCACTCCAGGTAGCTAGCCTAACCTTTGCATCATCCTCGTTCGTATGGCATTGCACACGCCGTAAACACACGGTGGTCTTGCTGACCCCAAACGTTTCGTCTACCACTCTGTACTCTGCGCATGTAGCCAGTTTGTAGAGCGCAATTGCCGTGGAAGATAATCTCAAAATGAAACAGCACAATGTGGTGTCAACATAAAACACAGCGCTTTCAAGCCAGAGAGCGGAGTTTCACTTTGCGGCGAAAATGGAATACTTTTGCCCAGGAAACGCTTGTTCGTTCCTCGGGAGTGTTTAAATTCAAATCCGATCTTTGTCAAAAATAATTGAGCAGGGAGTCACGTGGGACGCCGAGTAAGATGGCTGCTCAGTAGAAGCTGTCCTAAACCCCACGAACTAAATCAAATTAATCCGACCATTTACCCGCATTTTTTCAAAGTTAAGTATCTTGTTATTGAACCCTCAACTACGTGTGACAATTAATCGGCTATGCAACTGTTACACGACTGCGATCTACACAGTAAGCGCATGGAGACTCTGTGGAACCGTGTGGAGGATTTGGAAAATAGAAACCACCGCAATAATGTCAGACTGCTAGGTTTGAAAGAGGGCATTGAGAGGGACAACATGACAGCATGCATAGAAAAGCTGTTGTCAGAGGGTCTCGGTATGGATATTGATGATGAGTTTGAGGTTGAGCGAGCACACTGCTCCCCTGGATCTCGTCCGAATGAGGATCAACCTCCTAGACTGATAATGATAAGATTTCTGCGTTCATCCGCGAGAGACAAAATGCTTAAAGTTGCGAGAGAAAGGTGGAGCTGAGTGGAATGCATGTAAGCTTTCCCTTTTCCCTGATATGACCAAGGAGCTAGCTGAGAGGAGGAAAACTTTCACTGCAGCAAAACATCTGCTTCATGACAAGAATGTGAAGTTCATACTAACCTTCCCAGCGACGCTCCGTTTCACTCTGAAGGGGAAGAACTGAAAATTTGAGGACACGTCGGAAGCTGTCAAATTCGTTCAGCAGCACATGACAGATGGAGATTAAAGGTTTGATGCAAAACTCTAGCTATAAACTAATCTATGTGGTGAGTTTGAGAGAGGTGTGGTGGAGTTGGATAATGCTTGTGTAGCTATCTGGGGACTTAGTGGGTGAACCGGACAACCCACGGACCTAGGCAGACTTTGCTTTTTGTTTTTCCTCAATCCCGGACTGATTTAATGGGAAATTTGTCTCTAGTTAGTTGTTGGAGACTTTTTTTAAAGGTCCCATGACATGGGGCTCTTTGGATGCTTTTATATAGACCTTAGTGGTCCCCTAACACTGTATCTGAAGTCTCTTTCCCGAAATTCAGCCTTGGTGCAGAATTACAGCCACTAGAGCCAGTGCCACATTCCTTAAAATGTGCCATTTTTGTGTCTCTAGCTATTGAGGAGGAGAGAGGGGGGGCAAGGTGGAGGGTGGGGGTGTGGCCTTGACCAACTGCCACTTTGCTCGTTTGAAAGCCCAGATGTCTCTCTCCCATGGGTTGGCCAAATTCTCTGGGCGGGCAAAGCAGAGAAAGGGGAGGTAATCTTTAGGGGTGCACCGATCCGACTTTTTCAGTCCCGATACCGATGCCAGGGCTTTGTGTATCTGTCGATACCCGATACCGATCCGATACCGTTAATGAATTAATAATAAACTGTATACCTTCCACATCATACCTTCCTTCCACCATGTGGAAGAGACTAAAGGCACCAGACCTTCCTAACTAAACATTACTTTCCTAACTAAGACAAAATAACATAGATGTAATGTATTGAATTCTTATTTATTTGTTATTTAAAAAACAATTGTGCATTCAAATCGAAAATATAATGTAATCAAACTTCTTAAAATAAATTTAAATACATAATAATGGGCCATCAATAATGGGCCACCTTTTATATAGGTTTATAATGGCTTATTCTACTGTCAGGAGTACATAGAATATCACAAAAACATGTTAATGTCATCATGTTTACTAAAAGCTTTGATTAAGGGTTTGCTTGGCTCCACAGTTACAGAAGCTAAACTATTTGTATTATGCAAACTGCAAAGTAGTAAAATAAACTCAAATCGAATGAATAGCCTACACATACAAACAACTTTAACACGGTTTCCCTTTCAAAACTAAATAGTTGTAAACTAGTACTGTATAACCACTACCTTGGCCACAGGTAAGTTAGGTTGTTGTAGTGTGGTTGTAGTGGGGGACTGAACGTAGCTCCGCTGTCAGCCTCCTTCGCTGTTTGAATAACGTTAGCAGGTTGGCGGACGTATTTCAGCGAGGCAAGACATCTTAAATCCAGAGTTTTAATCATTGCTCCGAACCCGTCTTTCTCAACGGTCTGTAGCGGGACCGGAGGTGGATTGCATTCATAACGTTGCTCCGCTGCATGCTTGAAGTGACAGGTCTTTAACGTTAGCGTAGTTAGCACGGCCAAGTAACGTTAGAGCGACGGGCAACAAACGTGGCTAAATTATGTCCGATTTGTTAGAAAGAAAAAAAACTTGGGAACATCAGACGGCTCCTCTCTTGAGCACATGTTGTTCTGGTGTATCTCCGGTCTTTCTTCATCCTCTAGCTAACTTTCTTCTAGGTTCTTGTGCAGTACCGACCGTAGCCTCTCCCAGCTTAACAGACTGTTATGCTACCTGGCTAGCTAGGCTAGCAGATGTAATGTTACCCAGCATGCCATTCGGCAGTGTAGCTACATTTGTAAATGTAAAATTATTAGTGTTAGAAACTGTTTAAGTCTCAAATTGTTATATGCTTTGGTGTGTTATCCTTTTAAGATAGTTAGTTGTGGGTTATTAATTGTTGTGTTATAAAGTTACTACCATGAGTGAGAAGGGTACGCAGTTAACAGGGTCCCCGGTGCTGCGGCGGAGTGTGAAAAAAAAAAAACTTTTCCGATCCAGCTATTTTTGCAATATCGGGGCCGATATCCGATCCTAATATCAGATCGGTGCACCCCTAGTAATCTTGCTTGTTATGACCCCATAACAAGCAAGATTCCAGAACGGCTCATCTGAGATTTTATTTTCTCAAAGGTACCCAGGGCTCGGTTTACACCTATCACCATTTCAAGCCAATTGGGGACCATAGGCAGGCTGGGGGAACGCATATTAATGTTAAAAAACCTCATAAAGTGAAATTTTCATGCCATGGGACATTTAAATGTATTTCTCCTCTATTGTAGAGTGAATGTTTATGTTGACCAGTTTGTATGTTCACTTCAAAAATAAATTTGGAATATGCTCAGCAACGGTACAAAAACTTTTGAATACAATACAATTTCAGATGGGTTCCAAAAGGCATGATATATTTGGGCATCAAGTTATGCCCAGATCTCAGCGAGGTAACAACTCTGAACTTTGAACCGCTTCTTCAAAAAATCAAAACAAATATAGGAAAATGGGGGAAGCTAAATCTTAGCCTGTGGGGTAAGATTTAGCTTAAAATGGTAATAGCTTCACAATTTAACTTCATATCTATGATGTTGCCGCTTAACACATCTGATCACATTTTTAAACAATATGATAATCTCATTAGAGACTCTCTCTGGGCAGGGAGGAAACCCAGATTTAAGATGAGTAAAAGTGTGCGCCCAAAGATAAAGGAGGGCTTGGCCTGCCTGATGTTAGACTGTATAGTCAGTCATTTGAAATGGCTAAGATTGCCAACCATTGGAGAGGAACGGTGTCTGGTTTAGAGTGGGCCACTATAGAGAAGGCTATTGCTACACCATTTCGTCCTATAAATGTGATATCCCAACATTGGAATGACAAAGGCAAGAAGATCAATTAAATTTTTAAGCACTCGTGTGAGGTCTGGGCAAAGGTTCATAAAATGCACAAACTCTCACTTTATAAACAGCCTTATGCCTCGCTTTGGTTCAATCCAGAAGTACAAATAGGGAAGCAGAAAGTGTTTTGGAAACGGTGGCTAGACAATAGAATAAATAACCTTTATAAAAATGGTATATTTATGTAATTCACTGAATTAGTCCATAAGTACAAATTGGAGGAAATAGGAGACTTTTGAAATACTTACAAATCAGACACTGTGTGATGAAAAAGTTTCAGTCAGGTGAAGTGGGCAACCCAATTGTTGACTATCTTGACAACCCGTTTAACCATAAGGCGTCAACATTTTACAAAAGCTCAATTTATTTAACTGGTAGCATATGTAAGAATTTGAGATTAATCTGGCAGAGAGACCTTGATTGTGCAATTGACATGGACAAATGGAAACAGATTATGGCCAATAATGGTAAATATATCAAGGAAGCTAGGGGGAAATATATTCAGTATAAAATGTTGCACTGGCGCTATTGGACACCAAATGGGCTTTTCAAAATAGGACTAATAAGTACCAACACATGCTGGAAATGTAAAACAGAGATGGGCACCTTTTTGCATCTCATTTGGGAATACTCTATAGTCAAACTATTTGGCATAATATACTGGAATTCATAGGGACATGGGCAGGAGTAACCATGCCAATATCTCCAAGACTATGCCTTTTGGAGATAAAACAGAAACGCCAACCCTGACAAAAAGCGCATATTCAGTTCTGATGGTTGGGATAGCCTCTGCTGCCAGAATTATATTGGGACACTGGAAATCACCCATAAACCCAACAATGCAGGAGTGGAAACTCCTCTTTAAACCAAAGAGCATGGACACTGGGGATTTGGGATCACTGACTGACTTCTAACTAGTAGCCTGATTATGGGATTGTAACCAGATTTTTATGCCATATTTACTTAATTTACTGATATTTGGTTTGATTGTTTTATTTAACTAATACTACTGTACTTTTTGTCTGCTCAGCTTGTACATTTTTCATTTTTCACATTCCTTGTGACCAGGATAACTTATGCCTTGACTGAAATGTTATTTCACTATCTGACCTTTTCATCTTATTTTTGTCCTGTAAACTGTACCATAGGGCTGGGCGATATGGCCTAAAAATAAAATCCCTGATTTTAAAAATAAAAAATCCGATTTAAGATTTAAATGGATTTTTTTCTCCCTCTACTTAAAATCAATCTGCAGATGACAAAGAAAATGTTCAAAACAAGTTTTATTTTGTTTTGACTCATACACACGCACACACATGGGGCATGTATACCATTATGATTATTCATGCCAATTTTGTGGAAATATAAATTGTTTTTTTAATTTTAGTCCCTGTCGCTGCCATGTTGTTTGTGTATCTCTATGGCAAACGCGCGGGGGGAGGGATGAGCCCGTTCGGAGCTACGGTAGCCCAGAGGGGAGCATCGGCGGATGTTAAGGAGAAAATCGATTTTTCATTTATACAAATCCACGTTAACTAAACATTCGATAAAATCGATTTATCGCCCAGCCCTACTGTACCATATGAGCTGTTTTGTCATATTTGCAAATAAACATTTAAATTACAAAAAAAGAATAATTGAGCAGAGGCAGGGATATGTAGACTAGAAGGGGGAAATCCCACGCTTTTTCCGTGCCCATGCAAGTTGAGTAGCTGTTTTACACTTGTTACTTGTGTTCTGTTACTTGCTAGCATTAGCTGATTTTTCTCCACAGCACTGTGGAGTAAGGTCTGGCTACATCACAGATGCATTCTGGGATTGGAGAAAAATACTCTGGGTTGGTTGCACTTCTTTGAACCAATCACAATCGTCTTGGGTGGCGCTAAGCTCCGGACGCAGCAACGGTGGCTCTGCTAAATAGTCTCAGGAAGGAACTTGTTGTCCCACTGTCACAGTTAGAGAGGAAATGCCATAAACATATTCTTTGTAAATCTTTACAATCATTCCCTAAAAGGACCAAGCAGGCCTACCTTGTTGCACGATGCAAACTTTCTTTAAAGGGGTGATAGAATGCAAAACCGATTTTACCTTGTCATAGTTGAATAACGACAGTTCTGTGGGTAAATAGGACAAACATAGACGCTCAAAATCCCATTGAAACCCCTTTACTATGAAAATCTCATATTTTGAAACTGCCGCTGAAAACGGGCGAATCTCAACAAAGCTGGAAGTTGACGTGTATTAAGAGAACAGTCACGCCCCAACATTTACATAGGCTACACAACTGACCTGATCAGGTAGTCTTCTGAATCTAGGTCGCGCAGATCTCTGCTATTCCATTACAAAATTCACTTCTGAAATTTTTTTATGTGATAAATCAACTATGTAAAGCTCAACAACCGTTTTACAAAAATTGATGGCTAATTGCAAATTTTGTCCGACTGTGTGTTGGAGTTCAGCCTGGGTTGCTACATCGCCGCTCTACCTGTCCTCCTTCACAGACCCTGGCCTGCTGTGAGCTCGATTGAGCTCCATCACGGCCGGCAGCCCGGTGCTCAATACCCGCGCAAACTCACCCTTTCTGGGTTACTGGACTACCAAACGCCGCTGCCCTGACAGAGCTCCAGGGCCTGCAGTTCGCTGTTCTCCCTCCCCTCTTCCTGCTAAATGGCCGGTGTGTGACTGAGAGCGCGGTCAGCAAGCTTGTTACGCCCGCAATCTCTTACTGCAGGTTCCAGTTAATCTTATAATGGATATGTGTGTTGAGTTATTTAAACAAACGATTAGGGAAATAAACGCCTCTTGTCCGCGAGTATCATTGATAGAGCCCGCGGTGTGCTGGAGTCCATCAATGAGAGCTAGCTATCCTCCTCCTAACGAGACCTCTGAAATTCACAAAAATGCATTAAATTGACCTGTAATATACACTACCGGTCAAAAGTTGTAGAACACCCCAATTTCTTTAGTTTTTTTTTTATTTTAGAAGTTCAAGTCCAATGAATAGCTTTAAATGGTACACAGGTAAGTGGTGAACTGCCTGAGGTTAAAAAAAATGTAAGGTTACCCAAAACTGAAAAATAATGTAAATTTCAGTATTTTACAAAAAGGGCTTTTTCAGGGAACAAGAAATGGGTTAACAACGTAAAGCTGTTCTGCAGCAATGGAGGTTGATCAAGCTTTGAAAGTTGGTGCTACCAATTCCCACAGGTGTTCCAACTTGTCTGAATTACTTACAACCCCCTCTGTTTGTATAAAAGTATTGTTGGAACACACTGTGGTACCATACCCTCGTGAGCATTATTTGAACAGTATTGTACTGCAGAAAGTAATGTGTTGCTATAAAAATGGTGTGAAAAGGCAATTAACTAATTTTTTTAAAAAAAGAAAGTCAAGGTGTCAATGAGTACAGTATTCTTCACCATCAAAAGGCACTTAGAAACTGGGGAAAACTCTGACAGGAAGAGGTCTGGCAGACCCAAAGCCACAACAGAATCAGAAGACAAGTTTCTGAGAGTCAACAGCTTGCGTGATAGGCGGCTCACAGGACAAGAGCTTCAAGCACAGCTTTATAGTGGTCGTAATAAGCAAGTCTCAGTTTCAACTGTAAAGAGAAGACTTCGAGCTGCAGGTTTGATAGGTCAAGTTGCAGCAAGAAAGCCATTGCTAAGACGTCAGAATAAGAAAAAGAGGCTTGCCTGGGCCAAGAAACATTGTCAATGGACTACTGAAGACTGGAAGAAGGTGTTATTGACTGATGAATCAAAATTTGAAATCTTCGGTTCATCACAAAGGATTTTTGTACGCCGTTGAGTAGGCGAAAGGATGGTTCCTCAGTGTGTGACATCAACTATCAAACATGGAGGAGGAAGCGTGATGGTCTGGGGCTGTTTTGCTGGATCCAGGGTCTGTGATTTGTACAGAGTGAAAGGCACCCTGAACCAAAACGGCTACCACAGCATTTTGCAGCGCCATGCAGTACCCTCTGGTATGCGCCTAGTTGGTCAGGGGTTCATCCTACAGCAAGATAATGACCCAAAACATAAGTCCAAGCTATGCCAGAACTACCTTAGCAAAAAAGAACAAGATGGTAAGCTTAAAAACATGGAGTGGCCAGCACAGTCACCAGACTTAAACCCCATTGAGCTGATTTGGGATGAACTGGACAGAAAAGTGAAAGCAAAGCAACCTACAAGTGCCACACATTTATGGGAACTTCTGCAACAGAGTTGGGAATAACTTTCTGAAGAATATTTGATTTCCATTGTAGAAAGAATGCCACAAGTGTGTTCAGCTGTTATATCTGCCAAAGGGAGCTACTTTGATGAGTCAAAAATTTAGAATACATTTTGGCTTTTAAATTGATTCCATGATTTCTTTTTTAACTTAAATTGTTAATTTGTTCTATTCTTTCATTTCGGAGTACAATAAGACATTCAACTGCATGAATTTCAATAAAAACCTGGAAAAATTGGGGTGTTCTAAAACTTTTGACCGGTAGTGTACATGCCGTGACGAAATTCAAACTGTAAATATACTATAGTTATGCCGAAGGTGTAGCTAGCTAGCCGCGATCTTTTCCCATTGTATTGAATGGCACATATAGCTAGCCTTGAATTCAAATCGGACTGTTAGCTTTGTAAGACCTTGGGATAGCTGTGATATAAGTGCCGCGACGAAATTCAAACTGTAAATATATTATAGTTATGCCGGCCGCGGATCCCCGGTAGTGCAGTAATCCACAAAGGGTGACTTTGCCCTGGGTAGGGAGCCAAACAGGCTATCGCTTTCTCATCAGACTGTGTGGAGCTCCTAAAGTCCGACACGTCTTACCAAATTTGCAATTAGCCATCAATTTCCTTAAACGGCCCATATTTGAGCTTTATATAGTTGATTTCTCGCATAAAAAAGTCTCAGAAGTGAATTTGGTAACGAAAAATTGCAGTGTCTGGAATATGAGATTCTGTGTGTGTGTATGGGGATTTGCTCAACCAGTCAGCACGCAGCTCATCTGAATATCCATGAGCATACCATATTTGGAAGAAAAGCTCCTGTTACAAATAGAGCTCAACAGTCCCGCCCCTCCTCTGACAGACCTTGGGTTCCGGAAGTAAATTTCCCATTCATTTCTCCCATTGACATCTGGAAAAATCCGTATATAAAGAGTTTTAGACCATGCGTTAGGCTAACCAGATGTTACGTGACTCATAAGCATACAACGTCCAATTGGGGGGGGGGAAACCGAACAGAAAATCCCAAACAAAAGTCTAAGGTACAAGACTGTGTACATATCGTCATTTCAGAGAGAAGGAACTACTCATCCCATAAACCACCACGCACCACTGAATAAAGGAAGCTACGTTAGTTTAGCTAACAGCTAATTCGGCCAACCGCTAGCTGAGACAGCATGTAATAACTTTAAAAGACCCTCAAAATAAAACCTGAAAATAACGGTTAAAATATATAACGGCTGTTACATCAGCTGTAGCCTGCTTTACCCAGTGTTTAGTTTGAGTTAATGTTATTTTAGACTGAATCAAGCTGTCAGCTAGCGGTTAGCCAAATTAGCTGTTAGCTAAACTAACGTTAGCGTTCCGGCGGAGGCTAACGGCAGAAGCGTGGAACAGATCGTGATTCGTGCAGTGTTGTAAATCCTCGTGACGGATCGTGCAGGCAGCTCCCCCTCCTCCCCCTCCTCACCAGCATGAGTTCCACCAATCAGAGGCATCACTGTGGGATTGTGGGAATGTTCAGGATTATGGGTAATGAAGTACTTATCCATGACATCGCGAATAAAAGACGTTTATCTCAAAACAAGGTTTGTGCCCCATGATTTTTGGCGTCTATATGATCATATATAATTGCTTAGTCACGTCGGCATGCTAGTTTTAAGTCTACTATCAATGGTTACCATTTCATGGCTTATACTCCAATTTGTAAATGGAGAAATTGCATTGTATTTTTACTACCGGAACCCGCTGTGGGTGGGACTGTTGATAGGGCCAAAACACAGGGATGCATAAGGGCCAATAAAATATCAACCAGGCCATTTTCAGCCCAACCAATGTTACATACCCCATTAGGAGACCTTAAGGAACAGTGTGAAATACCCTATATAATCTGACACACACACACACACACACACACACACACACACACACACACACACACACACACACACACACACACACACACACACACACCAGTCTGAAATCCTCCCACAGCCTGCCATCACTGTAAATACACGCATGTGCATTATTAACACTGTATCAATTTTATAAAGTTATAAAGTTTGTAGACGTTGTGATGCTAGTCGCATTAGCATGTAACACACACAAGCTGCTGCAAATATCTATTTCAGGATGTCTCCTATGAAATGAGTAAAATTGTAAAAATACATCTATGTCAAAGGGGCCTGAAAATATGACTTTAAAAAAGTCCTTCTGTGGCTCATTATCTGACTTTTTAAGACCATTGAACAATCAAAAACGATTATTCAATATTCTGCTTATGAAGGTTGCAGGGAAGTATTAGTACGGTTGTGGGGTAACCGTGGTTTTAAATTTTTCAATTTCTGTAGGGGATTCGTTGAAGCTAAAATAGGGTGTCAAGCTGTGTGTGTGTGTGTGTGTGTGTGTGTGTGTGTGTGTGTGTGTGTGTGTGTTGGTGGAACATTTTTAGTTTGCATATATTTCCCTTTCCTGTGGAGACATTGGGCTCTCTCTGTCACAGACAGAGACTTGTGAGAGAACAGGTAGGGGGTGTCCATGTCTTGCCCAAGGACACATGGATCTCGCTGGGATCCAATCTGACACTGTGTGGTTATGGGAGGCCTCCAGAAAGGTCTCGGCAATAGAAATCAAACACCGTTACAGCACTCCTCTACCATACTAACAAGCTACCTGATTATGTCTGTGCTGGATGATAGATTGAGTCTGTGTAGGGATTTGGGCTCATACAGGGGTCTGGACTCGGCTATCAACTGGATGTGCTTCTCTGTCTTTAACACTGACTGTACACTGTGGTACAGTTTTAAGTCTGATTTATGGTTCTGCATTGAATCTGCGATGTAGGGAGGTACGTAGGTATTCATACGGACCCTACGCTGTAGTCTGACGTGTACCTCCCCAGACATGTAACTACACGCTGCGGCGACCAAATGTGATTAGTCCACTCAGCAGTGGCTTGGTAGTGTCACATTTCCTCGTTCTCCTTCCCCGTGAACAAAATGAAATCTTGCTAAAGCTTTCCCACCGTGGTCAGAAAGCACAGGGGAGACACTTTGTTTCTCCGTCTCCGAGTCAGTACTCGCTCCGCTTAAAAGTTCCCTGTCACTTTTTAACTCACTCTCCAACATCTCCACACACACACACACACACACACACACACACACACACACACACACACACACACACACACACACACACACACACACACACACACAACACACAGCTTGACACCCTATTTTAATCCCCTACAAAAATGTTTTTTTTTTTTGTTATTCGGCCGAAAATAGCAAAAAAAGGACTTTTGGTGTTCGTCTGAATAAATGAAATGGCCCACTAAATTTTTACTAGCAATTAAATTTTTTAAGGCGATCTAAAGACAACCAACATAGAGTGGAGGCGCTCACGCTTTGTAAATGCAGCAAACGCCACGTTACTCTCATTCCCCGCTCAACACACTCACTGACATCACTCAGTCAACCCACTTGACCTACGTTACATTTTTTCAGCAGTCAGTTATGGGTCTAATAGACTATTCAGGAAGAGGGGCTCAAAGATGGACAAATACAAATATTTTTATTTTACTAATTTATTAGTAACGGGAATGTGTCCTGTATCCTGTGAGCTGAAATACATAAGGTAGCCTAATCATTCAAATTATTTCTCATGTCACAGAAACCACTGAGAGTGAATCATGTGTTTTGGATGTTATTATCATATTCTGGTAGTGTGTGTTTTTCTTGCATTACCAGAACCATTACAGCGCTTTCTGGAATTGACGGTGAAATGAGTGGTCAAAGCAGCGGATGTGAAACGGTTTCATTTCCTATAAATTCTTCACAATAAAAGTCCCCCGTTATGTTGTTATTTGAATGCTTTTATTATGAAGCAGAAAAATCAGGAAATGTTGGGGCTTTATCTGCAGTAATGTAACACAACTCCTAAGCTAACATGAAATGTAAAATAAAGCAGTTATAATATAAACTAAACTTCAAACCACAGAGATTCAGTTAGACGCTACAAAGTACTGAGAGCTGAACACACTTGAGACTTAAAAATGTCTGTCTCTCCTGCACAGTCTATGGTCGGCACCCTTTTAAATAGGTTACAATCTATAGTTGGCACCCTTTTATATAGGCTACAGTTTAGGGTCGGCACCCTTTTTTATAGGCTACAGTCTACGGTAGGCACCCTTTTATATAGGCCACAGTCTATGGTCAGCACCCTTTTTATATAGGTTACAGTCTATGGTCGGCACCCTTTTAAATAGGTTACAGTCTATGGTCGGCATCCTTTATATAGGCTACAGTCTATGGTCAGCACCCTTTTCCATTGGCTACAGTCTATGGTCAGCACCCTTTATATAGGCTACATTCTATGGTCGGCACCCTTTTATATAGGCTACAGTCTATGGTCGGCACCCTTTATATAGGCCACAGTCTATGGTCGGCACCCTTTTATATAGGCTAGAGTCTATGGTCGGCACCCTTTATATAGGCTAGAGTCTATGGTCGGCACCCTTTATATAGGCTACAGTCTATGGTCGGCACCCTTTTATATAGGCTACAGTCTATGGTCGGCACCCTTTATATAGGCTACAGTCTATGGTCGGCACCCTTTTATATAGGCTACAGTCTATGGTCGGCACCCTTTATATAGGCTATAGTCTATGGTCGGCACCCTTTATATAGGCTACAGTCTATGGTCGGCACCCTTTATATAGGCTACAGTCTATGGTCGGCACCCTTTTATATAGGCTACAGTCTATGGTCGGCCCCCCTTTATATAGGCTATAGTCTATGGCCGCGACCCCCTTTATATAGGCTACAGTCTATGGTCGGCACCCGCTTTATATAGGCCACAGTCTATGGCGGCACTATGGACCCTTTATATATAGGCTAGAGTCTATGGTCGGCACCCTTTATATAGGCTAGAGTCTATGGTCGGCACCCTTTATATAGGCTACAGTCTATGGTTGGCACCCTTTATATGCGGCTACAGTCTATGGTCGGCACCCTTTATATAGGCTACAGTCTATGGTCGGCACCCTTTATATAGGCTACAGTCTATGGTCGGCACCCTTTATATAGGCTATAGTCTATGGTCGGCACCCTTTTATATAGGCTACAGTCTATGGTCGGCACCCTTTATATAGGCTACAGTCTGTGGTCGGCACCTTTACTATAGACTACAGTCTATGGTCGGCACCCTTTATATAGGCTATGGGCTAGGCGCACCTTTATATAGGCTACAGTATGGTGCGGCACCCTTTTATATAGGCTACAGTCTATGGTCGGCACCCTTTTATATAGGCTACAGTCTATGGTCGGCACCCTTTATATAGGCTACAGTTTATGGTCGACCCCTTTATATATAGGCTACAGTCTATGGTCGGCACCCTTTATATAGGCTACAGTCTATGGTCGGCACCCTTTATATAGGCTACAGTCTATGGTCGGCACCCTTTATATAGGCTATAGTCTATGGTCGGCACCCTTTTATATAGGCTACAGTCTATGGTCGGCACACAGACAAACTGTGGGCAGCGCTTTTTCATGTTTCACTTGATTTACGTGAAAGTAACAACTGACATTAACACACAACCAGCCTATATGCAAACAGAAATGATGTACGTGTTTATTTGCATATAGAGCAGGAAAGTGAGCTTTGATCACATTTTGAGACACATTCTACACACAGGTGAAAACACACGCACTTAGAGCTGTCCACTTGGGATCCGATCACTCAGGACAGATGTTAAAACCAGGTCAGAATAGCCTAATTGTGTTCATACACTCACACAGAAACTGCATTGCTGTATGTCTGAGCTTTGAGGTCGTTTTTATTTTAGAATCTTAACCAAACACTGACAAAGGTCCAGAGGGACCAAAACATTAGTAAGATCAATATATTGTGATGCTGAACCAGAGCAGTGTGCTGCATTCCAGCCATTAATTTAGATACACTTCTATTTTTCATCCACCACTGTCAGAAACTGCTTTTATTCTGAATTGACACTGAAAGTCAACTGATATCAGTGATATCGGTGTGTGTGTGTGTGTGTGTGTGTGTGTGTGTGTGTGTGTGTGTGTGTGTGTGTGTGTGTGTGTGTGTGTGTGTGTGTGTGTGTGTGTGTGTGGGGATGTGTGGGGATGTGTGTGCATGTATGTCTGTCTTTTTTGGAGGATATGGATATTTGAAAGTTTAAAAATCTGATGACTGATGATGCCTGATGAATGATTTTTTTTTTACATTAACACATAACATACAAACATTTCCCTTCAGTTTATTTTTTTATGTTAGCATTGCTGCCTCACAGCAAGTAGGCACTGCATAGTTCTAACCCCGGTTCTGTGTGGAGTTTGCATGTTTCCCCCATGTTTGCATGGGTTTACCATAAAGACATGCATGCTGGGTAACAAGGACTACAGGTGAAAATTAGCCGGCTGGCGCATTTACAGAAATGTTGATTAATGTGCATTGTCCTCAGCTGGACATTATGCTGGTATAAAAAGAAACGTCGTCAGTGCTCTCTGATGAAAAAACTATGCAACGGTTACACGGTTTTAAATTATACATCAAATATATCTTTGACAGATAACATCAGTCCATGAATGACTCGATTTATTGCTCTAGCTCCAATAGATAATAGACAGAGGAAAAGAAGTGAAACTGAAACTGAACTTTGTGTAGAAATATTGTTATGTAATTAAAGAGCCCCTATTAGACTCCTTTTCAGCATCATATTTGTACTCTTGGGGTCTACTAGAATACGTTTACATGTTTTGATGTTTAAAAAAACATATGTTTCTCATGCTGCCCTTTGCTGCAGCGTCTCCACCTGAAACACTCCATCTGAGCTCTTGGCCCCGCCATCCTGAAAGCCCAGTCTGCTCTGATTGGTCAGCTGGCCCATTCTGTTGTGATTGGTCTACCTAATGAAAAAAAGCCACTGGGCGGGCTGTGCTTGCTTCGGCAGCACCTATGGGCGGCACAGATTTAAAACTGGGCTGGCAATCTCAATCAGTGACATCACTAATGGAGGAATTATAAACAGGAATGTGGGCGAGGCGTTTCAGGCAGTTGAGAAAAAGTGCTGTCTGTGGGAGAGAAAGCTCCATTTGGAGTGAAATGTATTTTTTTGTACTTTCTACATCTATTACGTACACAAAAAATATATAACACACTAAAACACAGGCAAAATAAAAAAAGCATAAGGGAGAAAGAGAAAAATGGATGCCAAAGATATTTGAGCCTCTTTGTTCACAACTAGTGTGTTATAGTGTGGAATGATCAGTATCAGATGTATCAGAAGGAGGGTGGTGTTCACATCCAGTCATTTAGATTTGGGGATGCCGCAGTTGCACAGAGTTATGTGCACAATATACCAATATATATACTGTATATCAATATAAATCCGGCTGACTTGATAGACAGCAGACTCTGACATGTGCGAGGTGTGTGTATATGGGGGTCAGCCCTGCGATGTGTGGGGACCAGTGTATCCCAGTGCATTCTGGGAAAGGCTCTAACCCTCCGTTAGCTTGAATAGAGCTGGCTCATCATGTACTATTGAAGAAATAATTCCCCCATGTTAGCCACTTGTCCATCTTCATTCTATTCATTCTGTCGTTAATTATAGCTCATCTGTATCAAGTAGGCTCATTATCTTCTACAGGCTGAAGCAGCCTCTATTATGTGACCGCTATCATCAGTGATTGTCAATGTTTCAACGTCAGTCAGACATGACCATAATGCCTACTGCAGTATTGTGTTGGTAAAAGTGGGGTTTTTAAGCAAAGCTAAAAGAGCTGGATTCAGGACTAGGTTAGCCAAAGCTAGCCTGGCTCTGTACAAAGTAAAAAAAAACTACCAACACCTCCAATGCTCACAAATTGCATCTTGTTCAGTGTTTCCCCTAGGGTTTTTTCCAGGGGGGAGTGGTGACGCTCCCCCAAAAACTATTTAGCAACAGTTAGTAACAGTTGATAGGGGCAAGGTTGCGCGACTTTGGCTACATTGAACGTATAACGTATGTGGCCCGTTAGCGGAGCATATGTGCCGTCACAGGCGAGACGGAGAGCTTTTGCTCTGGGATTGTTGTTGTTTCTTCAGTTTTTGCAGCTGACACAGCGCTGTGAAACCTCAATCTACTGTCAGCTGTTATCAGAGGACGCAGGTGAGGGAAACAAGAAATAAAAACAGAAACTCTCAAAATGACACTGCCAATACCCTCTTTCAGAGTCATTAAGTTTCCTGTGTATATATATATATATATATATATATATATATATAT
This sequence comes from Perca fluviatilis, assembly GCF_010015445.1. Lineage (NCBI taxonomy): Eukaryota > Metazoa > Chordata > Actinopteri > Perciformes > Percidae > Perca > Perca fluviatilis. The sequence goes on along the minus strand of NC_053124.1, from coordinate 5,279,707 downwards.
ATATATATATATATATATATATGTATATATATATATATATATATATATATATATATATATATATATATATATATATATATATATATATGTATATATATATATATATATATGTGTGTTTATATATATATATATACAATATATATATATATATATATATATATATATATATATATATATATATATATATATATATATATATATATATATAACTTAACACTATGGACCCTATCTTGCACCCAGCGCAATTGCCTTTGTACACCGACGCATGTACCATTCCTATTTTGCACCCAACGCACAGCGGACTTTTCCCTCCACAGACGCACGTCGGTAAATTAGGGAATGAATTTGCGCTCCCGGGGGCGGTTCAGAGAAAAGAGAAGGCGTGTTCAGGCGCAAACGTTCCCTGGTGCTATTTTGCAGTTTCAGAAAACAATTCCGCCACTGACCAGGAAAAACCTAGTCTAAAGTCAGTAGTGCGTTATTCAGATGCTATTTTAGGGGTGCATGCTTGACCATAATGTAGCGTGCGCACAACGTGGATACACCTTGCTTCTCTCATCTACATGGATGCAGCCGTTCCCATTTTTGCAAACCATACATAATTACAAGGAAAAATATTACTGAAAATGTGCTTCAGGTGTTTGGATAGGTCAGGAGGCACTTTACAGTACAGTCCTCAAAAAGTCCCGGCATTCTTTGTGGCTTGTTGTGTTTTACGCAACATTTCCATGAATCATGGATGTGTTGATGACATAATTGAGGAAATATTAGAGGACTTAAGGAGACGTGATGTGAACTACGGTGGGATTGGACACTCCGGCGGGATCTGCTCCAGGAGTGGCAATGCGCTCCTGGTGGAGCGGGTGGACGGAGATGGAGTAGGGGGAGGAGGATGGGGCACAACAGGAGCAAGTGGTGTGTTTGGAGGACCACGCTCCACGGCTGCAGCAATCCTCTCCAGACTGTGGAGATGCGCCCAAGAGGCCGCAGCAACATCTTCAAGATGGGTATTTATTACTTTGCCGCATCCCGGACAGCTCCTGCTGGCGTGCGCCAGGCAAATCCGCCGTTATAATACCAATCCGCCATGGAACAAGCTCGCCTGCTCTTAAAGGGAATGTGAGATGACGCTCTGATTGGTTTATTGCACGTTACGCCCAAACCACACCTAGCTAATTCAGACCAACCCATTTTAGATATGCGTCGGGCGCAAGAGTCATTTATCCCGCCGTTATAATTAGCAACAGCGCCCGAGATCTGCCCACAAAGCTACTTGCGTTTCACGTTTGATACTTGCGTTTCAGATCGTTAAAATAGGGCTCTATAGCTAATTAATCTGTACAAACAGAAATGTAAACTGTTTATATTTGTAGGGGGATATGTTTTTGCGTGCAGCATATCACACAGTACTGGATGGAGATAGAGGGTGGATGAGTATCCAGTAACTTAAATAACAGCATTAGGTCGGACTGTAAAAAGAAACTAGTCAGTGCTTTCTCATGGATAAACTATGTAATGATGACACAGTTTTCATGATCTAAAACATAACACTGGCATCTCTTATCAGTCGACATTTACACAAAACTTTTCTGTTTGACATTGCTTTCCCTGAGGTAATTTAGAGATGGTCATTCCTACACCTCTATGCTTTTTTTTATTTACTTTGTTTGCTTTTGTTTAGATTTTATGATTGTAGAATTGAATGTTCTATTTGCTTTGTATGTGTATGAACTGTGCTATAAAAATAAATTGCCTTGCGTTACGGCACTACTGACATGTCAGTAAGGTATGGAGCCCCTAAAGGGACATAGGGATTTTTTTTTTTCTTGTGTGCACAAGAAACTTTCTGGTGAGCATGCAAAAGTATGTTGTGCTCACGAGAAAACAATCTTAGGCTAGCAAAATTATGCTAAGGAAGTACTGCTAACAAAACTTTATTCTTATTCGTCATATACACACAGTAAAATGTATTGAAATGTAATTACTGCATTTAACCCATCCTAAGCATTAGGAGCAGTGAAGAGCTATACAAATAGCATTCGGGGATAAACTTGGGGTTCAGCGCCTTGCTCAGTGACACTTTGACATGTGGCTGGAAGAGCTTGGGATTAAAGTTAGAGAACTGAAATAGAAGAACTAAACTAAGAACTAAAGTTAATATTTCACATTCACAGCATGAAATCGGTTAACAGTTGCCTTATCATCTTTAAGTTTGTTGCTAACACTATCAGGAACATTTCATTGCCATTTTAGTAAGATGAATACCTCCTCCTCAGCAGCCTTTTTTTTTTTTAACCCTTGTGTTGCCTTCGGGTCACATTGATCCGTTTTCAATTTTTGATTTATATCAGAAAAGATGATACATAGAAATAAGCGCTGAAAATGTGAAAAAAAGGCATCAAAAACGTTGAAAAGGCATTTTAGGCCTTTATTTAGAGAGAGTGTCATGGTTTTGGTATTTTGTGTTCTGTCTTATTGTGGTAGTCTTGTTTTTCTGTTTTGCTCCGTTTCCTGTTTTATTTTGATAGTCTGGTTTTCTGTCTTTGTTTGTTGCGCGCCTTTTTTGATTGTTCTGCCCCGCCCTGATTTGTTCCACCTGTTTGTATCACCTGTCCCTTGTTAGTGTTATTACCCTGTGTATTTAGTCTCTCTGTTTCCCTTGTCTCTTGTCGGATTCTTATTTTCTGTTTGTGTGGTTGTGTTGTGTGCTGCGCTGTGGACGATTCTCATTCTAGTGTTTTTCCTGTTTGGAATACATCTTGTTGAACTGCATTTGGGTCCAAACCTCATCTCCACCCTGACAGAGAGGGGGAATGACATTTAGCAAAGGGCCGCAGGGAGGAGTCTAACCTGCGGCCGCTGCGTCGAGGATTAAACCTCTATGTATGGGCGCCTGGGTAGCTCACCTGGTAGAGCAGGCGCCCATATATAGAGGTTTACTCATCGATGCAGCGGATGCAGGTTTGACTCTGCCCTGTGGCCCTTTGATTTCTCATGAAAGAAAGTATCTCATTCCCACCAGAAAAGCTAAATTCCCCATATCCCTTTAGGGGCTCCGAAGTTAGGCATCTTGCGTGAAATGAATTATTATTTGTTGATATTTGGTGTCGATGCTTTGACCTCGTTACTCCTCACAATGAAACACTAAACTGAACTGAACTAAACTCTCCAAAACAGCGATTGCGGAGGGCCGATAATGACTTCCCTCCTAGGGGAATGCAGAGTCCACAGACGAGTACTGGAGTGGAGGTAGGCAATGTGAAATGCTATATACAGTAAACAGCAGCAGGTGAGCGCTTAGGCAGCAAGCATGGCAGCCAAAAAGTGACTATTATAAAGGCTAAGCCCGATATAGTATGGCATTAAATCAGTCTAGATTAATTACAGCCTGTGTTTTCTAATTACAATAGAGCCATGTTGGTAGCGTTAAAGCTATAGTGCGTAGTTTGTCGCCCCCCCTGGAGGAATTCTAAGTAATGACAACACCACATGATAGAAGCCTTCCGTGATCCTGCACCACCCCCACCCCTCCTCCACACAGTTGCTAGTAGCCAAGGAGGACACGGAGGATTAAAAAAGCACAATGGACTCTTCAGAAGAGGTAATTATATTCACTCGAGTTTCTGTGAGCGAAAGTCGCTGGGCAACACAATCTTCTGAACATAGTCATACTGAGAAATCCAGAGAGAGTTGTGTAGAGCTGATAGTCTTAATTAGCTTTGTAGCAACTCATTTGGCAATGGCTTGAGTAACGGACGTTCATTAATTTCGAAAAGTTACGCACTAAAGCTTTAAGTGTGGTGTCTAATAATAGCATAATTTGGTAGTAAGGGTATAATAGCCTCCTAGAATATTTTTGACATGGTATGGCATTGTTTTTGATTTCATAGACTATAATCTTGTAAAAATGGTGTCCAATTGTGAATTAGAATCGTTTGGTTTCTTTTACGAGTATAATTTGGTATAATTGTGTCTAAGTTTGGATTTAATATAGCAATAAATGCAGTTTCTAATTACAGCATAATTTAGGTGTTTCTATAGCTGTATTTGTGTACTGTCTAATAAAGACCACATTATAGTTTTGGGTTTGTGATACAAAGTACAGCTTATTAGGTCTTGGTACCGTAACACAAAGTGCCATCAGTTAGGTATAGTTATCAATTACATTTAATCTGCTTATATTTCCTTATACGGGAAGTGTTACTGCAGGAAGAAAGTGTCTTCCAGCATGTCAGACTGGGCTTGTGTTGACATACTAATATTATATATAATTACTAATATTAATGTCATCTACATTAAGTAACAAGGCAATAAAATTAGATTAAATGTGATCTGCTTTGCTCATTGTTTTATCCTGTAGTTAAGATTAGCAACGATTGAGAACTATACCTTAACTTTTCTTAGTTAATTATGAGATTGTTTCTCATGCTTACTCATGTTTGCCAAAACAAGGTAAAAGGTGATATGTTAATGTTGTGTTCACAACTTGTTCGCGCTGCCTCCAAGGGGCGATTATTGCAGGTTTAAGGTCCACGTCTGATATATCAGTAGACATCTGGGATGTGTTGTCTCTTTCTCTCTTCTTTTGATGGCTCCCTCTCCTCTCTTGTTCCATCCTCCGTCTCCCTCACTTCATCTCTTTCCACCTAAAAACAACTTTGTTAAAAATAAATAAAAAATCAATTCCCTCAGGAGGGCAAGCTTTTAAAAGAGCATTAGATTGATGAGGTTTGTATTTCTCAGTACATTTTTGAATTCAGTTTTTTATTGTGTGCTGAATCACGTCATGATGTTTTGTAACATTGGCTGGTAAAAGACATTTAATAAATTCAGCGGCTTATTTCACCGTAGTTAAGTTTATCTGAGACTTGTCTTTTGACTGCAGCTTCTTAGTAATGTTACCATTACCCAGTGTTGCAGTACTCAAGACTGGTCTTGGTCTCAATTTTTGAAGGTCTAGTCTCGGAATCGACCGCATTTTTATGTCTCATCTCGGATAAAGAGGACTCTGGATTTTATTTCAAGACCGGTCAAGTCCACAACTGAAGGGATTTGGCTATATGGCCTGTGCATTGTCTGATTTAGGCCTATGTTTTAAAACTTGCAAATGCAACCAATAACTTGACTCATATCTAATTTGAAATTTGTTACTGTAAACCCCCCTCTTCCTGCCCCCTTTAGACGCACTCCCAAGAAAGTGAATGCGGGAGATAGGAAGAGAAGCTCTGTCTGTCTGACACAAATCTGGTGTTGGTCTTGACTCGGTCTCGCCCTACCTTGGTCTTAGTCTTGGTCTTGACTTGGTCTCAAACCCTAAAAGTCTCGGTCTTGTCTCCGGTCTCGTTACATTCTGGTCTTTGTGATGACTTGGTCTCAGTTTAGGTGGTCTCGACTACAACACTGACATTAGCTGTCTGATAAGTGTTGTTGATGTCCTGCCGTTTGCACTAGTTATTTTGTTTTTTTCGGAGTGGGTTCCACACCTGGATGTAAACGTTCCAGCAAGCAGTCCATTTATGTAAGCTGTCGTCCACATCGTGCAAACGTTGGCTGAACATTATGAGACGTATCTGGAAATTTGTGTGGAAATGTACTGCATTATAAGTGCTAGATTTGTGTAATCTTGATGATGTTTGGATTACCATGTGGCTAGGTTTCTCTACAATTGACAGTGAATCCTCAGTGAAACATCATGACATCTGTGTGGTAATACCTTATGTCCCAACTGCCATATATTGTCCCTTTGGTCAAGCATGTTCCAACTTTAATACGGAGATTTGCTGCATTGTTGACTGGGTTTCGGGTTCAAAATCGGTTTGGTTAAACTGAAAGAGAGTACGCCCAGAGTCAGCTGATGCCATTGCAGCTGATTAGGGAGAGAGAGAGAGAGAGAGAGAGAGAGAGAGAGAGAGAGAGAAAAATGTGAAGCATAGAAGTTTTCCTGAATGAACTTACGCTGAGCTTCACGACGAGACGTCGGGTGTGTGCAATGTTCAGGAGCGTACCACAAAACAACAATATACACATCAATCAACAAGAAGAGAACTCAGAAGTTGAAGTAAATAAGTGAAAACAGAGTGAAGTAACTCATCAGGTTCATCTAGGTAACGGTGTAGCGGTGTGACACTGTCAAACGTGCAGCACTTTGGTGTACCTTTTCAATTGAAGAGGGCAGTGATAACAGCAAATGGTCCTTGAGTTGCTCTCTAATGGTGAATGTGAGTGCTGGGATTATATCTGACTGATTAGAGATTCAATTTAGATTTAAAGGCAGACTTACCCTAAGTGAAGGAGTTTAAGTACCTCAGGGTCTTGTTTGTGAGTGAGTGGACAATGGAGCAGGAGATTGGTCGGAGAATTGGTGCAGCGCGGCGGTATTACATTCACTTTATCGCACCGTTGTGACGAAAAAGAGCTGAGCCAGAAGGCAAAGCTCTCGATCTAGCGGTCAGTTGTCGTTCCTACCCTCACCTATGGTCATGCAGGTTGGGTCATGGCCGAGATCCAGGGCACAAGCTGCCGAAATGGGTTATTATATATATATATATATATATATATATATATATATGATTGATTGATTGATTGATTGATTGATTGATAGATATATAGATAGATATATTGATAGATATATTGATAGATAGATGGATATATTGATAGCTGTCCTCCAGAGTGATCAGAACTGCGTTCTTTAGGGATGCACCGATCCGACTTTTTCAGTCCCGATACCGATGCCAGGGCTTTGTGTATCTGTCGATACCCGATACCGATCCGATACCGTTGTTGAATTAATAATAAACTGTATACCTTCCACCTTATACCTTCCTTCCACCATGTTGAAGAGACTAAAGGCACCAGACTTTCCTAACTAAACATTACTTTCCTAACTTAGACAAAATAACATATATGTAATGTACTGAATTCTTATTTATTTGTTATTTAAAAAAACAATTGTGCATTCAAATCGAAAATATAATGTAATCAAAATTCTTAAAATAAATTTAAATAAATAACAATAATGGGCCTTCAATAATTGGCCAGCTTTATATAGGTTTATAATGGCTTATTCTACTGTCAGGAGTACATAGAATATCACAAAAACATGTTAATGTCATCATGTTTACTAAAAGCTTTGATTACTAAAGGGTTTGGCTCCACGACATTATACAATAACTTTATATGAAGGAGAATCCATGAAACAGTTACAGAAGCTAAACTATTTTTATTGTGCAAACTGCAAAGTAGTAAAATAAACTCAAATCGAATGAATAGCCTACACATACAAACAACTTGAACATTGTTTCCCTTTCAAAACCAAATAGTTGTAAGCTAGTACTGTATAACCACTACCTTGGCCACAGGTTAGGTTGTTGTAGTGTGGTAGTAGTGGGCGACTGAACGGAGCTCCGCTGTCAGCCTCCTTCGCTGGTTGAATAATGTTAGCAGGTTGGAGGACGTATTTCAGCGAGGCAAGACATCTTAAATCCAGAGTTTTAATCATTGCTCTGAACGCGTCTTTCTCAACGGTCTGTAGCGGGACCGGAGGTGGATTGCGTTCATAATGTTGCTCCGCTGCATGCTTGAAGTGACATGTCTTTAACGTTAGCATAGTAATGTTAGCACGGTAACGTAAGCACGGTCGAGTAACGTTTAAGTCACAAATTGTTATATGCTATGGTGTTTTATCCTTTTAAAGATATTGTTGTGTTATAAAGTTACTACCATGAGTGAGAAGGGTACGCAGTTAACAGGGGTCCCGGTTTAAAAAAATTAAAACTGGATCGGCCCGTGGATCTGTTAATTTTTCCGATCCAGCTATTTTGTCAATATCGGGGCCGATATCCGATCCTAATATCGGATCGGTGCACCCCTAACGTCCATGGCAACGTTCTGCTATGCATGGCAACGGTCTGTTATCAAGAATAAACAGACTGCAGAATGCTGTCGTTTAGACTCTGCTCTTAAAAAAGATCACAGCCTTCTTTTTAGAAGATTTTTCCGGACAAACATTTCCAGAAGAACTAAATGTTTAGACGAAGCTGTGATATGTTTAAATAATAAAATAATTACGTAACTATAGCAAGCTCTGTAGCGGCTAAATACAACCAGCAACTGCTGCTCGGATTTTATCGTCCTATGGCACTAAAGACTGTTCACATTACAGCGCTTTATAGTTTAAAATACTTCTATTGATGCAGTAGCATAGATACATTTTGTCCCCACCGGGGATTAAAATAGCAGATACAGGTATATGTAGACCAGAAAGGGGGAAATCCCACGCATCCCCCTGGCAAATCGCACCCTGGTAATAATGATTTAAAAATCCTATGAAATTGCATAGTTTCTTTGAATTTCCTGTTCAAACTGCTAGTCCTGCTGTCAGTAATTGATTTAAATGTAAATGCTTCATATTTTTATGTGAATAAAGTTGCCTTTGCTGTGCTAATTATTTTAGAGAAATCATTTCCAGAATTGAAACCCAGTTAGATTACGTACGTTTCAACTGACTTTAGCAGTTTAGATAACACACTTAACTGTCCTGCTGTTAGAGACGTGAACTACCCGCAGACAGTTCATGGCAGTGCACAGAATGAATATAGGGGAAACACAATGGATATTTGGCATAATTTTTGGCACTAGAATTAAATTAAATTTAAAAACATTCTGGCCCGACGGGGGTTCCCTTTGGCCTGACGGCCAGTACAATTATAGGAGAAACACTGGAAACTTTCTAGTCCAAAGTTAAAGTCTAAGAAGACTGGGGAAATAAATCTACCAGCATTGAAGAACAAAATAACACTTTTGTAAGAATTGATTGGATTCTGTTGACAGGTTTAATTGTACGTGATGGGACTATTTCTGGCATGGCAGATAAGACTAAAACCAGACTATTTCTGAGCTGTCTCTCTCAGAAGAAGAAAGGGCCATGGTGTTTTCTCATTTCTCTTTGGCTGTAAGCCTCAGATGCCTGCAGGTATTTCAGGAGATAAACTTTGGCCTTGGCTCTGACCTTTGTGCTTTTCCCACGCCGGCTATAAGCTCCCCTCCTCCATCGGCTTTGGAGTGTAAAGCATTGAGATCAGTTTTTATCACATCGGTTTGTTTCTGCTCACGGCAGTGGTCAGCTTTGTTAAGATTTGCTGTGCTGCTGCAGGAAGGATGCGTGTTCACAGTGGCTGCAGCCCTTCTGGCAGTGGTAATCTTTATTCTTTCTGACTTATGGTCCCACAGAGCAGTGCTGATTTATTGTAGATTGTGGATCTAAGTGACTGGAGCGATTGTTAAAAAATGTATATATTCTTGTGTGTCTCATTAAACCTTTAGAACATTGTGAACTGAACCCTGCTTCCTGTCACTTTGTTCTCTGAGATCTCCTAACTGCTGTCAGAATCAACTCACAGAAGTCAAGCCAGTAGATGATGGGATGCAAACCACAGAACAATCGTGATTGGATTGTTTCATAATAATTGGAAAAGCTCAAATATGGCTGCCTGAATGGATGAAGTGAAGTGAAATAAAATGGCAATTCTGTCTTATAATGAACAGCCTAACCAGCAGCAAACTGAAATGAGAGTGGATCAGGAAACAGGGAGACATCTACAGTAGTCAAGTCAAGTAGAGCTTTGTCTGTCCCCAGAGGTCAATAGGTTGTGCGGCAGTGACAAAAATGTTTCCATATCGCCCAGCTCTAGTTTGGATCTGCTGGTTGTGGCGAGCGGGTATTTAAAGTGGGAACCAGAAGGCAAGGTCTATAACTCTAAGGGGAAGGGGGTGGGTGCTGTCAGACAGGATGGACTCGGCTTTCTTTAACAACTGTATGTTGTACAAATCAAAAACACCTTTCTGTTGAGTACCTGTGATCCTGCTGCAGAAGTTTGATTTTATATCGAGAGAAGCATACCAAAGTAAAAATCGACTCAATAAGAGATCTATCAAACAAAGTCATCAGGGATCTGTCAACCTTGAACTTAACCAGCTTCAGTGTTGACAGGGTTGAAGTGACATCCTTTGGTCTTTGACCCATTTAAAAAGGCTTCTTGACACCATCAGAAAGGCTCACAATAACCGTATCATCAGCACGATTCAGGATGTGGCCGTGGTTAGTGTACAGGAAACGAGAGAGGACACAGGCCTGGGGACAGCCAGCTGATGTTGGAGTTAGTCCTGAGTGAATGAGAGTAAATGTCCATTTAGAGTAAATGTCCATTTACTCTCACTCTCTGAGATCTGTTGGCGAGGAAGTCCAAGATTGTGTCCAATCCAAAATGCTCAGTAAGCTTCTGCACATGGACCCTTTGCTAAAAGCCACTATTTAACCAAAGCATGGTCCTGACACTGTCCCATACTTCTGTTTGTATTCAACTGTTTTTTTTTATTTCACGTTTAGTCTCCTTTTGTAGAACATTTAGCTCAGAGAGGACTATGGTTAACTGCTCCGCCGATCTCTGCAGGGTAGATCCAGGCAGCTAGCTGGACTATCTGTCCAGTTTTCTGTTGCACGACTAAAACAACCTTTGAAAGTACATATTCCACTAAAACAAGTTCCTTCCCGAGGCTATTTTGCAGCGGCTCCGTCCGCCGCTTAGCACTGCCCAAGACGATTGTCATTGGTATAAAGAAATGCCAATAAACCAGAGCACGTTTTTCTCCCATCCCGGAATGCTGTGTGGACTAGCCAGACCCTCCTCTGCAGCGTCTTGGAGGATGGTCTGACAAAGCGAGACTACCTTTCTAATTACACTTTAGCCTACCCTTCTGTAGGCATGTGCCATATGCTGGAATGTGTTGCACATAGTACTGATCAGCCGTGCCCAGCAGGCAGGAGTGGGGTCAATTTGTAAGCTCCTTTAATTGAGCCATAACACTGGTCCAGTATATTGCTATTTCTGGTGGGGCAAGACACAAATTTGTAAGAGCTCCTGAGAGTTTGGTCCAGCAAGCAGTGGTAGAAGTCACCCAGAATTGGATTAGGAGCATCAGGAGACAGCGACTGTAGTTTCTGTAAGATCAGTTCTGAATATATCGACAATCATATCGGTATCGGCAAAACTGGCCTCATTTCCCTCTAGCTGTGTGTGGTGCTGGTGTTTGTGTGTGTTCTTTTGGCCATGTGGAGGTCAGGATTTACATGCTGAAGAGGCAGTAACGTCCGCGGCCTGATTGTTGTTGTTTTTTAAGGTGAAAAAGAAGATGCGAGTGCAGCATGCAAAATTGAAGTAATCAAATCCTTGAACACACATTGTTGAGCTGAAGCTCAGAATGAGTCTCAAAGAACTACACTTCCCAGAGCGCACCAGCAGCAGCAAGCTGACTGCTTGTCACCTGATCAGTCATTGTCACTGATTTGGAGCACCTGTTAAGACATGGAGGTTCTCAGTCATTCAGAGAAACAAACTTCAGAGAGAAGACGCTCAAAGTTCACTCATAAGTTCAGTCCAAAGACGCCAATGGTCAGTGAAGTGTTTTATTTACTTGCATTGTGTTTGAAATGCTGCTTAATATGTTCGAGTTATGTTTAACTGTTGTGTAGATTGGTTAAGGAACACATTGCAGCATTTACTTCATTGATTTTGTGGTAAATGGGTTTGTGCTAAAATATTTCAGTTTGAGTATAAGGAAGTAAAAGTATAAGATACAAAAGGATAGTACAAAGTAAAAAATGTTAAAATTCTGTTAAATATTAAAACTTTACTAACAAATTTGGAAAATTCATGAAATTATCTTTTCTTTATTCCATGTAAAAGGCTTAAGTGGTTTAATTAAAAAGTTATTTAGAATGTTTAAACTCATTTAAATTCTTTAAAAATGTTTAATTAAAATGGTAACTTTTGTTCTGTCTTTAAAGGTTTACAACCTAATTCACTGAACAGACCAATCAACTGACAAAGCAAAAGCAAAATAAAAGTGATTGAGTCGGAAATCTGAGTTGGCCCTGTGTCCTTTTGGAAGGTGAACAAGAGTAGGACTTGACAGACGTACAGTAGTTGTGTTTTGGACAAGAGTCTGACGCCAAGGGCCATGTTGATCGCTCAGTTCCTCCAAAACAACTTTTCCTCTATCAAACACTTTTTCCTCTAAGTCTAAAGTTTCATAAGGGACTGTTCTTTATTTATTTCAGGGGCCACCGGAGGAGTTTTGTGATCTTTTATCAAAATCGCCCTGACCCTCCCTTCACCAGCAATTAATTTTGGACGACCCTCCAAAATGATATGGAATAAAGGGATGACCCTCCCCAACAATTTATTGATGCCTTCTGTACTGGGTTGTGCTTGGCAGAGATGTACAGATGCCTATTGTTATTGTTTTTTGGTTTTTTTTCACAGCCATGGCATACGTGACTAAACCTCTGTATTCTCATCTTACGCATCACACTCCTCTGATATGGTGTGGTGGCCATTTCAGTAGATTTACTCACTAACATTGTTGTGGAAACACAATAAGCATGAAAACTAAAGGCACACTTCCTGCATTACTTCAAATACTATTAGTAATATTACTGTTAGTAATCTAATAAACTAGTATTCACATGAAATAAAACATTGAGAGAACATTGAGAGACAAAGCACACTGGGTAATAAGAAATTCAACACTGGTTGCTATGGACTTGTCACTAGGCTTCCTCAGTCATTGTATATTTTAGCATAGGTAAAGTTGCCAAAGCTAATTATTATCAAAAACTCCATTTCTCAGACCAGCGTCAATTTGGGAGCTTGCATGCTATCACTCCTCCTTCTCAAATCCCTTGAAAAGGCTGTTTGCACAATTTCACAAATATTCACCGGGACCGAAAGGATATTTGAGTCGGGTATGGCTGCAGCCTGGAGACCTCCCGTCTCATGCCTTGCGGGCTGGTGCTGTCCACGAGCTTCGACTTTTCAAAATAAAAGCTTGAGTTTTCATATGGTGTTTTGGATGTTTTTGAACTAAACAGTACTGCAATCATGCTTTCTTCCTTCATCCTTTTTAGGCAGATGTCTTAGTTACAACATGATGGAGCAAGTAAAGCAGTTTTGTGTTTATATGTGCGAGCAGGATTTATTCTGTTTAGGAAATCCCACGGTCTCTAAAGCTACAGCTCATGTCTGGCTGACTAAACCGAGGGACCCATCTGCTAGCGACGGGCTGAGACTTAGAGAGCTACATGGAGCTACATAGATAAATATGCACCAAACAGGCCACTTTGAAATTTTGCTGTTCTCATGAATACAAAAGTTGGATGACCCTCCCATTAACAAAGAATAAAAAGACATGACCCTCCCCTATTTTCCTCCGGTGGTCCATTCCATAAATACCGAATGGTCCCTAAAGTCCCAAAAGTCTTTCCAAATTCCACAAGGAGTCAGGCAGTATATGATGTGAAAAGAGTTAAAGGTTTGACAGCTTAAACCCGAGCAAGCTCCGGAGACCTACTAAAGAAATGAGCCCCTTTTCTCCCTGTTTATATCTCCTGTTCCTATTCATATTTTTGAGGAAACCAATTTATGCTGACACTGCACCCTTTGATGTTTTTCTGCAACGTCTGCAGTTTTGGCCACAATTTGACCCTCACTCACATACACACACACATGTAAACGTCGTCAGCCTCCTCTTTAGGCCTCCTGCAGGCCTCCTCACGCATTCACGATAGCTGCATCTCATGTTGCTTAAATTGCATACCCGAGTCCTCCACTTGCCTCCCTTCCTCGCGTTTAGTCCCTCCCACTGAGGATCGCAAGATACGCAAGATAACCATAGGAGGAGAGAGGATACGAGCAAATGTGTTTTAGAGGGATGAGAGGTCCTTTCCTCTAAAGCTTCACATGAATACATCAGCTGTATGGGTGGGGTTAGCAACTCCTTCAGCTGCACGGCTTCCAGGAAGGCTGCTCTCTGTGTCCTCGCCTATAGTTCCTTGATGATCCCTCCTTGCTCCTCTATCCTCGGGGGAAATAATTCCTTCACAGAGGAGGGACAGAATAGCTTCCGGTTCAGTCGAGGAGCTATCAAATAAGGGACATGGGATGGACCCATACTCATGCCAAACGACTTCAGTCTCTTTAGCTGGCCTCTCCAGACACACACACGCACACACACACACACACACACACCTGCGACCATGGCTTCAGGGCCCCTCTGCTACTCGTCTTTTTGCCTCTGTATGAGTGGCCTTGATATTCTGATATCAGTGCTGAGTGCTTCAGAAGGACATTCAAACAGAGAGACATCTTCCACTTATGCAAAAACACTTTCTCATAAACTTTAAGAGTTATATAGCTTGTGATGTAGAGTTACACTGATTATATTGCAATACCACACAGTTTATATTGTAACATAGTACCATAATGGTATTTTTACCAGATTTTCTCACATTAGCAGAAACGTTATAGCTGTGAACATGGCGGTGAATCAATGCTACAACTCACAACAACTTCAGCAATAGCTCTCTTAAGGTGGACTAGCTTAAAGGTGGACCAGCTATTCTCATTTTAGTGTCAAACTGCTCCTCCAAGTTCTGCTTTAGTGATCACTCCCTCGCCGACCCAGGGGAAACCATGAGAAGTCAAGAAACCTAAACAGTATATTTTATGTTTCTTAGTTATTGATTTATGATTTCAACTTTTTCATAGATGTGAGTTAAACTGGACTTTCATTAAGTTATCCGCTTGCTAAAAATTATAAATGAAGCCTAAAACTAATACTGTTTGTTACTTCAACTTTGCAGCTCTAAAAACATACAATATGGAGCTTGGCTGTTACAGCTTACTCAAATAAAATGTGGAACTAGCGTATCATTTATTCTTCAACATGTAAAACAATTAACTTATTTTTCAGGGGTGAATGTCTGTCTACATTTGTAAGATGATGCATTCATGGTAGAATCAAATGTTTGTCTTGCTTAATGTCTGTATCTACAACAATTGAGATGAAAAAGATGTGTATATATATCGGCATCGGCCAATATGAGTTTAAAAATATCGGTATATGGAATATAGGCCAAAATCCAATATTGTGCATCCCTATAGCAGTCCACTCCATATTACTGATCAATAACATGGTTTTTCAGGGCTCAAGACTTACTTTTTTTTTTAACTAGGAGCACTGTAGCCTCTATCTAAAAAATGTTAGGGGCGCACAGCTTAAATCGACCTGCAATGCAGTTTTTCACATTTCCCCCATTTTAACTGATAATGCTTTGGGGATAAATACAGAAACTACAATCTGCTGTTTTATTGTAGTTCACAGTTGCATTTTAATTGAATGGTGCTTAACAAATGCACATTCAGAAATGTAAACAAAGTATTATTTTTGTTAATGTACTGTGTTATTGCCTCAGCCTCATACAGGTTCTCCCTCACTCCTTTAGTCTTTTTTTTTTTTAATCAACACTGAAATAACAATCATATCTAAGGTGATTTACATCCATGGAAAGGGGAGTATCTAACTATTTAACCCTTGTGTTGTCCTTCGGGTCCCAGTGACCCGAAGGACAACACAAGGGTCAAGTGATATCCAGCAGTTGTGGTGTTGAAATAAAAACTCGTCCTTTTTGTCTGAGACAGAGACAACACTGAGTAAAAATGCGGTTGATTTTGTGACGTGACCGAGTACTACAGCACTGCCAAGGTCTATCAACACAGCTCCACCGACCGGAAGTGCTCACAGATGGGGTTAAGACCATAAACAAAGTGGGGGGAAGAGAGGAGGGCTAGTCTCGCTTTGCCAGACCTTCCTCCATAGCACTGCTAAGGAAGGTCTGGCTAGTCCACACAGCATTCCTGGATGGGAGAAAAACGTGCTCTGGTTTATTGGCATTTCTTTAAACCAATCACAATCGTCTTGGGCAGTGCTAAGCGCCACACGGAGCAACAGTGGCTCTGCAAAATAGCCTCGGGAAAGAACATATTTTGGTGGAACATCTGTACGTTCAAAAGTTGTTTTAGTTGTGCAACAGAAAACGGTCTTTAGCAAACAAAATGGACATTGGGCCTCATTCACCAATATCTTCCTAAGTTTTCTCTTAAATATGTTCTTAAGAAGGTTCCTAAGAAAAGTCTACTTCAGATTCATGACGTGTTCTTAAACAGCAGATTTGTTCGCATCTGTGTTTTTAGGATTGATGAATCCCACGTCTTTCTTAACTGAAAGCGCGTGCCAGTTGTTCCTAATTAGCATAAGAAAACGCCCCGCAAATTCCCATATAAGGACATGACACTTCCTGTGCACCTCCTGGGAGACTGGTTTTCGGAGATTGTCGGAGCCGCGGTGGAGGAAGTACTGAATCTCAGTACTTAAATAAAAGTACAAATAACCAGAGACATATTTACTTTAGTAAAAGTAGAAGGTGTCCACTACCACAAACAAGGCCTGGCTTTTAAAAAAAGTTCCTATCCTAACCAGCATAAAACGGAAATGTGTTGTTAGAATCATGGATGTATTTTATTTTCTTTAACCATGCAAGTAAGCAAATAAAGTGTGTGAAGCAGCGCAAATGGGGAGATGTGAAGAGGTCCAGCCAAATAAATAAGATATTCCGCGTCTTACGCAGCCTGGCGGAGGAGTAAACGACGCTGTGGAGAGAAATAGATATAGCAACTTTGATTTAAAAACAGGAATAATAAAAACAAACGTTTTCATTTTCACTTTTACCGGGGGCTGTATTACCGAGGGTCAGCGGCGCTGTGCCCGGGCTCTGGAGCACCGGAGCCGGCTTGGATCAGCGGTGCCCCATACGGCAATCAAACTTTACTGGTGAGACAAACGTGTGACGGTCAGGAAGACGTTTTGGCAGGGGGGGCTATGCACTATTGAGTCTACTTAAGTACAGATACGTGAAAAATGTACTTAAGTACAGTTACGACGAATTTGTGCTTTGTTACATTCTACCACTGCATTTTGGCCCTATAAATATAGACCAATCACCAAATAACGCAGGATTTAATCAGTTTAATTGCTGATGTAAATTGCAGTGTTAGTGTTTTTTTTTTTACATTTATGATTTTCTTTTCAACAAATGATCAGAAATACATTACAGTACAGTGTAGAATTAAATAAAATGCAGTAAGCAATCATTTGGAGCAAATTGTCATCACTCAAATGTGCGTAAGAGTGCTTTTCAGTGTTTGTAGATTTTGTTCTTAGCTAAGAACAAATCCAAGTTAAGAAAACATTAGTGAATGCCAGAATCTTCGTAAAAGGTGCGTAAGAAGGGTTTAAGAACACATTTCTTCGTAAGAACGGTTGGTGAATGAGGCCCAATGTTCTTCTGCGGATCACTCTGCGGATCAATACTCACTACTCGTAAATTATGGACTGCAACATCATGATTTTCACGGAAACTTGGTAACAACAGCGCTGTGCAACAGCATGTGGGTGTGACGCTACAAAAGCGAGACACACGGCTGTAGATGACGTTATCCACGCATTATCTAATCACTCACAGACCCTCCCCCCCTTATACACAATGGCCAACTCTGGCAGACTCGCTCTCTCCTCCAAAATGCGACCATTTGGTGGAGCCCTGTTTTACAGCAGTGCAGGTCAGCCAGCGATGATAATTGATGGCAAAAAAGAAACATGTTTAAATGATAAATAACTTAACAAACAAACTGACGGCGCTGCTGCCTGTCGCTGCTTAACTTACATATTAATATAAACATGTACTTAAAGTGGAACTAAGCCCATTTTCAAAATGTATACTTGTTATTCCTATGGTCTAAAGCCCTATTCACACAGGACTAGTATGAGCAGGGGACCTCATGTGATTTAGAAATTAAATCAGAAGAGGTCATTACCTTCACTCGAGTTTCTGCGTGCGAATGCCACCAGACGACCCAATCTTCTGAGCATAGTCATACTGAGAAATACAGAGAGAGTTGTGTGGAGCTGATAGTCTTAATTAGCTTTGTAACAACTCATTTGGCAATGGCTTGAATGAAACAGACATTCATTAATATTAAAAAGTTAGGCACTAAAGCTTTAATAAACCGGTCAATGTGAGAACTTTCCTCTTGTCTCCGACTCGTAAGTGGAACATCGCAGGGAAGTAAATGTGAATAAATGGATGGCTGAATACAAAGTTACACAGTGCTCTGGACATTTATTTTTAGCCCAGAACACGCGTCCGAAACAAGTTCCCCTGTTTGGCCCTCATTAGCTTATTTAGATATATTGGTGGTGGCAGTGGTGGCCTAAAGGTTAGAGAGGCGGTCATCGGTTCAATCCCCAGACCGACAGGATATATCTGGGTGGGAAAGTGAAAGAGCAGCACTCTTTACCACCAGTGAGGTGCCCTTGAACAAGGCCTTTAACCCCCCCACTGCTCAGTGGCAGCAGATCAGATCAGACTGCGGTTGGACTGGGCAGCTTCCAGGGGATTGTGTAACTGGTGACGCATCACAGAAAAAAACAGCAAACTCTAATTTAAAGCTACTCCAATATAATTGGCTAATGCAGACATACACATACACACTGGCAAATTGGGGGTGTATGAGAGAATCTCTAGGCCATTTGACCAGTTTGTAAAAGAAGACATAGGGGAGCTACTACTGTGATACTGTCATATAATTTGCTTTCTGTTTTTTGATTGCTGTAGTACGACAGAGGTTGAGAGAGAAATTTTGTTGTATTGAAAGTCCCTTCAGTTATGACTACATTCTTCTGACCATGTGTAAAAGTATGAATATTGTGTGAGTGCGTATTGTAATGATGTACGTAATCGTTTTCTTTAACAACTGACTTTGGTGATTAGAGATGCGGCTTTCAGCAATTGTAAACCTTCCCATGCATGCAGTAATGTCACTGCGGCAAATATCGTGTGAAAGCAAAGCAAAGCAAAATTTTTTAGTTATAAACATGACAGAGGAAACAGAACTAAACTTTTCTTCTTTTCATTGCTTCTGAAATATTGACTGAAGAAACGCTGTTTGACGTGTGTAAATGAGCACAGCATCTCTTGATGGGGACGCACAGCAGCAGCTCTGCTCTCTTCACTTTTAGAGAATATGATTAATATGTTCCTCATTAATGATTAACCGCTGGGCCACGCTTCTGTGTGTCACTGGTCTACCAGTTTGTCTTGCTCCTGGATGTGTGTGGTGCATGGGCGTACGCAGGGTTTAAGAAATACAGATGTCCAAAGACTGAGCGTACTAAGGGGGTATGAAAAAATTGGGATTTCCATGATATATGTAGATTTAAGCAAAAAATGGATAACAATAGCTTTAAAACCATGTCACTGGGCAGGAACATAAATGATCTGTCACACATGAGAATCAGGTTAAATGTTGCACAATCTGGAAATACAGAAGAAGATAAATTGATCACGAAACAGCTGAACATGAATGTTGACAACGTTTAATTAAAGTGTTCGAGTAAAGGGAAATTCAGACAACACTAAAAAAAAATAGCAATTAGGGCCGGCTCGCTCTACATTATCCACGGCAACGGTCTGTTATACAGATTACCAGACCGTGGCATGCCATGATTGACCAATCAGAATCCAGTATTCAACAAGGCCGTGTATTAAATACATATATGATCTCTGTTGTATTGACAGTTTGAGTTTTTCCTGTGTTGAACAGCACAGGGACATGATGCTAAGCCATCCTGGGCCCAATGGCCCTGCTCTTCCTCACTCATCTCCATCACCTTCTCTCTCTTTCTTTTCCCCTCGGTCTCACCGTGTCCCCCTCTTCCCTTCCCAAAGCTCAGCTTTGACAGCTGTCTTTTCTTTTTTGTCTGTCTGTGTGAAGAAAGAAAACACAGCTTCCATTAATATTTATATGTAAGGATAATCTTGCCAATGAAAATAAATATATAGGGGATGTCTGATTTTAACTTGAATTTCAACCCTTTACACAAATTGAAAGGAAAAGCATTTGACCTTAAGTTAAACGTTTATCAATCCATTGGATGAATGGAATTAATGTTAGCTGGCAACATCTGCACACGCTTAGGCTACGTTTACATTGCTATGTTTTGGTTTAAAAAGGATTATCTTTGGCTACGTTTCGCCCTCTCATTCCCCCTGCTCTGGCGTTTCCCCCTCTCATTCCCCCTGCTCTGGTGTTTCCGAGCCCCTAAACCGGAGACATTTGGAAACACTTCTGACCCGTTTCGGTTTGGAATCTGCGGGGTTATGTTGCAGTCTCAACGGCCACAAACAGAGACCTTTGGCAACACTGACACTGACGCCAACGTTTCTCCTCCTGATTGGGTCTTATCGGTCACAACGTCTCGTTCACTAACGTTACCATGGCAACTTCCAGCAGCGGGCGAAGTCTACACGCTTGACTCCTGTTGATGCCCAGTACACCAGAATGTTGATGAGATATTTTGGTTTGGGCGTGTTAGTTCAAACGGAGATTAGTTCTTCTACTGGAGCTAAAAACACTTGTGTGCGTGGTTATCGCTTTTGGCTCAAAACTCAGCTTAAAACCCAAATTGTAGCAGCATAAATGTAGCCTTAGATTCAGCTGGCTATCTGGTTTCCTCGATCAGAAAACCCCTGTGTTGAGCAAAGATAGGGCGTTATTCACTCCCTCCAGGATTTCGCGGCCTTTTTTTGAGATTGTTGCTGCCCAAAATGCCTGATTTTGCGGGAGCTTTTGTAAAAAATTGTGATAAAAGTTGCGATGTCTTTTGTATGTTTATTGCAATGAAGTTGCGGGAGACAGTGAAAGTTGCAAAAAAGTTGCGATTTTTTTTTGGTATAGTTCTTTAAAAATAAAACGGAAACTTGTTTCGGGGAGAATACAATTACTCTGGGCTGAGTTTTCCTAGTAACCTTACCAAAAAGGCTCAGGATGCTGCAAATGTTGGTATAATATGAAAATGGCTGGTGGATTTAAGACAAAAAATAATAATTTATTGAATGAATCAAATTTGAACATATGTGTCAGTGGCTTGTTGATCTTTACATTGTTAGTTAATTTCCTATCCTGGCTTGGGACACACATTCATACGGTTTGATAAAGTACTGACTTTAACTTATCATTGAACTTACAATAACGAGCACAGCTGTCCTCAATTTAGGTCATTGTGTCGTCTCATCTCCAGTTTTTCCTGCATCCACCGTGTGTGTTGTTTGTGTGTGTCTGTGTGTGTGTGTTTGTGTGTGTGTGTGTAAGCATCAGTAGCGGGGAGAACGGTTGGCAGGACGGTCTGAAATGTTGTCATTCGCTGTACATTTTGTTGGTAAATGTGAGATGTTTGAGTCTCGTCTCCATATCACAAACAAGGAAAGGATCAACCCGTTCTCACTCCCGCTTTGTCATTGGCTCTCAGAGTGCATGTGGGACTGCTGTGATTGGTTGCAGTCGCAGGAAACTTCAGGTTATTCGTCAAATTTGCAGAAAAGTTGCGGTGATTGGTCAAAATTGTGAGTTGCACCAAATCTGCAGTGATTGGTTGAATTTGCGTGAATTGAAATCCTGGAGGGACTGGTTATTACAATATCGTCACCGTGCCAAAGTAAAGTTATTTGTAGCCGATTATTTCACAACTTTTGTTAAGTGGTGTTGTATCGGTAACATAAGTGCGAAAAATTTGACTCAATGTGTCTCTCTCTTTCTCGCTTGCTGAGTACACTATGTACACCCGTGGGACACTGAGGGAGGCTGCTTCTTGTGTGTTCTATGGAATGGAATCCTGCGGCACCCCAAATAACCAATATGTTACTTCACATGGGATTAATTCAGTCTAGTTTACTGGTTTACACATATACAAATACTATACAAATAATCAATAAAAGATGTGATGGAGAGGCTTAATCTGGGCACTCTCCAATGCATACTCCAATTAACATAGAAAGAAACTAAAATACTGCCAAAAAAGAACGACGAAAAAAACGGAAATTACACACAATATCAAATCAACAGAATAAATATGAAAGGTAAAATAAAATTAGTTTATAAAACATCCCATAGGGATAAAATTGAATAGTTTTCTTAAATTGTACAAAATCTGGTCATGTAAGGCTTGTATCATGCGGACGCGCTGACAGTTACGTTGTCATTACTGAGGTTGTTGTTATTGTTGTAGTTATTTCGAGTGGCATGATGATAAAGTTGGTAACAGCAAAAAAAAGAGTTCATTATAGAATGAAGCTAGAATCTTGTTTAGAGATCTGTATACAAATAAAGCAATATTATCACCGGCCCTTTGTGTTTGGCGAAATGTGGTAGGTCATTCGCGGTGGAATGTTTTACAGACATGGCAGACTCGCACAAGTTTGAGATCATAAACGACCTTCGAACATTATTACAAATTACCAGAGGTCCTCACTTGTCCCGTGCAAATATAAGTTAACACAAACTCTTCCAAATCCAGAAACTTGAGCGTTAAAACTCTACTGCTCCATAGACATTGAATCAAGAAGAAGAGATGACACTGAGAGCACTGAGTGCAAACATTTTCTGTTTCACAACTAAGAGCACTACAATAGAATAAAGCTCATTTGGGTATAAAAAAAGAGAGAGTAGCTCATGTTAACAAATATTGATTAAACTTTCCTAGGCCACGGAAATAACATATTGGAATTCTTCATTCAGGTGATGTTCCATATAACATGCCTCTTATCGTTTCAAATATGGTTCTCTCTGCAGTTGAGATAAATAGTGCTACTCTTTACATCTACTAACTCACGCTATTCTTTTACTGTACCTCCTCCTGCTGCTGCACAGATTGGATTTGCCCATACCCATCAATAATGTGGTATTTATCTAATCTTTTATTATAATGAAGTGACATTCCTGTGCTTGGCTGTCCGTGGTTTGTTTGCATAGTAACTGGCCAAGCCTGCTGCTTCCATTTCTGTAGTCCTACAATGGAGCTGATTGCCTTGCAGGAGTGTTTGGACTGAATTATAAATGGGCTGGCTGTTTGTGTCTTTGTGTAGTGGAAGGCTCTTTGTAGCACTTTTTCAATGAATACATGTTTTTCTGCCTATTTTTTCTACCTTGTTTCAGCTACGGTATATGGCTACCAGAGACGTTGGACTAATATGATTCACAATGACTGAATGAGTCTCTTATCTCCCCCCCAGCCCACACCTTCCACTTTGTCTCTATAGAGCCCAGCAGCAATCCCAACCCACTCCCCCAGAGAGGCATGAGTGTAAGCACCATCTAAACCTATCAAGCCCTCTTAAGCAGGGCTTCTCTCTTCAGAGAGCACAGAAAGAGCCATTTCTTCCTGCTGCATTCAGCCAGTGAGGATCAAGGTTGTGGCCAGCAGCACACACAGACACAGAGTGGTGTTTTCTCTCTCTGAGGGTGCTTATCGCTGGTCCTGGCTCTGCTCTGGCTCAGGGACCTGTGGAGACTGTGATGGCTTTAAAGTCTCTAGTCCGGCCTCAGGCCAGCACTCAGCGGCCAAGAGGGCTGCCTCTAAAGTAGCAGTTCCTTTAAAATGAAAATACTCCACACAGCATGTCAGTTCAACTTCCATGTAAGGTTTAGTGACAAAACATGACTGTAGTCAAGTGATTCCATTTTACTCGTTCTCAAACTCTGTTCGTGTTTGTATGGGAAGCAACAACAAACTTTGAGCTAGCAAGCTTCACGCTGAAAATATCAAGTTTTGAAGAAGGTTTGGATGGTGCAACAAGGCAGGCCTGCTTGGTTCTTTCAGGGAATGATTGTAAAGATTTACAAAGAATATGTTTAGGGCATTTCCTCTCTAACTGGGATGTTTTGGGACCAATTGGTGGGATTGCTATGGACCAAGTACGCACAGAGATACACGGGTAAGAGCCATTTATTAGATTTAACCATGTATCCAGCTAATTTAAATAGCTCATGTTACTGTATTGTGTCAACAGTTAACATTTAATATTGTATGTGGCGTTTTCTTTTGCGGGCCGTAAATGTTCCACCAAAACAAGTTCCTTCCTGAGACTATTTAGCAGAGCCACCGTTGTTGCGTCTGGAGCATGGATGTATTAAGAGAACTGGATACACCGTTTGGCGTGAAGCCCCGTTCATTCCAATTTGAGTTGCTCAAAAGCGCATAAAGCAGTCATAGAGCTCGAAAAATACCCGGATCTTCCGCATTGACTAGCCCATGACATCATGATGGACATGCGCATTTTGTTTGAGTTGTCGTAGCAACACTACTAGCTACCCATATATATATATACCCATGCTAGGTTAGCGGGAGCCCCGGTAGTTTGTGAACAGAGACGTTAATAACGGCTTACAGGCTTTACGGCATACAACCCTCGAATGTATTATAAGACAATACACATGATGAATTACAGCCATATAGCCATTATTACAACTACATGAATTAAGGAGTCATATGAGCCTGCAGTGCAGGACGGCGCTGCTGGGAGCAGTTCTGCGGGTCGGCCCACGTTCAATTATTATGTCGTGCTAGCTAGCGCTAACGTTAGCTACTACCCAATAGCTAGTTAGTTAATAACGTAACATCTGCGTTACAGGTTTTACAGCATAGAGCACTCAGATGTATCATAAGATAATACACATGATGAACTACAGACATTATATCCATTTTTTACAGCTACGGGAACTCAACAAGAACCGTCATATGAGCCTGCAGTGCAGGGCAACATGGGTGTAGTCCCGTGGGTCGGCTCCTGTTCATTATGTCTGTTCATCATGCCTAGTTAAATAATTCAAGAGGCTCTGGTCACTCTGTCATGTTTTAAAAAATTTAAAACATGACAGTTTAAAAAGGACCATTTAAGTGTTCGGACTGGTAAGTTTATGTACCCCCAAAAAAATGATCCGCTGAAATCTAGAAGTTTCTTTCGCCATGTAAAGTCTATGGGGAAAGTCTTTCTGGGCCGGAGGGTTGTCAGATGTTGCAATTCCACCGTTGCCCGCTAAGCCCACAGTTGCTTTAAGACATGGCGCTGTTCCTGGGGGCTTGGTCTGGAGCTTAGCGCCGCCCAAGGCGATTGTGATTGGTTTAAAGAGATGCAAACAACCCAAAGCATTTTTTTTTCTCCTATCCTAGAATGCATCCATTCTAATGCATCCAAAACAAAACAGAAAATGGAATAGGTGTAAATCAGGGCCATTATGTAATGATGAAACTATGAAATACTTTGATATGATGCTAAATAATATGACAGTCGCAATCTAATGAATACAACAGGGCTGAAGATATTTAGGCAGGTGTTTCTGAACTTTTTTCCGGTCATGAAAAGTATGTGTGAATCTTTGGATTTTGGACATGTTTGGCTATATAGGCTACAGTTGCCTTAAATAATAAGATCAGTTTATTAATGCACACAGGATACAGCATTCTCTGATCTAATTAATATGTATTGATTTTTTTGGGGGTGGAATGAAAATGTTATGTTCAAGCCCTTTAGCACACACACACACACACACACACACACACACACACACACACACACACACACACACACACACACACACACACACACACACACACACACACACACACACACACAAAGTTGGTGCCTGTGCCTGTTCACTCATTCAGTAAGAGTGTCAATCTGTTCATTTAGTTGCTCATGGTTCAAAAATAGAGTGGCTGCTATATTCTGTAAACAGCACACACCCTTTTATTACAGTTGTTATGCCTTTGCCAATTGCTTGCCTAATTCCACTTCTAATGTTGGATTCGGTGGCGATATTAACTTTATTATATGCACTTTTTGTGCTGACATACCAAGGAGACGGCAAAAAACTAGTGGCGACGAAGCCTGACCCTGGCGTCGCCTCGCGTCTTCTCATGTCGCAACACAGAGCCTACAGTTCCTCTGCCTCACTCACCACCTATCTCCCGGGCTGTCATCCATTCTCTCCACAAAGAAGTCTCCCTGCGTGGGGGAAGCAGAGGAACCGAGGGGAGGAACCGAGGAGGAAACGAGCGGATGAACTGAGGAAACGAGACGGTTAGGATTTGGTACCGAATCTGGTACTTTTTTGGGCACCGAGCGAATTACGTCGGTACTACCGAGGACCAATTCACGTTAAATCAAATGGGGCCAAATTTGGGTACTTTATTTGGCCTTTATTATTTATTTTGAGGTGAGGTATGGTGTTCCATTTTTCTGAGTTTTGAGCTGCTTGTGAACGCAAAATGAATTTCAGCGTACACTGATAATCAAGTTGTATGTAAAAGAAGAAAGCAAAGAAAATATTAATAAGGCTGGGGAGTTTGCCTGATTTTTTCTCTGGCTAGATTATGGCTCTCTCCCCTCTGTCACTGACAGTTCTGCAGTGTAAGAAAGAAATCCGTAGAGAAACGGATAATGTCATGCATTTTATTTTTCATATCTATCTTAATGTATATTGCAACACATGTCAATATTGGTTCTCCATTACTGTCTCCATTAACATTTCTGTTAATCTAAAAACTGAAAATTCTGTAGATTTACAGGATATGCTCTGTACCTTTAAACGGACATTTCTGTTAATCCAAAAAATCTAAATACATAAAAATACCTGTGAAAAATCATTGCATAAAATTCCTTCCTATTAACACAGCCTGTATTTCTACAGACTTTTCCAATAGTGTGACAAAATGTCCTGTGTGTCGGCCTTCTGCAGAAAGAGAAAGAGGCTCTGGTCACTCTATTCATATTGTTCATCAGTAAGGGGGATTAATTGGCATCAGAATAGCTTCCAGCCCATCGGCTGTATTCCTCTTCTCTCCTACAGTAAAACAGCATTTTAATTTCTCTCTGCCCTTTATCTTTGCATTTCCCATCCTCTCCTTGTTTGGCGTCCTCATTCTTGCTGTTTTCCCTGTCCCTGTCTGCCATCCTCTGATTTATACTCAAGTTGATGGCTGCAGCCTCAGTGTGTGATCTCCTGCTACCAGTCATAATTGACTAACCTCCACCGAACCTCAACCTGCACTCCACTTCTTTTCTTCTATGCAGTGGGACAAACACTCATTTATTTTCCATACCGCTCAGTGTCATTACTCTGTCTCCATAATTTCCTATCTCTACTACTCTCTCTCTCTCTCTCCAGCAACCCTCTCTCTCTGTCTCTCTCTTTCACTTGCTCTCATTTGCATAACATTGTTGCAGAAGATGTCTTTCATCTTTTCAGTATCAGATTGGAAGTAGGGAAAATTACATTACCTTTCCTGTTGTATGACAAAGTGCTCTCTCTCAGAGTTCAGCGGATCAGGAGCGCTGGGTGCTCAAATAGCAGAGGCAGGGGATTTGGAAACCATTCAAAACACGGGCAGTAAATTGTAGAAAAGTCAAGGGTCACGATAACCTATTTAGTCACATTTATAAGCTGTAATGCAATTTTGAATGAGTAGGAGCATGGATTTTGGCCTGTCTTTTTTTTAAAAGTGCTTGTGTATGTGTGGTTCAGAATGCAGTGTCTGGTGTGGGTGGACAGTGAGAGCTGAATCTGTGTGAACACATTATCGTCTGGCTAATGTGCAAAGTCTTATTGGACTCACGTTGAGGCCAGTTCCCTCCAATGCCTCATGTCTAGTCACGTCCTGGAGCTGCTCCTTCCCTGCAAACTCAGACGTCCCTGGTGATTTTGGCAGAATGAGAATTGGCATTTGGTTTTTTACCTTAGAATCCAGGGATTTATCTTCAGGGGGAAGGGATGGAAGCTGTTCCAGCAGGGATCCAGATAAAAGCTGTGTTGATAAGGAAGGCGAGGTGTTGCCTGGCTCTGAATATTTAAAGCTGCTGTCCAGGACTCTGTATGCACGGCAGTCATGTGGCTATTTATTGAGAGGGGAGTCAACACAGAACTCCATTCACAAGTCAATTTGTTTTTGTTATATACTGTATATATATATATATAAATTATATTTACAATGTTGCAGACCGGTGTGTTGCAAGCAGTTGCAACTTTCAACTCGTCTCGTCATGAATCTTTGGTCTGAACTGGGCTTTACAATCATCAAGTTATTTTTTTATATTCTAAATGCAGATTAGCTTAAATGCGGCACTGTAGTTTTGTCTCCGTGGAGACACAGGTTACATTTACATTGCTACGTTTTGGTTTTTAAGCTGAGTTTGATCCGCTGCTGTGTGTTGCCATAGTAACGTTAGTAGCTTAGTCGTTCGACCGATAAGACCCAATCAGGCAGAGAAACATTGGCGTCAGTGTCGTTGTTGCCAGGGACGTGCACAGGTATGGGCTATTGTTGACTGGGCAATGGCCCGTTTGCCCTGATTGGATTACCTGCCCCTCTGGTGAAAGAGCCTAAATAAACTTTTCTTTCTTTCTTTTTTTTCTTTTATGGCTGTTGTGGCTGCATCAATAGAGAGCCGAAGTCCCGCCCTTCTACTTCCGGTCCATGGGACCTTAATTCGGAAAAAATATGAACGAGAGTCAATGGAGAGATAATTATTTATTGATCCCGTTTAAATTGAGCCATGGATTACAAATATGATGTTCGTCAATTTAAAACATTTTTCAACTGAAGAAAGTCTCAGTTTATTGTTAAACTGTTGAAGTATAAGTAGGGTTGGGCATCGAGAACCAATTCCTAATCGGAATCGTTTCAAAAATTACGATTCCATCGGAATCGTTTCTTTATTGGAATCGTTTGGAGTATTTGGTTTCAAATCCGATCATCACATCCCAATTTAATATGCGCAAGTTTGGGTTTCCGTAGCGGCCAGGTGCTTGTTGTGTTGCAGCCATGGAGCACAGTAAGCGGTGCTCTAGTGTGGCTTTATTTTACGTTGAAAAAGCTGTAAAACCGCAAACCACCTTTGAATCAAAATAAAACTTTCCTCTTATTTGTGAAAATAAGCATGTGACCCGTTTCAACTCCACCCCTCAAAGAATTGGAATCGAGAACCGATAAGAACCGGAATCGAAAGGAAGAATCGGAATTGGAATCAGAATCAGAATCGTTAAAATCCAAACGATGCCCAACCCTAAGTATAAGACTGTGAAAATACGTAATTAGAAAGACTACACACTTCAGTGTCGCATGGATGACGTCTCGCTGAAGCTACGATGTCTGTGTGTATCGTACCGGGGATGTAACGTTACTCTAACGAGCAGAGGATATCGCTTGTTCTTTTGCTTCTCTGCTGAAAATACTTCACTGGATGAAACACATCAGGTAAGATAACGTTACATTGTGTGTTGTGGAACAGAGCTAAGCTAGCTAGCTAGGAGCAAGTTGAGCATCAAGCTAGGTGACGTAAATTGTGTGAGACGAGAGATGTTCACTGAGCGGTTTCAGACAAAACTAAGTGGTCATATGACAAACCTACGGCTAACTGAGACTTTCTTCGGTTGAAACATTTTCTTTTAAATTGACGAGCATCATATTTGTAACCCATGTATAAATTCCACAATAATTTGCCTCTCCCTGTTCACTACCGGTCATAGTTTTTCCGAGTTAAGGTCCCATGAGGTCCACCGGAAGGGGCGTGACTTCGGCTCTCTATATGATTTACGCCCATCATTACTAAAGTTAAATCTAATTAAATCGCTATATCAACCAATCTTGCCCCTCAGCGATGCCCTTTGTGACTCTGTTTATATTCTCACACACGGAGCAGCACATATGAAAGAGGGAAAGCCTTCTGCTTTCACGTGAGTTTTTAAAGTTATGGAGATTATGACAAATGCCCTGTGAATAGTAACCAAAAAAATCCACTTGAGCTTTGACTAATGTGCAGCTTCAACCAAAGCTAATGACAGATGTTGCAGCAGCAGGCTAACGTAGCTACGTTACGTTACTTCCGTTACATTAGTGCGTTCTGTAGAGAAGAGAGAGGCTCAGGGATGTAATGGTTTGGGCTCTTGCTATACATTGCTTACAGTCATACAATATGTTATGTGAGTTTGCAACCAACAGTCAGATGTGACGTTAGTGAAAATGAAAGTAGTCTTATTTTGTTATGAGATGATACATTAATTTCCCAATTAGTTAATGTAATAAACTTTGCATTTAAAAAAAATGTATAGCCTAATGTTAGTTGTGTGTGCTTAAGTATGCTTTCACAACAAAAAGGACTGAAGAACAGAGAGAAGGAGCTCAAAGAAGCAGATAAATGATCTGCAACTTTGCAGAGCTGGATTAAAACGGTCGACAGGCTGTGAGAAAAGCATTTGATAATGTCAACAAAAAAAAAAAATTATTCATTTAATGTGAAGTAGGCCGATTTTTTAAACTTACTAAAGAGTATATTTACTCTACTACATTCAGCATTCTTATAGACGGTCTTTCATGTTTACTATGTTATTTCTGATCTACATCACTAATGTTACGCCCCAGTCTAGGGGTGCCTAGGACGCAACATGAAAAGGCCCCATCTTCCCCGTCTCCCAAGTAGCCACAAACAATTCTGTGTTTGGATATCAACAAACGTATTTATTTTACAAAGAAAGATAATATATAAATAAAATATAAATATATCAAGCCTCAGGGTGACTGACTACCAACAAAATAACAAAAGAACAAAACAATTCTAACTGGGAGATAAGAAACTAGCCTAATAAACAAAAGGGCAAAACAAATGACAAAAGACTTACCTCCCTAACTAACAAAAACAGGAGAAAACAAGATTAACACGCCTGGTGGTCCATCCTTACTAAACAAACCAAAAGCAAGACCTAATCTAAACCAAAGTTGTGCAAAGCAAAGGTGTGGCCAGTTGGGAGATGAGGAGGATGAGAAATGCCTGCTGCCAACCGACGGCCGCCATCTTGGCTCCTTATATCTGGGTGGCTGCACCAGCTGCAGCCAATCACAAGGTCGGGCCTGGACTTCCCCCCCAATCCTCTAACGGCTATGGCACACCCCTATTTGCATGTAAAATGGAACACAACAGAAAAAAAACACAGGGCATACACACACAGCAGACCAAAGAAACACTATGACCACAGCCATAACACTAACTAGACCACAACCTGCACTAACTGTTGGCTCTTCACTACGTTTTAGCTTCTTACAGACTGTCTATCTATGCATATTGCGTTATAACTGTTCTAAATCACTAACTGGTCCACAATTTGCAATATCTGTATTTTGACTCTTTACATATACAGTGCCTTGCGAAAGTATTCGGCCCCCTTGAACTTTTCGACCTATTGCTACATTTCAGGCCTCAAACATAAAGATATAAAACTGTAATTTTTTGTGAAGAATCAACAACAAGTGGGTCCCAATTATGAAGTGGAACGAAATTCATTGGCTATTTCAAACTTTTTAAACAAATAAAAAACTGAAATATTGGGCGTGCAAAATTATTCAGCCCCCTTAAGTTAATACTTTGTAGCACCACCTTTTGCTGCGATTACAGCTGTAAGTCGGGTGGGTATGTCTCTATCAGTTTTGCACATCGAGACTGACATTTTTGCCCATTCCTCCTTGCAAAACAGCTCGAGCTCAGTGAGGTTGGATGGAGAGCGTTTGTGAACAGCAGTTTTCAGTTCTTTCCACAGATTCTCGATTGGATTCAGGTCTGGACTTTGACTTGGCCATTCTAACACCTGGATATGTTTATTTGTGAACCATTCCATTGTAGATTTTGCTTTATGTTTTGGATCATTGTCTTGTTGGAAGACAAATCTCCGTCCCAGTCTCAGGTCTTTTGCAGACTC